>NW_006442497.1:3479647-3484880 GCF_000325575.1 Pteropus alecto | reverse complement strand
GCGGGAGGGGGGGGGCGTGATGAGGACAGGAAGCCGGACACTGTGTGATTAAACTCGGAGCCCGGAGCTTTGTGCATGGAGCGGGATGAGCGCCTCCCGGATTTCAGCACAGAGGGATTCCTTGCGAAGAGGCACACACCACCTGTGCGTGTAAAAGCAGGAGCGATGTTTGTGTGAGTGTGCAGCCGGCTGAGATGGGGTGTACAGCCGAGAGCTCTCCGCGCGTTGGCCTGAGAGAGGGAGCGAAAGCAGAAATAAGCAGAAATTCCACTCAGGCCTGTGTGCGGGGTGGTCAGGCTGAGAGACCCTGGAATTTCTGCGATCTAGTCCTGCCCAAACGGGATTATTAATCTAGGGTTCCAGACTAAGGTAACTAGGCAGTATGAGGCTGGTCTTATCATTACCTCAGTCAACATGGTGAGGGCCAAGACACATTCGGATTTTATCAGCTGCATCTAAAAGACAATACTCGCCAGCAAGCAACTGGAAAAGAGCCTGAGGAAGTTATTAGCATGGGTCGTGTTTTCGCGTCTTTCAGCAAATCAATTTGTAGCAAATTTCAACTTCAGCGTCCTGCAGCTAGAGAGAACAAGTGTCTCTAGGAATATCGGTTTCCTCCCGCCTCACCCCTAACTCCCAATCAGTGTGTTCCCCAAAGGCGACTCTGGAAACACAGGAGCCACTTCAGCTAATAATAGGGCTTTTGTGAGATCAAGGTGGACCTACAAGAGTTTTATAATTGAATTTGGTAAAAGCTGGAAACTTTTTGCAATGGAAATACTTTTGTAAACGGTAAGGCCCTCGCAAGTTCATTTAACCTGTACTGTTCACTTCTGCACATTTGCAGTGAGAAGTATTAGAAAACAATTCTGTCGCAAGAGTGATAACTGAACAATAGGGTAAAGCAGTCCTTCTGAATAAGTATGTGGAAGCCTCCTACCCTATTCCTCCGCTCAGTCCTGCCCTTCCCCCTCCCCCATGCTCTTGTTTTGCTGGTTCCCTTTTTGTTCTAGAACCTGCTGATCCCCCTTTCACTTTCCTGCTTCAGGGTCTCAAAAACCTGTTATTCCCCTTACTTGAAACACTCAGACCACCCCCACCTCCAGTTTAAGTCACTTTTGAGAGTTTTTCAGATTATCTTTTTTAATTAGGACCTTAACTGTCCTCATTCTCTATTCTGTTACTCTTTATTTCTTTATTATCACAATTTGGCTACTATCTCCCCAACTACATTGTAAAATATAAAATTACATATTTACTGGTTTATGTGCTTATTGTCTGTCTCTAGAATGTAAACTCTATGACATTATTACTATATTCCCAGCACTTTGTCAAATATTGGCTCCACAAATAGCACTAGAACAAACCTGTTAATAAGATAAAGTTTATTACTTACCCCTCAACAGTCTGACAGTGGAGATGGGCAAGCCACATTTATGGAGACTTTGAAGTCTAGTTTAAGGCAGGTCTTTCCATGCTGCAGTAGGAGCAGGGCTTGATTAGGGTAGGTTAAGGGTCATGGTGTAATCAGACTGAACACAGAAAAATGAAGATTTTGAGATGAGTTCCGACAGTCTTAGGGTGCAATCTGTCAGTTGATGATTTCTGTTGAAGAGCAGATAGGTCTTTTAGAAAGTTCCTGGAGTAAGCAATAAAGTTAATTTTCAACATCTTAAATGTAAAAGTCTCAGAATAATAGTTATGATGAGGAGGACAGTGGAATAATCACGTTAATATAGATGTAAGTTGTGTGAGGGTACATGGGTTTCACTTAACCTACTGCAGTCCCTTGGACGTAATAGATGCTTAATTAACATTTTTTAAAATTAACATTTGTTGGTTGATTGAACTGAAAGCTCACAAAGGGACAGAGACTATGTATGTTTTCTCTGTTTACACGCCATGACTAATGCCTGGAAAACAGGGAGCACTCAACAAACATGTCTTGAATAAACGAATGACTGAATGGATAAATGGATTCTAGTCGTTGACATTTAAAATAGGGAAAAAGAAGACTAACAGGAGACTTTGGTGGAAAGCCCCGAAGGAATTTTGGTGATTTTCAGGATCTATGTAACTTAATGGCACTGATTTAAATTTAACTTTGCTCAAACTTGTGACCTTCTTTTTTCCCTTGATCCAAGGGATTCTCTGTCATTATTTTGTGCTTAATAGATATGGTTAGGGTTATTTGGGTGCATCCAAATGAAATGAAGAAAGGGGAGATGGAATGGAAAGAGATTTTCTGAGGTTATTGAGCAAGAGTTAGAAAAAATCAAGGAAAGAAGATGCAAATTGGTACCAGAGACTCTTGTCTAAGTTAGGTGAAGAACTGAAGAAAACCTGAGGAGAGTTTGTATGCAGTCCTGAGGGAGGCTGGCTCTTCTCATCAGACTCAGGCATGGGGGTCTGTCCCTGCCATTAATCCCCTTCCTTCAGTTGACTAAGAGACCCAAGCTGGTAAAACCTGACCCACACAAGGGAGATAATGTGCTTTCTTAAAGTAACTCAGTTTCCTTTTGCAATTTACTGGCTCTTTCCTCAGCTCCACTGCCAGGGCTTTTGAAGCCAGAGCTCTGAGATAAACATGCAAGCTTTATGTTTGAGACATGACCCTGATATTCATTAAATAAATCTTCAGTTTCCACTGAGCTTTATGAGGGAGCCATTACCATGAGTCTCTTATCAATCTGAGTACTAGATGTGTGGAACAATTAGAAAATAAAACGAGATTCCTGATTCCGGGCCAGTCATACTCCTTAGTTTTTAATCCCTTCTGAGATCTCATTGAAATAAAAGTAGAGAATACAAAAAGAAATAAGAGAGCAAAGATGGAGGGATGTATACGAGCCAAGCCTGATCATTTAGACTGCTGAGGACAGGCAATGTCTTTGGTCAGCCAGCAAAGGAAAGTGGGAGAGGCAGGACTGAAAACATAGAATTGATCGAAGGCCTGCAAGACTGGCCAGCCGCATCAGTTGATGACCTCACTTCCTTTTCTCAACCGGAAGTCATTTTTTCTCAGGCAAAATGTCAGACATCTTGTCTTCAAAGAAATTGAATCAATCTGAGAGAGTATAAGAAGAAAGAAAAGCAATTCGAATCTCTGGGAAAATACCAAAACTGAATAAAAGACTCTTAATTTAAATGAAAAGCAAAGTATAATATGACATGATCATATTTAATTGATACAGTATCAGTTAATAGCCTTAAAGCTTGAAACATTTTCCTGGATAGTGGATTGAGCACATGGAGGAGAAAGTATACTCCTGCTCATAGTTTGGCCTGAGCTTGACCAATACTCACATGGCCATCATAATGTAAGTACCGTTCAATGAGTTTCGACTTTTACAGTCAGTCAGTCTGTAGGAAAATCCTGAATACTTGGTTGTGGTTGCAGGAGAGATTGTGAATGCTTAAAATCTTTGTAAATATGAGGCTGAGAAAAGGTTGCATGTGAAGAAAGAAAGAGGCTTTACAAGTGGGCCTCTCTCCCCAGAGACACCAACAAAAGGACAGAGAGCAATAGAGGTTTACTTCTATAACCAAAATAATATAAAAACAAAAATATTTATATAAATAGTCATCATTGGGAAGAGGAGAGGAAGAGAGGGTGTGGGTGAATGCCTCATGTTTTATATGGGAAAGTCAATATTCACTAAAATTGATATGTAAAGAAATAGAAGTATGAGTGTTTTAACTAGTATTTTGGAAATAACTTCCAGAAGAACTAAAAACAGAAACCGTTAAACCGGGTTGCCTCTAGGTGCTGGGGGTGGGGTGGGTGGAACAGGATGAGAGGGAGTGAAGCCCTGTTGTTTTTCTTCAGAATCTCCTCTGTTCTACTTGATTTGTTATCAAGTGAATGCAGCATTTTAATTTGTAAAAGGAAAAAAATTGCAAAGCAGGAAGCCTTGCTGAAGAGACAGAAAGTCATTACCCATCTGGGCCAGGCCTGTGATCACACCTGCTGATGGGAAAAAACAGGGATTGGACCCTTGGAGACAGCAGATCATCCTCAGAACCTTTAACTTTGACTTGAAAAATTAATTCAATACCCTTAACCTTTTTGTTCTTGGTTTGCAGCCAAAATTAAAATTAACTTGCATTGTTTGGGATGCTGATCAAAAGTGACTTGGGAAATGTATAGGAAAAATACTGAAAGGAAATCTGCCAGTATGGTTTTTTTCTCTGCCTTTTTATGCTTTTCTTCTCAAATTTTCTACCATTACAATGAGGGAAAATAAGGTTTTTCGGATTTTTTTAGAGACCTAATTTGATTAATATCACTTAAATGCAAAGAAGGAATTTTAGGTGGTCTCTAAGGATGGGGGACTGTGTATGCTTAGCTGGCCATCATATTTCCAGTGCCAGCAAAAGTTTGTCGAATGAATAAATATAATCTAATCACCCAGGCTGGCAGCCACAGTGAATATTTAATAGTGAGAGCAGCCTGGAAGTGTTGGTTTGCCTAGAACTATGGAGGTTCCCAGGATGAGAGACTTTCAATGCTAAAACCTGGACAGCCCCAGGAAAACTGGGATGAGTCGGTACCAAGCCTCAGGAAGGACTGGATATTCATTATCACCCTCTCAAGCCATTACCACACACACTTTTGGTCAAAACTCGTAAGCTCTGTTTAAACTTCAATCGGTAAAACAACTGAATTTCACAAGGTCCATCTTGGGCCCCTTTCTCTCCACCCCTACCCACCATCCCCATCCTTCCCCAGGCTTTCACAACTGTTCTTTCACTGAGGACTCTCCTGTGCTCATCTGCCACTGCCCCAGTGAATGTTCAGGTCCTCTACCAAAGGCCTTGCTTTTCCTCAGTCCAGCAGATACTTCTCAGCCCTCATCTGTGCAGCATCTCTGCTTGCCACTCTCATTTTGAAACTCTCTTTTCTTAGCTTCATACCTCCCTAGCTTCTAGTTTCCTTCATTTGTTATTTTAGGAAGATAAATGTGCTGCTATCTTTAAGTTGGTTCATTTGTTATTTTACCAAACTTGGTGTCACGAATGAAGTTAAACAAAAATTGCATAATCGATTGTTGAATTCACTCCAATGTATTTTACACTGGGAATGTTTTAGCTTTTATTTTGAAAATTTATTTTGAACAATTTTAAATCCTCGGAAAAGTTGCAAGTATAGTGCAATGAATACCTTTAGACTTTTCTCCTGTACTTACCAGTGGTTAAATATTTTTCCACAATTGCTTTATCTCTCTCTCTC
>NW_006442497.1:3435197-3479567 GCF_000325575.1 Pteropus alecto | reverse complement strand
ACATACATACATGGATGTACATATTATTATTATTATTGAAATATGTGAAAGTAAGAGGCAGACACCATGACCTTTTTACCCTATATATTTCAGCACAGATTTCCTGAGAACAAGGATTTTCCTCTTACTTTACTACAATATAACTATCCAATTCTGGATAGTTCATATCTATATAATACCATTATCTAATATTTATATTCAAATTTCCCCTTTATATCAATTGTTTCTTCTAATTCAGGATTACATATTGCATTATATCTTTTTAGGCTCCTTTAATTGAGTACCATTTAGGCCTTTCTTTGTCTTTCATGACATTGATATTTTTGAGTACAGTAAAGTTATAGAATGTGTAAAGGAAAAATTCACTTGCTGTGTGTCTCCTCTACTCTCAATACTCTACAATGCTACTTCACTTCTGACACCAGATTTGTGGGTTTTCCACACACCAAGCAATTTTGTGACAACAACTGAGTGTCCTGTCCTACAATTTAACGTAATTCTGACATCACCTACCTGTAGATTGTGTAAAATCCCACAGGTTAAGGGCTTAGTGCTACAAGACCATGTCTTCTCCCCTCTTCAGACACTAATTACAAATCCAGGTTACTTCTACCAACTGGTTATAAATCAGGTTCTTACAACTTACCCCTCAAGTTCAATTAACTTGCTAGAGTGGCTCACAGAACTCAAGAAAACAGTTTATTTATTAGATTAGCAATTTATTACAAAAGTTTACAACTCAGAAACAGCCAGATGGAAGAGATGCACAGGGAAAGGTATATAAGAAGGGGTGTGGAACGTCTATGCTTTCTCTAGGTATGCCACCCTCCCAGCACCTCCATGTATTCACCAACCCAGAAGCATTCTAGACCTAGTCCTTTTGAGGTTTTATGGAAGCTTCATTAAGTAGGCACAATTGACTAAATCATTGTCCATTGGTGATTAAACTCCATGTCTAGCCCTTTTCCCCTCCTTGGATGTGAAGGTGGAGTGGGGCTGAAAGTTCAAACCCTCTAATCACATGGTTTGTTTCCCTGGCAACCAGCCCCCATCCTTAGGGGATTTCCATAAGTCACCTCATTAACTAATATACTCATGTGGGGTTGAAAGGGGTTTGTTATGACACAAGATGCTCCTGTCACCTTTATGGCTATGGAGCTATTTCAGGGGCTGAGGACAAAAAAAAAAATAAAATCAAATACTATAAAGAGATGCTCCCATTGTTCTTATCACTTGGGAAATTCCAAGGGTTTTAGGAACTTTGTGCCAGAAATGCAGACGGAGATGAAATATATATTTATTATAGGTCACAATATCACAGAATTTCCCCTAATGTATTCCTCATGACTAAATTCAGGTTGCGTATTCTAGGGAGGAAATGTTGTTGTGTCCTTGGTGCCACACATCAGGAGTCACAGGACATCAACTCATTCCATTACTAGCGATGTTAACTCTGATCCTTCAGTTAAGGTCACATGTGCCAAGCTTCTCTACTTTAAAGTTACCTTTTTTATCTTTGTGAGTTATAAATAGTCTGTGGAAATAAATTTTGAGACTCTGTAAATAGCCTGTCCTCCAACAAACTTTCATCTAAAATTTAGCATCCATTAATAATTCTTGTCTAATCAATTATTACTATGTCGATTGCAAAATATGAATTTCATTCTCCTGTTTTATTTATTAATTATGTCCTACTATAGTTTCCCTTCTCCCTCATTTATTTATAACTTGTTTTTATTTTTAGTATAACTGTGCATTCATATGTTTTAAATGTATTATAACCCATTAAATCATTATTCATTTTAATACTTAAATCGTTCCAGATTCATTCAGTAGGAAACTTGTTTATTTGATTCCTGTGAAGAGGTTCAGTTTTGAGCTCTTTCCTCCCTTCCTTCCTTCTTTCTTTCCTTCTTGCCTTTCTCCTCTTCTTCCTCCTTCTCTCTCTCTGCTTCTCTCTCTCTCCTCTCTCCTCTCCTGGCACAATAAGATGCTCCAGGTGTACCTTATACTTCCTCAGCACCAGCCTTGGAGTCAGTAGCTATTTCTTCAAGAAATTATTTTCTGTCACGGAAGAGGGTATTTAGAAAGCAAAAGCACAAAGTAAACTCAGTACCACTGGAGGTGTCTAGCCTCTTTATCAGACAGAGATAAGATATATAAATATTATATAGTAAATTCATAATGATACCTCTAATTCTGGTCAGACACTACAAGGTGCTTCCTTGTCTCCCCACTCCACAGTTGTACTCCCCTGTGTTATTCTTGATCATAGCACTGTGTATTTCCATCATTATACCTACTGCAATTTATATTTATTGTCTGTCTCCCTCACTGGAGTGTGAAGTTCCATGAGTGTGGGGTTAGGCTAAGTCTGTCTTATTGTATCTCCTGTGCTTTGCTTGGTGCTGGGCACACAAGAGGCACTATATATATTTGTTGAATAAATGGCTACTTTTTCTTGGTTGGTCCCAAGGAATTCCTTAAGGGATTTCTAGCTGGACCTTTCACGTTCTCTGTGTGTGATTTTCCTGGGTAGGGCCTCCTTCTGTGTTCCAGCTGCTTATGCTCACCGTGACCACATCACTGTCCCGTTGTGTTATCATTTGTTTACATATCTGACTATCTTATTGCCAGCTTTATGGGTTCAGGGACTGTGATTTATTTGTTCCTCAGAACTTAGCACTTCATATATATTTGTTGCACGAAAGAATGAATGATTTTGCTCAAAGGCCACAGCCAGAAAGTGGAAGCACCAGAATTCAAACCTCGATCTCCAAACTGACCTCCTCTCTCCACACGTGTTCCATAACTCCCCAGGAAAAAGAGGGCCTGGCTTTGAAGACTGAGTAGGATTTGGTGAGCAGAGAGGAGAGGTCAGCATTCCAAGGTTAGGTGGGCAATCATTAGCCTGACTTTCATTCCTTTTTTTGCCTTTCTATCTTCTCTGAGTATTTCAGAATTCCCCAGGTCATAAGTTTTTTCTTTTATCCCCAGTTCTCCATCCATTCATGTCTGCCTCAAAGTAAGACTCAACCTAGACAGGTACTGAGTGTCAGGAGGAGGACAGACTCCCAGGTGGTGTGTGCATTAGACTCTCCCTGGCCTGAAGCGCAAACTTGGCTGTGTTGGCAGCGTGATTCTTGGCCCGATGGCTAATGCGATCTATCTAGTTTGGCCCCAGCCCTTGGCACCTGCTTCAGCCTTGGCTCTAAGCTACAGCTTGACTCAGTTCTGGCCTGGCTATGATGGGTCAAACCATCTGGACTCCCTCCAAGCAAGAGAAGATATGGTAAGCAAATACAAGTCCTGATACCTCAATGGCAGCCACCTCAGACCCTTTTGGGAAGTCAAACGTGATAAATGCACATATCAGTCAAAAAATACATTGTGTCTGCCAACAGTCACTAACTCCTTGCCTAGAGGTGCGTTGGAGAATTAGAAACCTGGATTCTGATCTCTACTGGCTTTGACCTTTGCTAATGCCTTAGGTGGGCCACCCACTTCTCTGGTTCTCAAATGGGAAAATGGGCTGAAAAGAAATCAGGCCTGGGTGGGGGGATTCTGCTGGAGTAGAGAGTTGGGATCACGTCATGGCATACTTTAAAGTGATGTATTTTGTCGTTGTAGAATTGTTTGTGGCAGAAAAATAGTGGACAAAACCTAATATATACATGCAGCCATATAAGGAACAAGTTAAGTACAAAAGGCAAAACTGCAAAACACACACATCTTGTATACACAAAACCTATGTTTCTGGAATGAGACCCAAGAAACTGGTATCAGAAGCTTCCTCTGCAGAAAGAATACTGAGTATCTGGGAGTCTGTGGTGAGGGGGAATTTTTTACCACACACTTTTATATGTATGTCTCATCTCTTCTAAATAAGTAAATAACTTTTACAACAAGGAAAGGAATTATCAACACATTTTTTAAATGTGCATTTTCCAAACTAACCTCAATCTAAACCTAATTCACATCTATACAACTACATATACACACACATATTTAACACACACACATATAGAGACAAAGTTTTATACATTGAATATATATGTAGAGAGAATTTTGTAGTTATATATGTATGACTATGAAAATAATTTTTATATCTTAATAAATATAAATAATTATATAAATAAGTTCTGTGTTTATATATATACATATATACACATACAGCTCTATACAAATGTTTCACTGTAGAAATATGAACAGTCTACACTAGTCTGATTGAGTTGAAATTTAAATTATGAGCAACTTCAAGGGAAGAGACTATATCTGCCTGGTTCCTGCCGGATCCCCACAGCCTAATGCCGCTCCTGCCTCCAGTGGGAACCCAGCGTAAGCTTGATGAGAAGCCCACAAGTGAGCCCCACCTCATCTTGTGTTGGTGTCTAGGTTGACTATTTTTCACCTTTTGCATTTTAGTTTGTGCTTTCATAGTTTCATGTTTTAACTTAGATAAAAAACTGCTTTCATATTTTATCTTCCTTGATTCTCCAAACAAGGTTAGAAAGTGAGGGTTGCTATCTGCGTGTTACAGAGAAAAGAAAAAAATTAGGCTGAGAAACTAGGGGCCTTGCCCAAATTTGCACAACTGTCTACTAAGGACTAATTACAACCAGGCCTAACAGTGATAGCTGTGATTTTGGGGCTTATCCTCTGTGCCAGGAACCATGATTTAGCACTGTATGTATAGAATGTTATTTAATTTAATCCTTGGAACAAACCTCTATAGTGATATTATGGTCCCCATTTTATAGATGAAAAAAAACTACACTTGGAGATAAAACAAATGTATAAAAAGACAGTTAGCCAAAGGCTAGAACGGAGTCTCTGGTTTCTGTCTGTCGCTTTTGCTGCTGCACATGGCTCCTCCCTGAGGCGCTAGGGCAAACTTTAGGGTGCATCTGAACTACCTAAAGGGCTTGTTAAAATACCAGTTGCTGGCCCCGTCCCTGGAGTTCTGATTCTGTAAGTCTGGAAGGGAGAATTTGCATTTCAGGTGATGACTCTGCTGCTGGTCTGGGACCTCTGCTCTAAGAAGGGCATTCTCAGCCTTTGCCCCCACTGCTTCAGAGCCCTGCTCAGACCTTGCTGGATGAGCTCCCTGGGCAGAGCCTGGGCCTGAAGCTGATGCACGGCCCTCAGAGCTTAAGGCCTCTACCTCCACCTCAAGCTCTTGTCTGTGGCTGAGCCATTAGAAGTTTTAGTTGAAAGCAATAAAAACCACTCCTGGTGTTTATAAGCAGAAGAATAATTTATTAGAAGGCCATAGGTGGCTTCCAGAATCACCATGAAGGCTGGATAACCAGGCTCAGGAAACAAGCTGGTCAAAGAAACTGCATCATGAACAGGGACCAACGCTCATTGTAGATCTGGTTTGGTGGGGACGTGCCCACCACAGTACCCTCAGGGCATTGGCACACAGTCAGGACTGCCAGCACCACTGACTTTGTATGCTAGAGGCTGCTGCTGTCCTTGGACGGGATGCTCTCCTCGTTGCTTCGTTTCTGTAGCCTTCAAATCAAACCCTGACGGGCAGTCATCCACCTGGCTCAGCTTGGGTCATATGCCCCCCATTAGCTGCAAGGAATGCTGGGAAAGTGAACTTTTGGCTTTGGGGCCTCCACCAAGTGTGGAAGGCTCTATTTCCTACCAACATGCATATAGTAGGAAATTCCCCAGATCAGATTGTAAGCGGCTAAATGACACACTGGTGGCAGCTTTGTCCTTGGGCTTTCGGTGGATGCTGAGGCTTATTTACATTTTGTATGTTCTTGAGTCATGTTTGGGTTAGTCAGCCAACGATTATTGAGGTGCTGCTATCTGTTCACTGCTAACGAATATTTATTGAGCTCACACTTGCATGCAAGGAATTGTGCAAAGCATTTTCATTATACAAAGAGGAAATAGTAGTTGGGTACAAGGAATGTACTCTGTATTCTGTTTGACTAGGCATTATTCTGAGAAAACATAGCAGGCTTTTCCTTTAAAATGCAGTGGAGAGGCAGGCAGTCCCAATTTAACAGAAAGAGTGCCTGTAACAAAGCATTTATTCATCTGATCTATCGGTTCAGGGCCTGCCGTGTGTCCAGCTGTGTAGTGCAAGGATAAGAGATGACAAGGACAAAGCCACTGTGTATGCATGACCAATCCTACCTGCACAACCAGCACAGTAAACTGGGTCACACCAGGAAGCTGAGCAGCGACCAGTTAGTTCTGCCCAGGATGTTCGTAACAAAGAGCTTGGCAAAAGATTGAAAGGCCATAGCACTTAAGTTACGAGCTTTGTTCTCAGATAGTGTGGAAGAAGTTCTAAGCCAGCAGAGGTTTCCATACTGGCCTCTGTTGGCTTGAAACCTTTTCCAGCATATCCCCCACTCACAACCATCTTATATCCTATTGCCAAAGAATCTTCCAGAAACCGTATTTTATTATGTCACAGTGTGGTTCCAGCTCCTCACTGGTTTGCCTCATTCTTCTGGTCAGACTCATGCACCCAGTGTAGGATGGGCCCACCCAGCCCTGTTGGCCACTGCTCCCCACGCAGCCCCTGCTCCAGACAGTCTGGCCACCTACTGATATCAGAAAGCCTTGCTCATTCTCACCTCTGAGTATATGCTGTTTCCTCTAGCTAGAAGCCCTTCCCAAACTTCTTTCCGCTCCAAACCCTCCCTTGCCTTCAAGGTTCAGCTCAGACCTCACCTCTTTCTGACTATACAGCCTATAACACCCCCCTCATCCCCATGCTCACTGTCTGTCCCATTTACTTAACAGTTGATCATTCATTCAACAAAAAATGTATAGAGGCCCACTAGGTGCCAAGCGCTGTGCTGGATGTTGGTCCTGCAGTGAGAACAAGAGGCCTTTGCTTCCAGATAATGACAAGTGCCCATCAAGTAAAACCACAAAAGGAAAGTTGAACTGTGTGGGCCCTTAGAATGTAGGGCAATGGGAAGGCAGCTGAGATTATATAAGGCCTCAGGGAGAGAGGAATTTATGAGTATTCTCAGCTACAATTACAAAACTCTTAGAAGAAAACATAGGGGAAAAGCTAATGACATTGGATTTGGCAATGATTTCTTGGATTTGACAACAAAAGCACAGACAATAAAACTAAAAATAAGTAAATTAGACTATATCAAAATTAAAAACCTTTATGTGTCAAAAGATAGTCAACAGTGAAAAGGCAACCCCACAGAATGGAAAGAAATATTTGCAAATTATATATTTGGTAAGGGGTTATATAAAGAACTTCTACAACTCAAAAACAAAAACCTGAATAGAAAATGGACAAAAGATTTGAATAGACGTTTTTCCAAAGAAAATAACCAAATGGGCAATAAGCACATGAAAAGATGCTCAATATCACTAGTCTTGAAGAAGACAAAACCACAACAAGTTATCACCTCACATCCATTAGGGCGGCTAAATTAAAAAAAGAAACTCATAAAATAACAAGTGTTGGCAAGGATGTGGAGCAATTGGAAGTCTTGTGCACTGCTGGTAGGAATATAAAATGGTGCCGCCACTGCAAAAAACAGCATGGCGCTTCCTCAAAAAATTAAAAATAGAATTATCATATGATCCAGCAATTCTATTTCTGGGTATATACCCAAAGGAATTGAAAGCAGGGTCTTGAAGAGATACTTGTACACTGATGTTCATAGTAGCATTATTTATAATAGCCAAAAGGTGGAAGCAACCCAAATGTCCATGGATGGAAAATTATATAAACCAAATGTGGTATAAACATACAGTGGAACATTATTCAGCCTTAAAAAGGAAGGAAATTCAAACACATGCCTTAATATGGATGAACCTTGACGACATTATGCTAAGTGAAATAAGCCAGGTCACAAAAAGACAGATACTATATCGTTCTACTTATATGAGGTACCTAGAATGGTCTAAATCATAGAGACAGAAAAGTAGAATGGTGGTTGCCAAGGACTGAGAGGAAGGGGGAATGGGGAATTGTTGTTTAATGGGTATAAAATTTCAGTTTTGCAAAATGAAAAATGTTTTAAATATGGATGGCAGTGAAGGTTGTGCAATGATGTGAATGTACTTAACACTTTTGAACTGTACACTTAAAAATGTTTGAAATGGTAAATTTTGTTGTGTATTTTACAAGAATTACAAATTTTGTAAATCAATAAAATATATGTTAACATAAATGATATATTTTGGGAGGAGGGTGAGAAGAGCATCCCCAGAAGGCAAATGAAGGTGCAGGGGTAGAAAGACCTGGCAAAGCATGGTGAAGGAAGGGCGTGCCCTGCTCCGAAGCTGTAGTCAAGATGTTGGAGTTTATTCTAAGGGCAGAGAAAGTCATTAAACTGGGTTCAGTCATGGGCAGAAGAGATTTTGCTTTAGAAAGATTATGTGGATCAGACTGGAGGGAGCTAAAGAGGAGGCAGGGAGCCTGGCTGGAGGCTCCTGCAGCCATCTAGGTAAGGGACGATAGCAATTTAGTCTAAAGTGGAGGCAGTGCAAATGGAGAGATGTGGAGGGCCTTGAGATATAGTCACAACATGACTTGGGGAATAGCAACATGACTTGGAAATGGTCCTAAAGGAGAGGAGGAACCAAAGGCAGTTCGCATGACTCAAGCATCTGAGTGGATATAACTGCCATATATCGAGATGCGACTTCCAGGGAGAAACAGCGTTGAGGCAAAGAGCTCCATTCTGATAGTGTTAGGTCTGAAGTACCTGCAAGATGTCTAAGCAGAGAAGTTAGCCTAGCACTTGGGTATTTCAGGCTGAAGCCAGGCTGAAGGTATAAATGATATTTTAAAACGGTATAAATGATATTTAAAGCTATGGGAGGGGATCACCTAGAGAGAGAGGAGGGAGAGAGGAAAAGTGGAGGCAGGCTGAACCCTGAGGAACTCCAGAAGACTGGAAGAAAACAGCCAGCTAGGGAGGAGGAGAGGAGAGGGTATCAGGGAGCAGGAAGGGGTCAGCTGTGCTAATTTAACAACCAGATTAGAACATTTTCTGTGGAGGTGGGGAGGCAGAAACCAGACTGCAGCGAGTGAAGGTGAAGTCTGGCTCTAAAGGGATGTGGAGTGGGGGAGGTGGTAGCTGAAGGAGGCCCCAGGGCTGGTGGGAGGGTACTGTCAGGGCTCAGGGCAGGCCACCCCAAGATATCCCACAATAGCATGGTGACTATTTCAAATTAAACTCACTTGAGAAGCAGCAGGAGCTCTTTGACTCTTGTCTGTCTCTCTAAATGCAGGAAATAAATCTCCACATGATAGGTGCCCTCCCTGCTCCTGAGGGCTGAGAGACAACCTTATCACAAGAGTTATACAATCCAGAGTTGAAAAGCCTGTGTAAAAAAACCTTGTAAGGCCTTTACTAATTTACTACCCAAGCCTAAACCTTGCTTAGATTCTTTCCTAATGAGTACCAACTTTCTTTGTCCTATCAATATCACAAATTTATCATTTCTTTAACAAGTATAAAAAGGTGCCTAGTTTGATAATTTTTTGAGCCTCATTTTACGATCTGCACACCTGATTGTGTTTCTTCCATGCATATGTATTAAATTGGTGTTTTTCCTTTTAATTTGGTCTGTGTCGATTTTATTATTTTATTACCAGTCCAGCGATAAGAACTAAAGAAATGTAGAGGGGAAAATTCTGCCCCCCCCCAACAGTATTTTTTAATGCATTTAATCATTTTTGTTAAATATTTTCAATTGCCCCCTTCTGTTTTATTTGGGGGAAAAATGCATGCTCATGGGAAGAAGAATTCATACAGAAAGGTGGTGGGAACCTGTAGAATCTTTTATAATAAAAGAATTCAACAATTCAGGAGGTTGGCACTCAATGGTGACCCCCATCCCAAGTTTCATGTGTTGAAGGAGAATTTTGTCTATTTGATTTGTTTGTTTTTTACATGGGAAATACCAGAGCATACCTGAGTGTTGAAGGAAAGGGCCAGAAGGGGGATCGTAGGCCCTCATCATGGACTTGGCCTGTACCAGGAAAGGAGTGTTCGATGTGTGGCAGTGGGAAGTGGGAGTCCCATTTGACAGCTGCTGCTTTTGCTCTGAAGTCTGAGCTGAGGTTCTCAGCTGAGAGTGAAGGAGAGGGATTGGGATCAGAGCTTTGAGGCGAGAGAAGAAACTGAACAGGAGGCTGAGCTGGCTCCCAGTGTCACAGCTTTGGTCTCCTGTGGCTCCAGCTTCTACTCTATCTAACACTCCCATCCCCAAGCCTGTTCCCAGTCCAGCAGCCTTGTGGAGCTTCCAAAATGTCCAGTGAGATGACATCATTCTTCCACTTCAAATCCTGCAGTGGCCTCTTAGCTTACATCACTGGAGTGAAGCCTCCTAAGTCCTCACAGGCCCTCCCTGTTCTATGACAGCTGCCCTGGTCACCCTCCTACCCTGGATCCTAGTACTTCCCTCCAGCCACGCAGTTCTGTGAGCACCAGGCACACATCTGCCTCAGGTCTTGCACTGGCTGTTCCCTCTGATAGACCAGTGTTTCTCAACTTCGGCACCATTGACTATTTGGACCTGGTGATTCTTTGTCATGGGAGGCTGTCCTGTGCACTGCAAGATTTTTACAACTTCTCCCTACTAGATGCCAATAGCATGCCCCTGCAACACACACACACACACGCACACACACACACACACACACACACACACACGAGTTGTGACAAGTAAAAATGTCTCCAGACATTGGCAAAAGTCCTCTGGGTAAGAGGAAGGAATCACCACTGATTGAGAACCACTGTTCCAGAATATACACTGGGCTTCCTGCCTCACTGCCTTTAAGTCTTTGCTCCAGTCTCATCTGTTCAATGAGGCCTACTCTGATCACTTCATTTAATCCTGCATCTGGCCCCCCATATGCCATAGTAATTGTCACTTTCTCACATACTACATGATTTACTTATTTATTACAATTATAATGTGTCTTTTCCATTAAAATGTGAGCTCCCCGAGGGCAGGGGCCTGACAGCTTTGTTTATTGATGTATCCTAAGTGTCTAGATCTGTACCTGGTACCTAGTAAACATAGAATAAGTATTTTTGGAATACTTAATAAATTAGAGGACCATCGATATCTGAGCACTAGAGCGGGCCCAGCTGAGGCTGGTGCACATGAGTTTAAGGTGAAACTCATCTTCTGAAGTCACATACTGCCTCATATTGAGAAGCGACTTTAACACATGTGGGTAAGCAAGCCCCTCACTTATCAGAGAACCAGAACCATCTTAGCTTCATCTTTGGGGCCTCGTCACCTGGCACAGTGATTAGGCACATAGCACAAATGGTTTGTTGGATGAACTGCAGAGACTGAGTTTGGGGCTGGGTTGAAGGAGGTGGAGGGTCCATAATGATTGAGATGGAAAGGGACAGATGAAATAAGGGCAAGAGTAGTCCAAAAGTAGGTGTCCTGGGAAGCACTTCAGGCTGTGTAATGAGATGTGGAAGAGGTTTTCAGACACGAGGCAGGGAGGAGGACCTGGTCAGAAGGCCCGAAATGGTGGCATCGGCCACTCTGAGCTTCCTCAGCATTCCCTGCCCTGTGGGTGTCATTTTCTCAATTGGAAGGTGAGCTCTGTAAGGGAATGTGTCAGGGATACGGCTTCTTCAGCATTTTGATATCCTAATTATTCATGCCCTTCTTCATTCCAAAAGAAAATTCAAGGTATTTAAAAGAATATGTGAAAAACAATAAGAAAATATTGTGGTTTTGGGGTGAGGGACTCATTGTAAAAGAATATGAAAGAACTTTCTGGGTGCCAGAAATGCTCTTTCTTTTGATTTGGGTGTTAGGTATGAGGAACAGAGAGAAGAAATAATATGGAGTCACTGGAGTCAAGCTGCTAAATTACTAAAATCAGGTTGGTTGAGGCATGAAGAAACAATTCTATTCTTGTTTTTGACTAGCCTGGAAACTCAAGCTTTTAAAGTTTCTAGTCCTGTGACAATACCTGGATATACATCAAACCTCCAAATAACCCTCTAATTACCCCCTGAAGGACTAAGGAAAGAATGTTTGTGTATCCAGACCATTGGTCATC
Organism: Pteropus alecto; assembly: GCF_000325575.1. Taxonomy (NCBI): domain Eukaryota; kingdom Metazoa; phylum Chordata; class Mammalia; order Chiroptera; family Pteropodidae; genus Pteropus; species Pteropus alecto. The sequence goes on along the minus strand of NW_006442497.1, from coordinate 3,467,512 downwards.
TAGAGGATTACCATCTCTGACAAATCCAGAGGCAAGAATCCAGGACTGATTTTCCTTGAGGATGTACTTTTTACTGTAAGAACTCTTAGCTTTTCCTGCTTTTTTGAAACACTCTGTGTATTGTCCACTGTGTTTCCTGTTTGCAACCCTAAGACCCTTGAATCATTTACTTCTAGCCAAAGCTTCCAGACCCTTTTTGAGTTCATGGCTTTCAGCATTTGTGTTGTCAAAACTCATTCAATTGTGCTCGCTTCAGCAGCACATATATAAACAATTGGAATGATACAGAGAAGATTAGCATGGCCCCTGCACAAAGATAACACGCAAATTCGTGAAGTGCTCCATATTTTGTGCAGTGCCCCAGCCTCCTCACACCCTCTGCCGATTAGCTCAGCAGAAACAATGAGTCAAAGCAAAACGTATGGCACTCAATAGCACTCAATAGTGTGACTTTTCACTATTAAAATATTCATGTAAGACAAATGAAGCTGAGTTACACCTGAATATTTATATGCAAATATATCAACTTGCATTTCCTTCATAAACTTAAAAAAAAACCCTCATCCAATTGTATATTAAGATTTGTGCCCTTTTCACAAAGATGGTGCCGAAAGCGAAGACGGAAACTCCTACCTCACCTAAAGCCGAAGCCAAAACAAAGGCTTTAAAGGCAAAGAAAGCAGTGCTGAAAGGCGTCTATAGCCACACAAAAAAGAAGACGCACATCATCCATCTACCGAGGGCCTAAGACACTGCAGCTCCGAAGGCAACCCAAGTATCCTTGGAAGAGCGCTCCCTCCCCCGGAGAAACAAGCTTGACCACTATGCTAGCATTAAGTTCCCCCTAACTACTGAGTCAACCATGAAGAAGATAGAAGACAACAATACACTTGTGTTCATTGTGGATGTCAAGGCCAATAAGCACCAGATCAAACAGGCTGTGAAGAAGCTCTATGACATTGACGTGGCCAAAGTCAACACCCTAATCAGGCCTGATGGAGAAGAAGGCATTATGCTCGGCCGGCTCCTGACTATGATGCTTTAGATGTTGCCAACAAAATTGGGATCATCTAAACAGTCCAGCTGGCTAATTCTAATTATAAAAATTTTTCACTGTTAAAAAGAAAGATTTGTGCATTTCACTGGATGTAATTTTACCTCAATAAAGAAGGGAAAAGAATAATGAAAAAGGAAGGTGGGGCATCACAAACCAGGAACGAGTATAAAATGTAGACTAGTGATACCTTAATTGTTTTGTATGGGAGGCACAGATCTGCTCTGAATGTCCCAACAGTTAATGTACGGAGGGTGACTCTGTCAATAATATAGTTCCAAGAGTCCCAGAGATTAATAGCAAAGCAATTACTCAGGAAAACTCCTCCTACTCTTGGTATTAAAATCAATACCACAGAGGCATTTCTCCTGAGATCCTCCTAAAAGGACAGAGTAAAGAATGACCTCCTCACAATGCTTTGAGAGCAATAGTCATGGAGCATTTCTCAAAAAGAGCCTCTTTCCATGCAGGCTGCAGCATCACTGGAAGCACACTTTGGTAAAAGCAGCTCTGGAGGTTGGCGATAAACTCTGACCTCTAATGGAGATCTCTACTTCTTCTGCTTGGCCTGGGCTGTGTATTAGGAGAGTGAGGGACTTCAGAGGGGCTGAGAGAGGAGTCTTGCCTACCTGACCAAGTTCCTCTCACAGAGCTTATAGCCTGATATGTGAAGGTGAGGTGGCCATAGGGGCACTGGGAAGCCCCTATGGTTAGCAGAGCACAGACTCTGCTCCCTACAGACACAAAGAAGGAGTCAGGTTCATAGACTTTGGGGGAAAGCTGAGGAATATGACAAAGACTCAGGCCTGAGCAGAAGAGCCCCTGCCCCAAGTCTGTAAGGTAGAGCACTAACATAGGGTGCAGCCATCCAGATGGCCTGGGGTTGAGGTGTTTTATAGTACTCTGGACTTTCAGTTCCAGGCAAAGAGATGAGTTGGTTACCCTACAAAGGGGCTCCTGCAGGCCAAACCAATACCACAAGGGAACCTCTTTCGAAAGGGCTCCAGGAAGCCCAGCATTGGGGGACCAGATGCAGGAAACTCAAATCCTACAGCAGCTGCAGAGAGTTTGAATCTGCAGAAACAGACATGGAACAAGTAAGGAGATAAAAAAATTTTGCCTATATGCAGTGGTCTGTGAGTGGGGTTTAGGTATCACATCACAAAAGCCCTATCTAATTGGGTGCTGGAAATGGGGGGAACAGTCAGAGAAGTCATCACTGAGGAAGGTATGTTCGATTTGACATGTGAAAGATGAGAAAAAATTAACAAGATATAAACTCTTACATTTCTGGTCAACTAATTTTTGATAATGGTACCAAGTCAATTAAATGGGGGAAAGAATAGTGTTTTCTATAAATTGTGCTAGGATGCTGGATATCCATGTTTCATGTGATTCACAAACTGAATATTTTTTAGAGCTTTCAAGCAGCAGAAGCATTTAAAATTGAGTCTTGTGTTCTGTTGTCTCTTTTATGCAATCCAAAGTTAAGAGTCCTTAAGGAGTAAAATCAGACATCTTTTCTTGGACAAGATGAATAAAAATGGTGATTGAGGTCACACTTGTCTCATTCTAGACCTTAAAAAGAATATTTCTCCCTTCTTAATGCATTGTGTTAATATTTCAGCATTAAAGATGATGTTGCCTGTATGTTTTTAGTAGATTCTCTTTATCAAGCTAAGGAAATATTCTTTTATTCTAGTAGATTAGACTTTTGTGTGTGTTTTTTAAAATCATGAATGAATATTGATATTCATCAAATGCTTTTACTGAATTTACTTATATGATCATTTGGTTTTCCTACTTTAATCTTAAGTTAATGAATTACATTTTTAAAACTTATTTTTTGACATTAGGTGGGGGCACACAAAATTGGATTATTCATATTCTTTGGTTCATGACACATTGTTATTGTTATTCCATGCATGATGCTATTTTGTTTTATTTTTAAGTTTTATTTTAAAAACATCCATCGACCTACTACCCAAACCAAGAACTAAAACATTGATGATAACTTATGTCTACCTGTGAACTTCTTACCCAGCTGGTCCCCCTGACAAACCGAACATAAGGTGACCACTATCCTGACACTTGCTTCCCCCAAGCTTTATTGAAGTATGATTGACAAATAAAAATTGTATATATTTAAGGTGTACAATGTAATAATTTTATGTAAGTATACATTGCAAAATGATCACTACAATCAAGCTAATTAACATATCCATCACTTCACATAGTCACCATTTTTGTATGTGTGTGGTAAGAACAGTTGAGATCTATTTTTTTAGCAAATTTTAAGTGTGCCAGTACATTATTATCAACTATAGTTACCATGATATAGGTCTCTGGAATTTATTCATCTTATAACTGAAAGTTTGTACCCTTTGATCAACATTCCCCCATTTCCCCTATCACCCCCACCAGCTGCTGGCAACCACCATTCTATTTTCTGTTTCTATTAGTTCAACTTTTTTCGACTCCACATACAGGTGAGATCATGCAGTTTTTGTCTTTCTATGTCTGACTTAGCCTAATGCCCTCCCAGTTCACCCATGCTGTTGTAAATGACAGAATTTTCTTCTTTTTTGAAGATCAATCAATTAGTCAATCTTAAAAGAAGAAAATCCTGCCATTTACAACAGCATGAATGAACCTGGAGGGCATTAGGCTGAGTCAGACATAGAAATATATATAATATATATCTCACATTTATTGTGTGTATATGTATGTATATCACATATATATGTATATATCACATGTTAAGCTATATATACATTAAGATTGAATAATATTCCATTAAATATATCTCTCTCACATTTGTGAGCTAGATATTATATATATATCACACATTACATATACATCACATTTTCTTTATTTATTTACCCATTGATGGACATTTAGGTTGTTTCCATATCTTGGCTATTGTGAATAATGCTGCAATGAACATGGGAGTGCAGATATCTCTTCCAGATAGTGATTTTACTTTCTTTGGATATATACCCAAAGAAAATAACTAGGTGGTAGTTCTATTTTTAATTTGTTGAGGAACCTCCATACTGTTTTCCATAGTGTTTGCAACAATTTGCATTCCCACCAACAGTGCACAAGGGTTTCTTTTTCTCCACGTCTTCAACTTTTTGATAATAGCCATCCTAACAGGTGTACAGTGATGTCTCGTTGTGGTTTTGATCTGCATTTTCCTGATGATCAGTGATGTTGAGCATTTTTTCATAATCTGTCCCAAGCAGCTTTGGGCAGGATTCCTGATAGAGTCTTTGAAGGATTTACTAAGATCCCAAATCCTGTGATGAGTTATGAGCCCTGGTTGCTATGCTTCCAGCCTCTTAGTCCCACTGATCACTTCAGCATTCTGGATGGAGTGAGAAAGTGATAGGCCTCTTGGGCTGCCCCCTTGGAGAAATCACAAGTGGGGGTGGAGGGGGTGCCTGGGATAGGTGGTGGGTAACTGGGGGTAGGGAGAAGAGTAAAACTGTTCTTAACCTCTTCAATGCATGTATTCTTGGATTTTTTGCTCCAATGGTGTGCTAAAACTCTCCACTAAACTCCTAAACTCCTGGACTCCCACAAAGATACTGTAAAGGAGCAGAATTTGCCACCCTCAAATATGTCTCTTTGGCATAAGGATTATTTTCAGCTGGTTATTTTTAAGAAACAGAGGACCTGGGAGAAGCTCTGCAAACTGAGTAGAAGTTACCCCTTTGTAAGAGATATTTACATATATAAAGGAAATCTCTGTTTATAGGGGTGTCTCCCTCTTTGTACAGCAGGGGTCTCCAACCTCTGGGCCTAGAACTGATGGTCTGTGGTCTGTTAGGAACTGGGCTGCACGATAGAAAGTGAGCAGTGGCAAGCAAGCGAAGCTTCGTCTGTATTTGCAGCCGCTCCCCAGCACTAGCATCACCACCTCAGCTCCATCTCAGATCATCAGGCGTCAGATTCTCAAAGGAGTACCAGTCCCTGATGCCAAAAAGGTTGGGGATCGCTACTGTATGGTAAAGGATGATTCAGTCTCTAAAAACTCTTATCAATGGAGAAAGCAATGACTTAAATCTGTATAACAACTTTACCCTTGTTTACTGTGATTTTCCTGGTAACCTCCCATAACAGACTCCTCAACCCATTATTACATCTTCTTTTGTCTTTAGCTGAAGATGGTATTTAAGGTGATGGCTTTGGCCATTTTGGAGATTTACTCCTGTGTCTCTCCCATGTACTGTAGTCCCCACTCATCCATTGGGGGATACCTTCCAAGACCGCCCCGTGGATGCCTGAAACCCCAGGTAGTAATGAACTCTACATATATTAAGTTTTTCCTATACATACAGACCTATGATATTTTAATTTATAAATTAGTCACAGTAAGAGATTAACAGCAATAACTAATAATGAAATAGAATAAACATAACAATATACTGTAATAAAAGTTATACAAATATGGTCTCTCTCTCAAAATATCTTATTGTACTGTACTCGCTTTTTTACTTGAAGGAAGCACTTTAGACCTCCCTCTTGGCATATCTGAATTGCCAGCATCATTATTTTTGTGCTGCTGGGTATTTATCCAAAGAACAGAAAAACATTAATTCAAAAAGATATATATATCCCTATGTTTATTGCAGCATTATTTACAATAGCCAAGACATGCAGACAACCTAAGTATCCATAAATGGATGAGTGGATAAAGAAGATATGGGGTGTGTGTGTGTGTGTGTGTGTGTGTGTGTGTGTGTGTGTATAAAATGACAAGGAGAAAATTCTGGGATGTCTTAAATTAAGTTACAGCAGGCCAGAGGATGGAAGGAAGAGACAAAAAGGGATTAACAACTGTAATGCAAAACCAACAAAAGACTGCTCACACTCTTTAGTGTATGTTGGAACTTTTAAATTAACTTTCAGGTGGCTATTTCAGAGATTATCAAAAAGGAGAGAATAGCCAGTTGCTATGAACTCCAGGAGCCTCAGCTTCTTATTTACACATGAGCTTTATGGACTCTGTTGCTGCTGCATCTGTCTCAGAGGCAGCCCCACAACACCTTCTCCCATCCCCTTTGTCTATAGCTAATGTAAATTCTTTCAGAATGGCTTACATCTTCCTCCCCTTTACTCCGTGTATAAAAACACTTGTAAAATTCTCCAGACAACAGAAATGTTTGTCTTTTCTACCTAGCCAGCTGGTGCTTTAGACTCCATGCTTGAAGACTGGTCTTCTTTTTTTTGGCTAGCCATAGTGTAATAAATTCTTTCTTTTAAAAAGATTTTCAGCCATAAATTTAAAATTTTTGTTTAAATACACACACACACAATGGAATACTACTCAGCCATTAAAAAAAGTGGAACCTTGCCATTTGCAACACCATGGGAGGAACTTGAGGGTATTATGCTAGGTGAAATAAGTCAGACCAAGAAAAACAAATACCATATGATATCACTCATATGTGGAATCTAAAAAAAAAAAAAAAAAAGCCCCAAACAAAACAAACATACAAATAAAACAAAACTCATAGATACAGAGAACAGATCAGTGGTTACCAGAGGGAAGGGGAAGAGGAGGGCAAAAAGATGAAAGGAGTCAATTGTAAGGTGATAGATAATAATGATTTTAGGGGTGATCACTTTGTAGTGTATATAGATACTGAATTATAATGTTGTTCACCTTGTTGCCAGAGAGCTTGAAGCTTCGGTGATGAGGTTCTTGTCTTATGCTGGAAAAAGAATTCAAGGACAAGACATATGGCAAGCAGGAAAGCATAAGTTTTATTAAAGTGAAAGTATACACTCAAGAGGGGAAAATGCAGGTGAACTCAGAGAGAGAGAGTTGTGCAAGGACATCTGGTTTATGAACTTTTGTTCTTCTTGGAGGCAGAGCCTGGAAACATGGTACTGACGTGATTTCATTGTCTCCTCCCAGTAGGCAGGGAGCTTGGTTTCCTGCTCTTTCTTCCTTATATGGTGTCTCTGGAACTGTCATGGCATCAGGTGCATAATGGGAGCTGTAGTATTTGCAATGTGGATGAGACTATAATGATATTATAATTAGCCAAGGTCAGGCTTTATCCAAAGATGGCATCTAAGCTGGAAAAGACTTGTTTGGGCTCATCTCCCCTTACCGGGACTAAAACAGACGAAGGTCTGAAGAAAGGAAAACATTTCTGGAGTCATATTCTGGAGGGGAAGGGGGGCATCCTTGGGCTATCTATCCTGCCTCATAACTCCCCCCTGAGATATTTTCAGACCCATAATCACATGGGGTGTTGAAGGACCAGAGGTCAGGCTTCTGTAGCTACTTCCTGCTGTGACCAGGCATAGTCCCTACCTAAACTGGGATGAAAATCTCTGCCTGCCCGATCTAGGGGATCAAGATTTTCCTCCAGGGTGATCTCCACTGAGTGACTTGGCATAAATCCCTGTAGCATCATCATCTTTACGTGGAACCGTTGCAATCTGGAGACAAATTTGATGAGAAAATTAAAGATGCATGGGCCAAAGATTAGAAGAAGGACTAAAGTGATTAGAGGTGCTAATAAGGAAAGGAACCAGCTGATAGAAGGTAGAATGTTCTTCACAGCCTACCAAATAGAATTGGTCATGAGGTTCCCCTTAGCGAACTCATGTAGCCATTTGGCTTGGTTAATTTCTTTAATGTTTCCCTCTACCTGTCAGTGGTATCAATGTAGGTACAGCAAGCCTTGTTAATAACTGCGCATACGCCTTCCTATTCTGCTAACAAATAGTCAGGAGCCAATCAATTATCAAAGATTACATTTGCCAGGGAATCAAGTGAATGTTACAGGTTTTGGAGGGCATCTCCAGTACTTTGTGCTAGGGTGGCCAGACTTTGAGTTAGGTTTTTTAAGGTGGCTTCATGATAGAGAAATCCTCCCCCAAGGGGCTGCTAGACCTATGGCAGCCACTGTAATAAATCTTATGGCTTGTTAGGAGCGGGACTTGTTTAATATTACAGATGGCTATGTAGGAGATGCCTCATGGGCCTAGATATCCCAGACTGCCTTGGCCCTCAAACTGAGAATTGTCAATGCAAGAGAAAGCTAGTGCTGTATAAGATTTGGAATATCGTCCTTGAGGTTGTTTTCAGTAGGTAGTATGTTTGTGGGAGGTTCATAGAGGAAAAATATCCCAGTGGAGTGCATGCTCACTGTGGAGAAGAGGAATTGAACCAGTGAGTTGGAGTTGGACCCCAAGATGGAGTGGTCTGACATCAAAGGGACAAGGGGCCTCCCTGAAGTTCGGCATCTCTAGGCCCGTTTGGCTTTCTTTTTGCCTTGGCGGGGAGGTAGTAGAGTCACTAGACTTACTTTTCTAGGATTGTCTACTGGATTGGGCACCATCAAGAACTCAGTGGCTTGCTGGTCAGCCATGGGTTATGTCAGGAATACATTTTAGGGAGGTATTAAACGTGACAAGATAGAGGAATGAGTTAGTGGCGATGCTGAAGGCATTTCCGCCCCTCCGTGATGCATTCTTGCGTGGAGTCGACAAGGAAGAGCAGTTAAGGAATCTTATCCCAGTCCTACTAGATCAGTTATAGACTGGGGTAAGGGTAAGACAGCTTAAACTGATGTTGGTAGTGGTAGGGCTGAGGACGACAATCAGGGGGTTGGGCTTAGAACAGACCTTTGGAGACCTGCTATGATATATGAGTGAAATTAAGATCAACAGGCTGAAATTCAGGAAAGGACCACAGTGGGGTTGTTTGTGACATATCCAGCAGTTATAGAGGCTATTCCCTTCTGCTATTATATTAGAAAAGTTTACAACAGCATTGGATTCCAATTCTCCTCAGAGGGTCTGAGAATAGATTAGAATTAAGAGGATTAAGATCATATTGAAACATTGTGGAGGAGATATGCCAGAGTTCAGAGTCTGACTGAAATCTAGGCAGTTACTGAGAGGAGTGCACAGGTGTAGGAGAAAGCAAGGGTCAAGGGAAGACCCAAACCAAAAGCAGTAGCTAACAAGTCAAGAAGTCCGGGGTTACTCACCTGTTGGTATAGAGATGTGTCTCTTTTTTTTTTTTTCTTGAATAACAGCTTTTGGTCTTGTATGGATTCACAGGGGTATTCCTAAATAGAGCTGATTGGAGGCTCCTATGAGGACTCAGAGGAGAAAAGATTAATCCTAGATGGATGTATCCAGCTGTATATGCTGTGGTTTAACAGTGTTAAGGGTACTTAACAGGACCTAGTAGTTCCCTTTCCATTTTGGTTGTAGCTGGTCTTCTGCAGAGACTTCTTTCTAGGTTTTAAGGAGGACCCAATTTCCAGAGAATATGGATAAGGGATGTTAAATCTCTCCCCATTAAGGGTGTAGGGCATTCTGGCATAACTAAAAACTACTGAGAAATTAGACAGTCTTAAAGATGACAGCAGAGGGGTGGGATGAAGTACCTCTGTTCAGGCTGGCTGTCTACTCCTTGATGGTACAAACTTAATAGTTAAGGGCCCCGTGTGATCCATCGGGGCCGAGTAGGGGGTTCCTGTATCAATTAAAAAATTCATCTGTTTACCTGCTGTTTCAGGGATAACTCGGAGTTCTTCCATAGTCACAAGATGTCTTTCAGGAGGAGTCGCCAGGAAACTCGGGCCCCTTCAGTCCTCCTTGGATCTGGGAGCCTCTCTCTCCCTTCAGAGCTGGAGACATTCCTTCTTCCAGTGGCCTGATTGTTTGCATTGAGGACAGGACCCTGGGAGGAGCTCTTTTCTGGGGTGGGGGTACTGGTTGCTCCAGTGTCTTGGTGTTCCACAGTTAAAGCAAGGCCCCTTCAGGGCTGTAGGGGTCATCCCTTTTGCACGTCTCTTGTTTTCTATAGAGTGGCCCTGAGGTTGCAAGGCAGCATTGATGGTTAAGTGCCATCATTGGAGCCTGCAGTTTAGCCTGTCTGGTCTCATGCTGGGTCCTTTTATCCTCCTCAGCCTGATCTCTACTGTTAAAGACTCCAAAGGCTGTGTGTAATAATTAAACCATCGAGTCTGAGGGCCATATTGAAGCTTTTGGAGTTTTCCCCTGATGTCAGTCAGGAGCAGACTGGCTAATAAAGTGTTGGCTGAGCAGAGACAGACCGCCAGGGGAGGGGAATCGATATTAGCAAATCTCTGGAAAGCCTCCACTAGCCAACTTTGAAATAAGGCTGGATTTTTTTCTCCAGTCTTGGATCACCTCCTTGATCTTATCATAGTTAACTGGCTTAACTATGCCCTTTTTAATCCCTTCGATTAAGCAAAGTATCATATAGTCTCTCTTTATTAGATCTCTCTGCTCTGCCTGATAATTTCAGTCAGGGTCTTGACTTGGGACTGCCAGTTGCTCCCACTGGATGCCTATCTGGTTGTGCAGTAGCCATCTTATCTGCATGTATCTGGGCCTCAAGCCAAATTCTATGTTTTTCCTCTGGGGGTGTAGCAAGTAGATATGACTACTTGGATGTTCTTCCATGTCAGATCAAAGAACATTGCTAAGGCCTGAAATTCATCAAGAAATCTACTTAGGTCCTCAGAGAAACACCCCAGTTTGATTTTATATTGGGCAAGATCAGTCACAGAAAATGAGACTTGGACTCTGAGGGTTCCCATTTCCCCATTCGCTACTTCCCTGAGCAGACAGTTTGAGTGGACTCTGGGTGGTAAGAGTCTCCACCCTGGGGATGTCCTGTGGGGCTGGGTCCAGCCAGTTCCTCTGGTAAAGGGGATATATGGGGGCATAAGGAGTGGGTGATGTAAGAGAACTAGAGGAAGTGGAGGGTGGCTGAGGAGTCTATGGCCCCCTAGTCTCCTCTTCCCTCCTGCCTGGGCAATAGCAGCCTTGAGAGGAGAGGGTCAATGAGGAGGTCTGTGCTGTCTGGTGGGGGAGTAACAGAGGAGGATTGGGAGTAACAGATTTTACAGAAGCCTTGCTTTATTGGGTCCTGATATAGGGTCATAAAGACCTAGGCATAGGGGACCTTGGTCCATTTTCCCTAATTATAAGATGTGTTATAGTTTAAGGTTCCATTTTCAGGCCAAACCTCCTGATCCTCAAGTTTGTACTGGGGCCAGGTCATATTACAGAAGAAGACCAGCTTCTTCTGCTGTCTGCCATCTAGCTTAAAGGCCTTCCAATTCTTTAGAATGCAGCTGAGAAGTGAGTCTTTAGGTATAGATGAAGTGTTCCCCCTTGTGCCTGGAATGGGAGAACTAGAACTAGGAGACCAGATTTCAAGGGCAAGGGCATCCCCCAACCATTATCATCCAGTCAACAGACTAGGAGACTAAGCTAAGCATCAGAGTGTCCCTCAACAGTAGCTTAACCAATAGCTCCTGGGCTTCCCCGGGTTGGACCACCCTGGGTGGTCCAGAAGGTGTCCAGGCCAAACCCCTGGTGGCTCTGGGGTTTAATAAAAAAGGGAGGGTCCCAGGCAAGGGAAGGCTGAAGGGTCAGTGGGCTGGATGGCATGGGACAGAGGAAAGAGGAGGCCCGCCCTCCTTTTAAGGCGGTACTCAGATTCTTGGGTAATGGCCTGGAGTAAGGATGGAGGAGGGCTAGGATCTGGACACAGTATGGAGAGGTCTCGAGGCCCTGAGTAGATAAAACAGATTGGACAAAAGTCCACATTCTTACTAGAGAGGTCAGTTTGTGCCAAATTCCGTCTCTGAATTCTGGGGACATCGTGGACCGCAGAGGAGGACATGGCAAACAAGATACAGAATGATCTCATAGAGGGGGAGATCAGGACAGGAGAGGACTAGATAAGACCAGTGTGAGAACCAGAACGATTGATTACAGAAGAGGCAGAACTCTAGGATCCTTGCGATTTGACTAAGGCAAAAGAGAACTAAGGGAGCATTAGGACCAGCTAAGTGGGAGAAGACAGCAACAAATGGTCCTGAGAAGGCACAGACAGGAGGTTGAGGCTAGAAAGTAGAGAGGAGAGGGAGGAAGCCGTGACAAAGTAAAGTAAGACCAGTCTAGGAGGACCAGAAAATGAACCGTCAGGAGTAGGAGTGATTGTCGCAGATGAAGGAGAAGGGAGTTAATGAGTGTGCTTTTACTATGTGTCTGGGTGCGCAGACATTGTTTTGAGCTTGGCAGGATGCCTAATGCAGAACTACCCTGGTCCATGACCAAGTTATCCTACCATGGGAGTCTTCTAGCGGTGAGCAGCCTAATGGCTTTTTTTAAGTGCTCAACCCATGCCTGTAGTGCAACTGGGGTTCTCCAGACATGATCTAAGAAACAGAGAAAAGGAAAGGGCACAATAAATCTAATCATAACTCAAACTGAGATGAAGGTCTCTGTGGCTCTGAGCGATGACAGTTTCCAAGTGATGACAATTTCTCCTGGATGAAAACTTATTTTTTAAAAATATAGAAAAAAGTTGTGCTCTCTATTCTATTTTTCAGTATGTCTAACTCTCTAAAAGTATAAAGCCATCTTATTTACAATAGTTTAAAAATAAATCTTGATATTTAACTCCTTTCTTACTCCTCCATTCACAAGTATCTTGGCTATTCTTTGCCCTTCACCCTTCACTACAAATTTCAGAATTAGCATGTCATCTTCCATGCAAAAATACCAAGATTATAGACAAAAAAAAGCAAATTGGTGATTGTCAGGGGATGGAAGAAAGGAGATTAAGGATTGACTGCTAATGGGTACAGGGTTTTCCTTCGGGGTGATGACAGTGTTTTAGAACTAGAGGTGGTGGTTGCACAACATTATAAATGTATTCAATGCAACTGACTTGTATACTTTAAAGTGGTTAATTTTATGCTTTATGAATTTCACCTCAGTTGAAAAAAAGAAAAGAACTTGGAAAAGAACTAACCCTCAGAGACCTAGCCTTTCCCCTAGATAATCAGCAACCCCAGAGGCAGCAGAAGACACTAGCCTGGACCTGCCTAATGGTCGTAAGGTCCAGACCTCTGACAAGCTAAAGATAACATCTTGACCTAAGTTCTATTTCAGTACCTTAGCCGAAAGGTGGACCAACCCCTTGGCTACTTTCCCATGAAACTAGATAGAGGGACACAAAAACAAACCTCAGAACTGTCCTCAAGACCTTAAGAAATGACTTATTACCCTTACCTCACCTCGGACCAATCAGCTCCCAGCATGACCCAGAACCTCCTAACCCAGGATGTCTTGTGATTTTGCCCTATATATTCTATAATCTACATGCCATCAGGGAGTTTGGGCTTTTGAGCCCTAGCTTCCCATTCTCCTGAGTGGCATCATTCATAATAAAATAATAAATAATAAAATAAAATAAAATAAAATATTTCTCCACAGCAATTCTTAGTGCTTAGTGTTTGGCTCTGCTAGTGCCAAGCGGATGAACTCTTTCTGTTAGGTAACAGATTAAGTAAAGCAGACTGCCCTCTCCAATGCAGATGGGAATTGTTGAGGCTAAAAAAACTTAACACTTTTCCTCCTACATTCTAAGTTCTTCTAGTTGGGCTAATAATCAAATTAACTGAAACAGGTTTATAGGAGAAAATCAAATTTTAATACATACATGTGAGATTTCACATAAGCATGAAAATTCCAGAGACAGTGAGGCAACATAGGGTATATGTGACATTATGGACAAAGGAGAAAAGAAGGGGACAGAGAATGGGTGATTTACATGTAGTTGAGGAAGAGTAAACACACATGGCAGCAAACACTCTCTAGGCAACTCAGAAACAGTGGGACATGGGGTATCTAGGCTAACAGGTCCCTGCCTAAACCTTCCTATTTACTATATTTAACTCAAATTAGGCTAAGGTGAACATCCTAAGATCTCTTTCCTGAAACAGACCTTTCTAGTTGAATCTCTTAGGCAGGAAACAGGGAAGGTCAAAGGTTCTTTCTGAGTCTTTCATTTCTTAAAAACCAACATAAAATCAATATCCCAGAAAACACTTTAGCGTGGCAAAACTTTGGTTTACTTCAGCATCATCTAATCCACTGAGGGCCAAATTGAACAAAATGCTGAGGAAGGAGAAATTCACCCCCTTTTTTTCCCCTGCATCACTTGAATTGAGCTGGGACATATTATCTTATCTTCTCCTGCTCTTGGACTGGGATTTACATCGGCTCCCCTGGTTCTCAGGCATCTGGACTCAGACTGAATTATACCACTGGCATTCTTGGGTCTCCAGGTTGCAGATGGCAAACTGTAGGATTTCTCACCCTCACAATCATGTAGGCCAATTCCTCATCATTAATCTTCATATATATATAAATATGTATGTATATATATTATGTATATATGTGTATGTATGTGTGTGTGTGTGTGTGTGTGTGTATATCTATATATATATCTTACTGATTCTGTTTTTCTGGAGAACCCTGACTAACACAAAAATCAAGTAATAATAACAATGGATTATCATAAGTTTAATCAGGTGGTGACACCAATTGCATCTGCTGTACCAGATGTGGTTTCATTGCTTGAGCAAATGAACCCATCCCATGGTACCTGGTATGCAGCTCTCAATCTAGAAAATGCCTTTCCCTCTATTCCTGTCCATAAGGTCCACCAAAAACAGTTTGTGTTCAGCTGGCAAGGCCTGCCAGACATCTTCATTGTCTTACCTCAGGGGTATGTCAACTTTCTAGCCCTAAGTCATAATTGTGTTTGCAGGAATCTTGATCATCTTTCCATTCCACAAGATATCACGCTGGACCGTAACACTGATGACATCATGATGATTGGACCTAGGGGGCGAGAAGTAGCAACTACTCTAGACTTATTAATAAGACATTTGTGTGTCAGAGGGTGAGAAATTCAATTAAAATTCAGGGGCCTTCTAGAGGTCTAGTGGTGCAGAATATGTTGAGATTTCCTTCTAAGGTGAAGCACAAGTTGTTGCATCTGGTCTCTCCTACAATCCAGAAAGAGATACAATGCTTAGTGGGCCTCTTTGAATTTTGGAGGCAATACAATCCTCATCTGGGTGTGTTCCTTTGGCCCATTTACTGAGTGACCCAAAAAGCTGTTATGTGTGGGGCCCAGAACAAGAGAAGGTTGTGCAACAAGTCCAGACTGCTGTGCAAGCTGCTCTGCCACTTGGGCCAAATTATCTAGCAGATCCAATGGTATCTTAAATGTCAGTGATAGAGATACTGGCAGATTGATTACATTGGACAGCTTCTATTGTGGAAGGGGTAGTAATTTATTCTTTCTTACTGGAATAGACACCAGATATGGCTTTGCCTTCTCTGCATGCAATGCTTCTGCAAAACTACCATCCATGGACTTACAGAACAACTTATTCATATGTCATGGTATTCCATACTATATTGCTTCTGATCAAAGAACTCACTTCACAGCAAAAGAAGTGTAGCTCTGAGCCCATGTTCATGAAGTCCACTGATCTTACCATATTCCCCAAAATCCTGAAGCAGCTGGTTTGAAAGAATGGTGAAATGGCCTTCTGAAAATTCAGTTACAATGACGGCTTGGCGGCACCACCTTGTAGGGCTGGGACAAGATTCTCTAAGAGCCCATATATGTTCTGACTCAGCATTTAATATGTAGTACTATTTCACTGATAGCCAGGCTTCACGGGTCAAGGAATCAAGGGGTAGAAATGGGAGGGGCTCCACTCACTATTACCCTTAATAACTTACTAACAAAAATTTTGCTTCCTTTCCTGTGACTTTATGCCTTGCTAACCTAGCGGTTTTAATTCCAGAGGAAGGGTTGTTTCCACCAGGAGATACAACAACGATTCTATTGAATTGGAAGTTAAGACTGCCACCCAAACACTTTGGGCTCCTCATGCCTCTGAATCAACAGACAAAGAAGGGAGTTATGGTGTTGGCTGGGTGGGGTGATTGATCCTGACCACTAAGTGGGAATTGGACTACTTTCACAATGGAGGTAAGGAAAGTATGTCTGAAATACAGGGCATCTCTTAGTATTACCATGCCCTGTGATTAAAGTCAATGGAAAATTACAATCTAATCCAAGGAAGAGTAATGGCCTAGACCCTTCAGGAATGAAGGTTTGGGTTACTCTCCTAGGTAAAGAACCTTCACCATCTGAGGTGCTTGCTGAAGGCAAAGGAAATACACAATGGGTGGTAGAAGAAGGTAGTTATAAATACCAGCTATAATCACATGGCCAGTTACAGTAATGAGGACTGTAATTGTTATGAATATTTCCTCCTTATTTTGTTATGGACACATTTGTGTGGGTATATATCTATTTTTGTTTTTTCCTCTCTTATTCCCTTATCATGTAACATGAAGCATATTGACTTTATATCATAGCATTTAGGTATTATTGATTTTATATCATAGTATTTTAGTTATGGGATATTAATGAGAAGAGTAAACATAATTCAAGGACTTTATTTCCTCTTTGGAGGAAGGGGTTAGTGTATTTCAGTTGTATATGGGACAGTTGTATCATGTTAGGCAGAATTACAACCTTGTTATTGTCTTTATTGGATATTAAGTATAATCTAAGGAGGTACATATGGGTGCCAAGTTGACTATAAGTGGACTTGTCATGGTTAATTTTATGTGTCAATTTGACTGGCCAAGGGGTGCCCTGATTAAACATTATTTCTAGGTGTGTCTGTGAGGGTGTTTCTAGTTGCGATTAGCATTTGAATCGGTGGACTCTGTGAAGTAGATGGTCTTCCCCAATGTGGGTGGGCCTTATCCATCCCATTGAGGGCTTTAATAGAGCAAAGGGCTGTGGAAGGAGGAATTTGCCCCTTTTCTTTCCTGCTTCACTGCTTGAGCTGAGTAAGACATTTCTTCTCATCTTCTGCCTTCGGACTGGGTTTACACCATAAGCTTCCCTTGTTCTCAGCCCTTTGGATTTAGGCTAAATCACGCCACTGGCTTTCTTGGGTCTCCAGCTTGCAATGGCAGATCATAGTACTTCTCAGCTTCTATAATTCCGTGATCCAATTCCTCATAGTAAATCTCCTTTTATATAGATCATCCTACTGGTTCTGTTTCTCTGGAGAATCCTAATACAAAAATCAACCAATGTTGATTTTTACAAAAATCCTGAAGGAAAAAATATCCAGCCAGATATGCTTCAATTTTAAAGGCTACAGGAAGATATTTTTAAAAATAAGAGAATTCAGGGAATATAACAAAAACAATTATGAACCCTTTCTGAAAAATGTACTAGAGAGATAAATAAAAAAAGATGACAGTGGAGAAGCAGTGGTAAGAAGACTACAGATGAGACATTTATCTATTTTTTCAATTAGAGTTGACATTCAATTTTATTTTATCAGATGAGCCATTTAAAACATAAGTAAGACTATATAACTGGATTATATGTACAGAACAGAAAGTAAATATTATAAGGCCTGACAAAATAGAAAGCATAAAAGCCATAATCAGGAGGTAGGATGGCTGTACAGCACACTAGATATCCTAAATAGTTCTCCTAATTGAAAAGAGTAAAATTCAGAATAAAATATTTTGTAAAACAACAAAAACAACAAAAGAAAACACTGCTGAGCTGGCACAAATAGAAGTATTCTTCCAGAGTGTACAGCTGAAACTTATTGGATTTCGTTAACCAATGTCACCATAAAAAATAAAAAAGAAATAAATTAAAATTAAAGAAAAAAAAAAACAAAGAATAGGCAAATCCATACAAATAGAGAGTAGCTGTAAAGGACTGGGAGAAGGTTGACATGGGGAGGACTGCTAATGGATACAGAATTTTTTTTTGTAATGAAAATGTTCTGAAATTAGATAATGGTGATAGTTGTATAACTTTGTGTATTACAAAATACTAATTTATATACTTTTAAAGGGTTTTCTGGTATGTGGATTATATCTCAGTTAAATATTTAAAAAATAAAGTGGATAAGTGGTTGCACCCCCCAATAAATAAACTTACTTAAAAAAAAAAAAGTATTCTTCCAGAGGCCAAACATGAAATTAAATCAGGAAGCCTAGGAGATAAGGGAGTTCCAAAGTCAGTTTTTCTCCCAGGAGTTTGTGAAACGCAGGAGACCTTGACACAGATTGTTTTCTGGGATGCAGAGGACAGGAGATAAAGCTTAGGGCTCCCCCTACCAAGATAGTGAGAGATTTCTGCATATGGTTGAGACCTCCTATGACCTCAGTATAAAGGCATATAAAAATAAAAACAAAAAACCATTTTAGAGGAGAGAGACAGGGTGCCTGCCTTCACCTTGAACAAAAGAAGAAAATAATCTCTCCTGAGAACCTGAAACCACAATTCAGCCTTTCCACTGTTTGTGCTCAAATTCCCATTTCTACAGAAGTTTTTAAAACCAGTGAGCTTCACCAGTTTCTTTCTTCCTCTACCACTACAACCAACAAAGTTCCAGACAATGCTGCCCCATCAGCCTAGGCCCCAGAATGAGGACAATGACATAGAACACAGGTTCAGCAAACCTTCACTGGGGAAAAAAAATCATTGTTTTAAGCCACTAAGGTGTTCAGGTTGTTTGTTACCACATAACCTAGCCTAACCTGAAGGATATGTTTATGTGAATTAAAAAAATGCTTGAAAATTTGAACAAGAGATAAGATGCTATAACGAGTAACTAAGCAGATTTGAAAAGAACCATACAGAACTTCTAGAAAGGAAAAAATATAAAAATTGAAAATAACTCAATGGATAAAATAAACAGAATAGGTTTAACTAAAGAAAATAGTGAATCAAAGAATAGATCTGAATATATTCAAGAGAGATAAAGTAACAGAAAACAAAAAAAGATTAAGAGACATGGACAGTTAGATTCAGAAAGCCTAATATATATCTAAGCAGAATTCCAGAAGGAGAAATTAGAGAGAATGGAAAAAAGGTAATATTTTTCATAATTATTGAAAGATATTAACCCTTATATCTGGAAAGCCCAGAATATCACAAGAGCGCTATGATAAATAGAGGAAGTCATATTTAGACATGTGATAGTGAAATTGTGATGCACCAAGGAAAGGCTACCTTAAAAATAGCCAAAGAGAAAACACAGATTTCATACAAAGGAAAAGCAATTAGATTCATTGATACGGGACATCACTTGTAAAATTCTTAATCTTTTAGCAGGAAATGATAAGGGATATCTCTCGCAGTGTTCTTAATCTTTTTAGTAAACCTAGTTTTCTTCCCTCCTTTCTGCGGGGGTGGGGGGGGGGAAGGCCTTCTTCCTTAAATCCTGATAATTGTCCCAAAAGAAACTGGTAACGCAGATCCTCTATTGACAAGGATCATCAGCCCATTGTTAGCAGAAATGGTGTTAAGCTAGACAGGGCCCTTAGAGTATGAGAAATACTCCCGTGGGGTCAGAACAAAGCTGAAATAACTGAACTCAAAAACTACCCTTGCTATCCATCACAGATGAGTCAGTATTTGCAATTTGAGTCTAACGAAGTTAATTGCCTAATAAAATAAAAGCACACAGTCTTTGGAATAATATTATAGAATCCAGAGTCACCATAATATTGACAATGTCCAAATATAATCCAAAATTACTTTATATATAAATAACCAGAAAAATATAACCCATTCAAAAGGGAAAAGACAAATCAACCAAGGTCAACCTTGAGATAAAGTTTGGAATTATTATACAAAGACTTAAAACAACTATTATAACTATGTTAATAAGGTAAACAAATATACTCTTACAATTAGTTAAAAGATAAGAAGTTTCAACAGCAAGAAGGAACAATAGATAAATACATACACACACCCATTCGATCCTTCTTTGCTGATTCATATTTTCAAATTTGCCTACTTGTCAAAATTTATTTGTAAGGCCAAAATCAATATTCATGATGCTTTTCGCAATGAGTTCAGTGATAATGAATAAAAAATATATTAAATAAGATCTCTTTAAACAGAAACACACTTAAAACAATGTTATATATTGATTAGTTGATGAAAATATGACCAGAAGCTAACCCTGTATTTATCCTAGTAGTTCAGTATTCACTAATTCAATGTTTGCAGCGATTGTATAACTATAAAAAATAATGAAAATTAGCTGTATATACCAATGAAAAGTCTAAAACTGAAAAATATAGCATCTGATATGAAAAGTCACTGAATAGGCTTAATAGCAGATGACAGAAGAAATTCAGTAAACTTGCAGATAGATAAATAGAAATTATCTAAAGAAGAAAAAGAAGAAAAAAAAAAGGATTGAAAAAGTGAACAAGCGCCTCAGGGACATGTGGGGAAAAATAAAAATGTCCAATATGAATGTTATTGATAGAAAATAAGAGAAAAGGATAAGGCAGAAAAAAATATTTAAAAGAATGTCTGAAAACTTACCAAATAAGGTGAAATATATAAATTTACAAAATCAAAAATCTCAGGGAAACCCAAACAGGATAAATAAGAAAATTATGCCTAGGTACATCAAAGTCAAACTACTGAAAAGCAATAATTAAAAAAAAAAAAAAAAGCTTGAAAGCATCCAGAGAAAAATAACACAAGGAAATAATGATTCATTTTTATCAGAAACTATGAAGGCCGGAAGATAGTAGGACATTCTGAAAGTTCTAAAAGAAAAGATAAACCTGTCACACCAGTCTTTTATACAGTGAGGATATTCTTTAGGAATGAATGTGGAAATACACATTTTCAGATAAAAGAAAACCAAGATCATTTATCACCTGCAATGCTGCTCTATAAGAAATACTAAAGGAAGAACTTCAGGCCAAAGAGAAATGACACCAGGGGGAAAATCAGACTTTCAGAAAGGAAGAGCATAGGAGATGCTAAATAGCTAGGTAAATATAAAAGACTATTGTTTTCCTCTTAATGTCTAAAAAACAGTGTAACTGTTTATAGCTAAAAAGCTAATGAAACCAGTAAAAGAATAGAAAAATAAGCCCAAAGAAAGTAGAAAGGCAGAAAATAATATAGCTAAGAACAGAAATTAATTAATGAGAATTCAAGCATATAATAGAATTAATAGAGTCAAAAGCTCATTTAAAGAAAAAAACTGACAACCCTATGGAAAAATGGCTAGATAAATGGAAAACAAATAAGCAATACAGGAGACAAAATGGTGACATAACTCAAGAAAAGAAGTTAAAATAGGTAATAAAAAAAGATATTATGAATAACTTTATTTGAAAATAAGTTTCTATGAAAATACAATTAAAACTAAGAATAGAAAACATGGTTAGTCCTATAATTAATTAAGGAACTTGAATCAGTACATAACTATCTTCCCACAAACAAAACACCTAGCATCTGACCCTAACCAGTTCAGGTGAGTGTTACCAAATGTTTGGAGAACAGATAATTTCATACCCTGAAAAAAAGAGATAATGAGGGAATAATCCCAAATAACTTTGAGGCTAGTAAACCCTTGGGAAAAAAACTTTTCATAAAATTTAATATTCATTCATAAGAATCTTTTAGCAAACTAGACATAGAGGGGCACTTCCTTAAATTGTTAAAAGTTTTAAAAAACTGTAGCATACATCATACTTCATGGTGAAACAATGAAAGCATTGTTTTTTAAGACCAAGAGCAGACAAAGATGAGTTATTCTTTTGGTTAACAACTTATACAAATTTTCCAGAGTACCGAACACAGGAAATGAAAGTTTTAATAACTGGAAAGGAAGAAACAAACTTGGCATTATGTGTATAAATGATTGTCTATATACAAAACAAAACAAAGAAAAACAAATTAATAGATTATTACGCAATTAAGGAGTTTGCTAGATATAAAATCTGTAACATACAGTTATTTCATTTCTGTACATCAAGATTCTAAAAAATGAGGTATAGAAATACTGTATATCAATAAAAAATATAAAGAATCTAGGAACGCATTTATAAAAGAAGTATAAACTATGAAGAAAACCTATGCAATTTTATTAAAGAACATAAAAAAACTAAATAAATGGAGAGATATACCATCTTTTAGGATAATAAAACTCAATGTAGGAAGGTCCTCCCCACTGACCTATATATTTAATGAAACTTTAACAAAAATCCTTGCTAGGTTATTTTTATAGGCTAGATATAAATATTTTATAAAAGAACAAAGGGCCAAAAATAGCCAAAACATATTAAAGAACAAAGTGAAGGAATTACTTTATCAGATATTCAAAATATAGTAGGTATAGCAATTCAAAATGATGTGGAAGAGGAAAATAGACTAAAGGAACAAAGAACCCAGAAACAAACTAAGTACACATGAAAACAATTTAGGCAGATAAGATAAACTATGCTGGGACAACTAGTTATCTATGTGAAACTAATGAAAATAATGAAATTTGATCCTTTCTTCCCACCAAATAAAAACCAATTTTAGGTGGATTAAAGACCTGAAAGTAAAAGGCCAAACTATAAAACTTTTGAAGGAGAATACAGAAGACTATTGTATAGAATAAGGATGAATTTCTTAAACAACATACAAAAAAACACAAACCATTTTAAAAATTGGTAAATTCAACTACAATAAGAACGCAAGATACCATGTACAGTTAAAAGCCAAACCATTAAATTGGAAGGTTATCTGCAACATAGTTGACAAAAGATTAGTATCTAAAAATGTATAAATATCTCCTACAAATCAATCACAAGAGACAACCAAAGTGAAAAAAATGGGAAAAGAGAAATGCATTTCATAGAAAACAGCTGACCATTTATCATAACATGCTCAGCCTCCTTGGTAATTCAGGAATTGCAAATTAAAAGCATAAGAAAATACTATTTTGCACCAAA
Organism: Pteropus alecto; assembly: GCF_000325575.1. NCBI lineage: Eukaryota > Metazoa > Chordata > Mammalia > Chiroptera > Pteropodidae > Pteropus > Pteropus alecto. Next base: position 3,444,753 of record NW_006442497.1, on the reverse strand, counting down.
TACATAGATAAAAAAATTAAATTTGGGCAATACCACACATATTAAAGAGATTATGGACCAAGGGAATTCTCTTTCACTGCTTGGTGGGATTCTAAACCAGTAGAATCATTTGGAACACAATTTATTACCTAGCATACACCCAATGATCCAATTCAGCAATTCCCTATCCAGGCTACGCCCTAGAGAAACCCATGTATGTGTGCACATTGGACAGGTACAGGAATTGCCATGGTGGCAATAAACATCCATCAACAGTAGCAAATATAAACAATGTAATAGCCTCTTCTATGGTAAAACTTAATGGATAGCTATAAACCTCAACATGAATGAATCTCTAAAACTTAATGTGGACTAAAAGAAGCATGTCATAAAGGATATATAGTGTGATTTCATTTACATGTTCAAAAATATTAACATTCTTAAGGAAGAACAATTAACACAAAATTCAAGATAGTGGTTACCTCTAGGGAAGAGAGGTGACCATGCTAAGGAAGGAGCATATAAGGGACACCAAGATTCAATTTCGTAAACTGGGCAAGAGCATACAGGTGTTCCATTTTCTTTTAAAGCACATTAAAAAATAGTAATAAACAAACAAACACACACAGGAAGGGAGAACACAGTACTATGGTGGGAAATCAATCCATACTATCTAAACTTTCAATGTTTTTAAAAATAGCCTAACATTACCAACTTCTCAAGTTTTCATAATGTATTTTTTTAATGCTAGAGAGACCTTTTAGGAATATTTCTTATGGACAAATAGCAGAATATGACATCCAGCAAATTCATATTTCCCTTTCTTCTAAAAAATTATTGGATTTATTCAATAGTATATGCTATAGACTGTCTTCCAAAAATTCTTATATTGAAACTTAATCTCCAATGTGATGGTATTTGGAGGAGGGGCTTTTGGGAGGTACTTAGGTCATGAGGGTAGAATGCTCATGAATGGAATTAGTGTCCTTATAAAGGAAATTCCAGAGAGCTCCTTTGCCTCTTCCACTATGTGAGGACACAGTGAGAAATGACCATCTGTGAACCAGAAAGCAAACCCTCACCAGGCACCAAATCTGCCAGTACCTTGATCTTGGACTTCCCAGCCTCCAGAGCTGTGAGAAATAAACTTCTGTTGTCTATAAGCCAGTCTGATATTGTTACAGCAGCCCAAACTCAAAATGATATGCAAATAATCCCATTCTTATTAAACAAGTTCTATCATTCTATAATGAAAGAGATGTCTGGACTTATGTTCACCAACTGCCGATACTAGTTTCTTGGTAATGGGATTAGATTTTTTTTTTCTATAGTGCTTGGAGATGTTATAATAAACATAAAAAACAAGTCATTTCTTTCAAAACAATTTAAGATCTGAATATGACAAAATATTATTATCTATAACCTTGGTGATAAATTAACAGATCTTGGCCATATCACTTCCTATTCTTTTAAATATTTCAAAAAAAAAATGAATTAAAAATATCTCCAAAAATAACTTGCAGAGAATACATAATGTTGGTACCCACATTAAGAAGCTGCTAATAATAAAAGAAATTATGAAATGGCCAACTAAAAACAGCAAATTATCCCCCAATCCTTTAACTTCACCTTTAAAATCTATTAACCATAATCTTCTCATTGTCAGTTCCAGGACAAAAGCCTGATTAGAAGTGACTTGAGAAACATGTAGGAAAAATACCAAAAGAAAACTTGCCTCCTGGTTACCACGTTGATGGTTGGTGATAATTTTTCTGCTTTTGTACACCTTCCTATACTTTTCCAAATTACATATTATGGTAATCAGTAAAACAGGTTAAAAATCTGTTATGTTCAATATTCCTTTAATGAAAGATTAGGGCTGTTATCTGTTTTACCACAAACCCAAGACAGAACACTGCATGGGACATAATAGGTGTTTGTTCAATGGGTGAATGTACCATCTGCTCATTTTCCTGCCTCTCTCCTGCCCCTTTACAGGAAGCAGCTAAAGCACAATAAATGGCACAGCGGCCTAGGCAGGAAACAGGGGCCTGGGTAGGTAGTCTTGCCTCAAAATAAAGTACTCGATGTACACACTTTTGATCAAAATTAGTAAACTTTATTTTAACTTCAAAAAATAAAATAACAGACAAAAGGCAGCTTTAGCTTTGTTCTTCTTGAAGACTGGATGTAAAGAACCAGAGCAGGAACTAAGAAATTAAAATACCCTTTGCCCCCAATCAAGCCATAGGCAAAAAGCAATCCTCAATTTGGGGACAGGTCTGGGTAGTTGGGAAAGGAAGAACATCACAGCCAGGTGAGTGGGTTCTGAGACGACAGCACAGTGGAGAACAAGACAAAAAAACCTCACTGGAAATGGGACCAGAACTTCAACAGGTAACTTTGTCACAAGGGGATATGTACAAGGGAGCTAGGCTAGGGGCCTGCACTCCATGAAGGAGGTGAGAGGACTGCAGAGCACCACCAGGTTGCTGTTTGCCCTAGCCAGCTGCTGCTTCACCCTGCTCACCCTCAGTTCTCTTCATCACTGTCATCTGGGCTGATGGCTGGGCTGGTGAGGCTATAAGTGGGGCTAGTGGGCGAGTATCCAGGGGAAGTGGGCGAGTAGGTAGAGCCTTTGGGGGAGGTGGGTGAGTAGGTGGGGCTGGTGGGTGAGTACTTGGGGGAGGTGGGTGAGTAAGTGGGGCTAGTAGGTGAGTACTTGGGGGAGGTTGGGGTGTAAACGGGAGAAGTCGGTGAGTAAGTAGGAGATGTTGGTGAGTATTTCGGCGTGGTGGGTGAATAGGTGGGGCTGGTAGGAGAATACTTGGGAGAAGTTGGAGAATATTTTGGGCTGGTAGGTGAGTACTTGGGAGAGGTTGGGGTATACTCTGGTGAGCTTGGACTGTAGGAAGGGCTGGTTGGGGTGTACTTTGGAGAGGTAGGGCTGTAGCTGGGAGAGCTGGGGCTGTAGCTGGGAGAACTCGGGGTATAGGTTGGAGACTGTGGTGTGTAGCGTGGGCTTGAAGGGGAATAACTTGGTGAGGTGGGGGAGTAGCTGGGTGAAGTTGGAGAGTAGCTTGGAGAGGTTGGGCTGTAGTTAGGGCTTGTCGGTGTATAGTTGGGACTAGTAGGTGAGTAGCTGGGTGATGTTGGACTATAGCTGGGTGATGTCGGGGTATAATTGGGACTGGTTGGAGAATAGTTAGGGCTGGTGGGTGAGTAACTTGGGGAAGTTGGTGAGTAGCTTGGTGATGTTGGAGAATAGCTAGGAGATGTTGGTGAGTAGCTGGGGGAGGTGGGAGAATAGCTGGGTGACGTTGGTGAGTAGCTGGGAGAGGTTGGTGAGTAGCTGGGAGATGTTGGCGAGTAGCTGGGAGAGGTTGGTGAGTAGCTAGGTGATGTGGGCGAGTAGCTTGGGGAAGTTGGAGAATAGCTGGGAGAGGTGGGAGAATAACTAGGAGAGGTCGGGGAATAGCTGGGAGAGGTTGGAGAGTAGCTGGGAGAAGTTGGTGAATAGCTGGGTGACGTGGGACTATAGTTGGGACTGGTTGGAGAATAGGACGGAGAAGTAGGGGAGTAGGAGGGTGAAGTAGGGGAGTAGGAAGGACTCTGGGGTGTGTAGCCCCCAGGGGAGCGGGGCTCGTAGGCAGGGGATGTTGGGGAGTAGCTGGGAGACATGGCACCACCTGTGGGAAAGAAATCAAAAGGAGTTAAATGATGGATAGACAAGCCCAAAGGAAAGATCAGAGAGAAAATAAACTTGCCCTGACAGACAGGGGAAACTCACCTGGTGAGGGGATGTATGGGCTTGAGGGGCCTGGGGAGCCTGGGGAGCCTGGCGTGGGAGACCAGGCAGGGGAGTAACCAGGGCTGAAGCCGCTGGCATCTGAAGCAGCACTGGGAGAGAAGCCAGCTGCCCCTGGGGTCATTCCACTCCCTGCAAATTAAGAAAAACATTAAGTTAAAACCAGAGCTGGAGCCCAACACCATCTCTAGTGCTCCACAGCCTCCTGTGTTCCAACAAACCCAGCTCATCCATCTCCTGAACCACCAAGAGGACTCTCTTCCTGGGCTGGGTCACTCACCAACACTGGGGGACCAGGCGCCATAGGCTGGGGTTGCACCCTGGTTCCAAGGTGTCATGGCTGGAGAAATTCCTCCCATGGGACTGGGTGCCGAACCGAAGAACATGCCAGTGGCTACATAAAAGGTACACAGTGACTTATGAGAAATAGCACTTAGGGACAAGCCATCCTCTCAACATTAATGGACTGCCTCCCCTTGGAAGAGCCAGCCAATTTCTGTACACAGCTGAGGCCGTCATACTCACGTCCAGCAGCCCCCAAGCCGGGGATATTGGTGGGGATCTCCATGCCATACTTGCACTTCTCTGCATCAAGCAGGAGGTCAAAACAGCCAGTGCCAGCTGGAGCTAGCTGGCCCAGCATGATATTTTCAGACACCCCCTTCATAGGGTCACTCTCTCCATGTGCAGCTGCTTCCATAAGCACATCCACCTGACAACCAAAGAGGGGGCACTACCCATTAGACCCCTCGACATAGCACTCCAGGGCTGTTCCACCCTTGTCAGAGCCAACCCACCCACCAGAGGGAAGAACAGCATCAGTGCCCACCCTATAGCACATTCACTTTGGTGGACACTCTTTTTCTCAAAGCACTCCCTCTTTCCACCCTGTTCATTAGTTCTGCCATTACCGTTTCCTCAAAGGAGCACTTCATGAGAGGTCCAGTATCCTGGCGATTGACTCCGTGTCGCGTGATGGCCATCAGGTGGCCACGACAGGTCATAGTATCACACAAGAGAGCCAAGTGCCGGTAATTGACATAGGAACCATCAAAGGAGATGACATGGTAAAGCTCCCGCTCCAGGGCCTTCCGCACAGCTTCAATACCCAGCACCTGGCATGGGGTTTGGGGGTGAAAGGTCAAGACAGAGTAGCTCTGCTCCCGGCTCCTACCGCCACCTAGATCCATAGAGGGACAGTCAAAAGTCAGTGAAGCCCAGACTTAAAAGTGGATTCAGGCATAAAAAAATCTGACCAAAGAAATCCTGTGAGTGAGAACACACAATCCAACTGTTGCCAGGAGACCCAGGGAGCAGGTCTCAAGCCAGAAATCCAGGACAGACAGCTGGGCTCTGTCTACTGGACAGACAGTAGAGCTCTAAGGGGCTCACCGTGAAGATCTCCACAATGTCATTGGACGTAGTGCGCACAGGGTCCACATCCTTCTCACTCAACACCCGCATCAAGCTTACACCGTCCGTCTCCAGAATCCACTCCTGCAGGGCCTTGAATTCCCCGTCCTCTGTGATAATGATCTTCTTCTTGTTGTCTGTCTGTGGCAAGTGCATGTACACCTGGAGGGAGACATAGTGAGTTCAAGTTGGTTGGGTGGGGGTGTGAGAGAAAGAAAAGTAGGAGGTGGAAGGACTGTGGGGGAGAGAATGGCTGACCTTGCTGATCTGCTCAATACCCTGCAGGGTCATATCTGTCAGCATGTTGGACTCAATACAGCGCAGGAAAACGTCGTCATCCATCTTATCCACCACCTCTTCTTCCTGCAACAAGAGTGAAGTCACTACTTCTGGAATACTCCAGGCTCTTCCCAGGCTCAACTCAAACCACAGCCTCCTCTGGGACCCAAGAGTCAAGTCAGGCCCCAGACTCTGCCCTCTTCAGTTCCAGTGAGATTACTTTTTATCATGTTTATATGCTCACATTAAAAGAAACCTAAGAAAAGCACCCACACTCCAAAATCCTAACACAATTTCCACTTGTGTGTGCGTGCAACTCTGAGGGCTGTAGCAAGGCATAGAGCACTCTCTGCTCTTATTCTGGCACCCACTGAGTATTCACCCAGGCTGCTACTGCCTAGACAAATAATCTTACTGAATGAAAGTATACTGTATTCCATCAAGCACACATTTCTTACCTATTCTCCAATAGTTCAATAGTTAAGTTCTAGGTTTTTATTATTAAAGCACCAGGTACCCACACCTGTTGAACAATTTTTTAGGAGCCATGCCCAGAGTAAAGTCACTAGTCAAACATTTTCCTGGGTCTTATTACACCCGCTATCACACCACTTCCCCTAGGACATAGCAATCCTGTCCAACCTACCCTCAACTCTACCCCGGGCTCTCATGCAGGAGCTTCAGGGAAGGAGAGCCAATGACAGGACTACGGGAATGTCCCCACTTTAACACTATCTTTTTTATCTAAATAACTGCTACTTCAGATTTTGAAAATTTTTGCTGCTAAAAGTTTTGAAAATCATTGCTAACCACCATTACCCATTCCTACATTAGGTGGTGTCCAGGTTGCTTTCATTTTAATGGCTTCCTATGTTTGACACATGAAGTTCTTCTTGGATCCCATTTACCTCTTGCATTTTGTTTTCATCACTGTTCATGATGCGGATACGGAGTACCAGCTTCTCTGCATTATCATCATTAAAGATGCAATTCAAGTCATCGCCAAAACCTGGTGAGGAGCCATGAGAAAGATCACATCTACAGTACTTCCCAGTCATTGTTCATCTGAAGCTCTCTCCTTACAGGGTGCTCTTTTGGCTCCCCCCTCCTTCTCATAGAACCCTTCTAGAAAGAGGAGAAACACTGAAAGAAAAGGGAGTGCAGAGGGGAAGTGAAGAAGAGATGCCTTGGGGGATTAGAACCAGCATATGGAAGGCGGTGAGGGTGGGTGGCTCGTTGGGGACTAGAGTGCAATGACATGACAAAGGAAGATCCTGGGCAAAACTCCTGGGCTGGGTTGGCACTCCGAGCCTTACCAGCATTGATCTTTTCGGCAATCTGCTCCATGGTCAGCTTCCGATCAGTCATGTGCTTCCGGTCCAGCTCCACCCGCAAAAGCCAGGGGGAAATTCGGGCCACATCAAAGTCAGGCATCTCATAGTAGACATTCACCCATTCCTGATCCTCTGCCACCACCGTGCTCTGGGGGTTCGGGTCATAGTAGATAGCTGTGTTGGCAGTCACTTTCCTCAATGTTGTATGTTCCAGGCGGCACAGAATGTCCTGGGAAGAAAAAGCGATTCATAACACAAGCAGTGGGTAGCACCAAAAGCTTCTTCAAAGCCTCCTGTAGAGGGAATCCTAAACCTTTTATTCAATGAAAAGAATTCCTCTCCTCCTCCTGCCTGGAAGCCCATCCTCCAAGGCCTACCTTGGCTCTCTCGGCATCTCGAGCAGACTGGCCCAGCAGGAAGACAGTAAGTGAGGGGGTCTTTGGCTTCTTGGAAATGTTGATGAGCTCCTTAAGCCGGGGCACACCCAATGTCACATTCTTAGCAGACACACCAGCATAGTGAAAGGTGTTCAAGGTCATCTGGGTTGCAGGTTCTCCAAGGGACTGTGCAGCCAGAGCGCCCACCATTTCCCCAGGATGGGCCTAGAGAGTAAGAGATGCTAGCACCAGAAAAAGCAAGCTCACCCTTCTTCTGATGAATGACAGCAAGCTGCACTCAGGACTGAGACTATCCTGTGCTCTTACACAACATGGAACAGACGCATGTGGATAAGGCAGAGAGACTTAAAATTGTCAGTCTTATTTGACCATCCCTTTCCTTAGACAGTACTTCAATTTACACATCCCATTTTGTACTTGATGTGCTTTAGACCCAGAAAAAGGTATTATATACCATCTAAAAACCCCCAAATTTCTAAAAGTATGCAAAAGTTACAATGTAAATATTCATTTGGTGATAGTCTTCTAAATGGGAAGCTCCCAATGCATTATTTTAATTGAGATATAACCATATACCATAAAATTGAACCTTTTAATTGGAATCATATAGTATATACCTTTTTCAGACTGGCTTCTTTCACTTAGTAATATGTATTTAAGATTCATAACTGTTTCTTATGGCTTGATAGCTTATTACTTTTTATCATGGAACAATATTCCCTTGTATGGATATACCAGTTTTGTGTATCCATTCATTAATGAGTGAACATTCAAATTGTTTCACTGCTTTGGCTATCATGAATAATGCTGCTATAAATATTTGAGTGCAGATTTTTGTGTAGACATATTCTTTCAATTTTCTTGGGTATATTGGGATGGAACAGCTGGGTCACGTAACTCTGTTTAAACTTTTGAGGAACTGTTACCCAAAGCAGTTGTACCATTCCCACAAGTAGTGTATGAGAATTCTAATTTCTCCACATCCTTACCAACACCTGCTAGTGGGCATGAAGTGGTATCTCACTGTGGTTTTGATTTACCACATGGCTAATAATGCACAGCATCTTTTCATGTGTTTACTGGTCATTCATATATCTCCTTTAGGGAAAAGTTCTAGTCAAATCCTTAAACATTTTTTTCTTTTCAATGTTGATTTGTAATAGTGCTATTTTTTTTTTTTTAATACCTACAGCACCCAGTCTTCCTAGGTGGTCTCCCATCCAAGTACTAACCAGGCCTGACCCTGCTTAGCTTCCAAGATCAGAGGGGATCAGGCGTGTTCAGGGTGGCATGGCCACAGACTGTAATGGTCCTTTTGCATGGCCCTTATCAGATATTTTATTTGCAAATATTTCCTCCCATTCTGTGTGTTGTGTTTTTACTTTCTTGATGGTGGTCTCTGAATCACAGAAATTTTTAATTTTGATGAAATCCAATTTATTTACTCCTGTTGCTGCTCATGTTTTTGGTGCCATACCTAAGGACCCACTGCCTAATCCAAGGCCATTAAGATTTACCCCAGTGTTTCCTTCTAAGAGTTTTATAGTTTTAGTTCTCATATTTAGGTCTTAAATATATTTTGAGATTTTTGTATAGGTTAGTTCTCATGTTTAGGTCTTAAAATATATTTTGAGATTTTTGTGAGGCAGGAATTCAACTTCACTCTTTTGCAAGTGACATCCAGTTGTCCCAGCACTATTTGTTGAAAACACTATCCTTTCCTCATTTAATTGACCTGGCACTCTTGTCAAAAATCAAGTAACCATAAACGTAATGGTTTATTTCTAGACTCTCAAGCCTCTTCCACTGATCTATATATGGATCTTTACGTCAGCAGCACAATGTCTTAACTACTGCAGCTCTGTATTAAGTTTTGAAATCGAGAAGTGTGTGTCTTCCAAGTTTTGTTCTTTTTCAAACTGTTTTGGCTATTATGGGTCCCTTGCATTTCCATATGAATTACAGCTTATAAATTTCTGCAAAAAAGGCAGCGGGAACTTGGTACTGATCGTATTGAATCTGTAGATCACTTTGGTTATTGCTATTTAACAATATTAAGTTTTCTAATCCATAAACATAAAATGTCTTTCCATTTAAGTCTTCTTTCATTTTTTTCAATCATGTTTTATAGCACCCTAATGTATGTTAATTATTTAATTTATAATACTGGATTTAGATCAAATGGATTCAGAAGTACGACTATAATTAAATGTTCTCTTCTTCTATTACCCTATAAAATTCTTAGACAGTGATGGTATATTCCAGTATCTGTAAATCTCATTTCTGCTTACTCCAATTCCCTACCTCCACCTAACTTAGAATTCCACACACAGCAAGCATTTTTA
>NW_006442497.1:3428042-3435177 GCF_000325575.1 Pteropus alecto | reverse complement strand
AAAAAAAGAACAACACTCTCATTTCATATACTAGCCATATCACTTATTTCCTATCTGACTATCATACAATACAGTCACGCCATCTCTCCAAGGCTGTTTTTATCTCTACAACACGGTATTAACAATCTCTACTAGAATCATCTTAAGACTGCTACGAAATAAAGGTATAAAGCCTGAAATACAAGACTTGGTACACAGCAATCTTTCAATGAATGAGAGCTATTATTAGGTGATTGTGGGCAGAGGTGGGCTGTTCTCAGAACCCAGAGAAGTCAATAGGTCAAAGGAGAAAAACAAGGCTGAGATGATGAATAAAACACTTACAATGGCTTGGTTGAACTTGGACTCGATCTCTCCAAGCAGCCAGTCGAAGGCCTCTCCACTGAGCCGAAACTCCTCAGCCATGCGGCGGGAACACAGTGTGGATCGAAGGTGAATGTTGAAGAGCAGTGTGGCATTCTCCTGAGCCTGCCGGCTCAGTGGGTCATCCCCATTCACGATCACCAGCTTCTTGCTCAGTTCCTTAACTCCTGGGGGCCAAATGAAGGGTGAAAGCATATTAGACCATAGGCCAACAGATTCCTGAACCCCATCCTGGCCTGGAGGACCCAAAGCAGGTACTCACCCTCTACTACCTTGATGGGGTGCAGGTCGGAGGGAAGGCGAGGGTTGATGTGGAAAATTTTCTGAGCATTCCAGATCATGCGCAACAGGTTGCAGGGGAGGACAACCTGAAGCGAGAGGGAAGGAAAGAAGGATCATGAGTCAGGGACAGCCACTCAGAGGCAGCACTTCTCTAGCATATCCCTTCCTGCCCAAACGCACCTTGCTGTCGCCAGTTGGGAAGATGACCCTAAGCACCTCCCGATCCTCACGCATCCGCTCAAATTCTCTCTCCAGCTCATTCTGAATGTGTGCGTTGCTCAGTACATCCTTCACCAGATCCTCCTGCAGAGTGCGCCGCAGGGCCCTCTCATTGGTATAATCAAAGCGGAACCTGCAGATGGCAGGGCATGGTCAACGGGCAATTGGGCCCTGGGGCCTGATTCCCATAGGAGCTTTGTAAAGCTCCCAAAGGTGTGCATCCCACAGAAACAGGACTTTGGAGACAAGAATCCTGGGCAGGAAAATATAAATTCTAGGCCCAAGGAGAGCCAGTGGAACCTGTGACAGCTCCTCTAGACTTGCTTTGTACCTTCACCAGGGACAAAGTGGTAATGAGTCTCATCTCTGCTCTCCATCCACCCTCTCCCATAGTGCAGCTGCTGTCAGACAAGTGGGGAAAGGGCTATAAAAGGTAAGGTCCACTGCAAGACTCATTCTAGGTAATCTATCTGTGTGCAGAAGGGAATCCTACAACTCTGGCCCTGAGTCCCAGGGGTGAGAACCACCCGCCTGCCACCTCCTCACTTCTTCTCAAAAGCCTTGTTGGAAGGCTTAAGGGTAGCCAGGTTCTGGAACTCAACGCTCTCGCCTGCCAAGCCATCCTCGCCGTAGCGCAGCTGTACCACCTGGTTGATAGAGTTCCGCACAGTTGCATCATACTTCACCATCACTGACTCCATGGACTTGATCAGCCGCCGTTGGATGTACCCTGAAGGGAGGTTATCAACTGTTAGACTCAAGGCAAGAAAAGGATGACAAAGCCCAAGGAACCGTTTCTATCTCAGGATAAGCCTTAGTGGGTACTCCAGTGCCTTAACCCACCTGATCCTCAAAGAGCCGGCTATTAGCCCCTCATCCCCAAGGCCTTATAATGAAAGCCATATCCATCGCCAGATGGCACCAAGCCAAGCAGAGTCCTCTAGGAACCAGCCTCCATGAGATAGGTTAGAACAGAGACCCAGAGGCTCTATCCCTTATCCTGAAATGCTATACAGTATTCAGAACAAGGGCACTTGTCTAACTCTTGAGCTTTAATCTCTATACCTTCCACAAAGGCCAAAATTATATCTCTGGAAATAGAAGACGTTAGCTTGAGAACCCCCATTCCCTACTCCCAGGGGGCTTCTAAGTCTATGGTACTCCCTGGTACCAGCCAATGGAAGGGCCCTGGATCTGAATGCCTCACCAGTCTCAGCAGTCTTGACAGCTGTGTCAATGAGGCCCTCACGACCCCCCATGGCATGGAAAAAGAATTCGGTGGGTGTGAGGCCAGCCAAGTAGGAGTTCTCTACAAAGCCACGACTCTCGGGCCCATAGTCATCCTTAATGAAATGAGGCAGAGTCCGATGTTTGAATCCAAATGGGATCCGCTTGCCCTCCACATTCTGCTGCCCAACGACAGCAATGACCTGGGAAACATAAAAAGCGGGGTGCATCTAACTCCCTTTGCCTTAAGAATATGAGTTCCCAGTATTTTCCTCAACTGCCCCCCCGCCCCCCGCCCGCAACACATACCTTCCCTCCTCCTCCCAACCTTCAATGTGTCCCATATCTGGAAAGACAAGGCTCCCCACCTGGGAGATGTTGATCTTGGAACCTTTAGCTCCAGACACAACCATAGACTTAAAGTTGTTGTATTCAGACAAGGATTTCTGGGCCGAGGAGCCAGTCTTGTCTCGGGCATCATTGAGAATGCGGTTCACCTGATTCTCAAATGTCTGCCGCAGAGTGTTCCCTGGGGTGGGCTCTAGCTCATTGTTATGAGCCTTCTCTATGACCTAGGTGTAAGAGAAGGCAGAGTTTTTAGTGAAACATCAATCCTTGTTCTATTTTCCTTCTCTCTAATTCTGACACTCCCTTTGCTCTTGTTGATGTTAAGTTCAAAGTCCATGAGAGGTTCCTATTCAGTCTTTGCCTAGCCTTCCCTCTCACCTCAATGACATCCTGCTTGGCCTTCTTAATAGTATTCTGAATGTCCTGGTAAGTCTTAGAATCAGCAATGGAGTCCCCAATACCAATGGTATGACCTAAAGATAAGGAGAAACATCAGCAACACCTTCATTGGACATCCAAGAAACACGGGATGGAATCACAGCTAAGAAAGTAGATGGAAGAACACCAAAACCAAAAAGGAAGGAGAAAGGGAGAGAAAAGAGCAATAAGCAGGAGGAGAGAGAAGATTCAGAGGGTTGGGAAGAGCCCCTATACGTACCCTCGATGAGAAGCCAGTTGTTAATGACAGTCTGAATGTTGGAGTAGAAGAGGCGAGTGATGTCATGACCCATCTCCAGGTAGGAGATGTGGACCAAGGAGCCGGCTGACGTGCCCAAAGACTTCTTACACAAGATTCCCATGATCAGCTCCCCATTCTCCACCACCACCTGCAGACAAAGCAGCCACTCAAGGCCCTTGCTGAGGCTCCTATGTTCAAACTCTGTCCCCACACATCCAAAAGTCAGGCCCTACCTTGGTGTCCCCAGGAGAGATGTGCTTGTAAGGGCCACTGTCCTCATCATCAGGATGGGTGCTATGGGTGCGGATACAGTTGATGTGGCCTGGTATAATGAGGGAGAAGATCTGTTTGCCTGTCCACAGGGGCCGGGGCTTCAGGATGGCTGGCTGTGGGACCTTCCCATCCCATGTGGACAGAAACATTAGGAGGTTCATCACTTCACCCTATGAGATAAAGAGCAAGAAAAGATGGGAACTCAGAACTGTGGTCTTTTGGGGAATGTTAGGGGAGGCTACCCTGCCCAAGGATGAAAGACAGATTTTAAAGGTAGAGATGCCAAGAAAAATGTTATCCAAAATTTTAATTAAAAAATGTGTTATCATAAGGAGACTTTTTTTGGTGACAGTTAAGCACAAGTTACTTTTAACGATTAGGAAATAAGTGAAAGTAAAAAGAAAGAAAAAGATAAAATTTTTTATCAAGGTAATTTATTTTTCCCTTCATCTTTACTTCCCAGACAATATCTGAAATTACATGACATGTTACGGAATTAAATGGAGAGCTAAAGCCATACACCTTTTTTGGCCTCTAATCTTTTCTAATCCTCTTTCCTTCCACCTCACAGAAAAGGTAGTCTCATATGCAGGTTTTGCAAAACAAGTCAGGGCAAAAACCACAGCTCTTCCTCCCTGACCTCAGCCTCACTGCCCTGGGGCCCCTCTGCCTGCTCAAGCCAGAATTCCTCTCCAGGACCACACACCCGCTCCAGGAAGACGTCTCTCTTAGTGAATTTGCGCACTGCTGTGAGTGTGTCTTGCACGATGCCCATGACAGGGCGATTACTCTGGGGGGTGACAATCATGCGTGGCACCATGGCAAGCTCCTGGATCTCTGCCCGAGTCTCCAGAGACTGTGGCAGGTGCAGGTTCATCTCATCCCCATCGAAGTCGGCATTGTATGGAGTTGTCACACTGTAGTGAAAGAGGGAAGTCAGAGTCGGGAAGATACCTGCAGTGAAAGCTCAGTGGGGTAGCCCAACCCCCAGCCTACTTCCCTCAGCCAGGGGACCGACCTAAGGTTTAAGCGAAAAGTAGACCATGGGAGGATTCGAACCCGATGCCCCATCATGGACATTTTGTGCAAAGTTGGCTGCCGGTTGAAAATAACAATGTCCCCATCACACATGTGCCGTTCCACCTAGGAAGGTAAAATGCGGAAAAGTCTCAGTCAAGAGGGAATGCTAAGAATGAAATGACGGTGGACCTAATGATGACATGCATTCGAGATAAAACGGATGATACTGTGGTATTTTTTCACTTGAAACACTGATCAATCACCCTCTCTGGGCCAGGCCCTGGCCTAAAATACCAGGTTATCAGAGATGACCTAAGAACAGTACTCATCAACCTCAGAGAATTTAGTCGGGGAAGAAAATCAAGAGAGACTTTGAACAAAGACTTCTGCTGTTCCTCCCTGGATCCCTCTTCCTTGCCATATTACATCCCTCATGCTGGCCTTGGGTTTGTGCGACCCCTACCCAGAATGGCAGTGGCTGGCAGCTACAACCTAGCCTAGGACAGCAATAGTCTTTTAAAGAGAGTCAATAAGCCTGGATCCAAATAAACAGGACAGTCTCTGCAGGCCCAGTTTAGTCAGCCCCCATTCAAAAAGCTTCCTGCTCAGGTAAGAGAGGCACTAGCTTGTTACATGCCTTATAGCCAGTCTGCAGGTGAAGGTCACTGGGTTTGGGGTGGAAACGCAGGTCAATGCGATCACCATTGTCTCGGATGATGTACTTGGCCCCTGGGTACTGGCTATTCCCCCTGCGCACTAGTTCCTGAAGTCTAGGAAGGAAAAAGGTGCAATGAACAAAACACTTCCCAGAAATATCACCCTCCTCATCCCAAAGCCCCAAGTGGAAACCTAGCTCTTAAATTTCAATGCTCCCTCCTATTCACTCTGAGTCTATTCCCCTCATGTCTTCCCCACCACTCCAGGCAGGGCTTCTAAACTGAGGCATACCTGTCAATGTTGAAAGGGGTCACAATCTCTGCAAACGTCATGTTGGCAGCAATGGAGCGAGGCACGCCAACCTGGTCAATGGAGAGGTTGGGATCGGGGGTGATGACAGTGCGTGCTGAGAAGTCCACTCGCTTGCCCATCAGATTCCCTCTCACACGGCCTTCCTTGCCCTTCAACCTCTGCTTCAGGGACTTGAGAGGACGCCCAGACTTCTGCATGGCCTGTGAGGAAACAAGGGTAGGGGCACCCCAGCAGTCAGCATGGGCCCCGCCTCCAGAGCTCAGAGGCCTCATGCTGGCTCCCTAACCTGGCCCCAATCCCTTTTCCTCTCAGGCACAGGGTGTGGGGAGCATGCTGACTCACACGAGGCAAGCCAGGCAGCTCATTGTCCACCATGGTGGCTACATGGAACTGGAGAAGTTTCACATCCTCTGCAATAACATGGGCCGCTGCACCATTCTGCTCATTGCGCCGAAGCTGATTGTTGATCTTCACGATGTCGGCCAGTTTGTGAGTCAGGTCATCCTGAGGTAGGAAGTCAACAGGGTCACAATCTAGTTACCAATGAGCACTTGGCATACATGTGCCAGCACCCAGCGCCTCTCTCATACTCACACCACCCTGGGAAGCAGGCCTGGTGTCTCATTTCACAGATACAGAAGCACCTTCATGAACTTTAACCACCTTAGGGGCCTTGTTAAAGGTTACACAGCTAGCACGTGGCAGGGTATTTTCACACTCAGATGATCTGTCCCTCATCCATGAACAATGCACTCCACCACTGGCTTCTGTACTCCTCTACCCCCATCCACAGGGCTCCCTCCCCTCAGACACCTAGCCATTCAGCTGAGAGGCAGAATCCAGAAGCCACTGACCTGGTTACGGGCAGAGCCCTGCATCACAACAGCAGGGCGCACAGAGAGGGGAGGCACAGGCAGTACTGTGACAATCATCCACTCGGGCCGGGCATAACGTGGCTCCATGCCCAGCACAAAACACTCCTCATCTGAGATGCGTTTGAAGATCTCATGCACTCGCTCAGGACTCAGCAGGATCTTCTTCTCCTGAGAGTCCTCATTGACATGTTTCCACTCTGCATACAGCTCTAAGCCTGAGCGCCGGATCCTGGGCTGGTACCGCCCACAGCCACCGTGGCCCTTCCAAGGAGAGAGAAGGGCCATTAGAGCCCAGAGATCCAGCCACCCGTTCTACGCCACCTCCTGATCGCTTCCCCCACCCCCAACAGTCTGCCAGCCCCACCTACCTTTTCTTTGGTCAAATCCTCATCACCCTCGGGTTGCTCCACACCAAACTTGTTGTCCATCTCCTCTCCACCCTCGCAAATGTTTTTGCCCTTGCAGAGGTCATAGACGTGTGTGAGCCGCTTCTTGGGCTGCCCCTTGGACTTAGCCAAAATGTCCTTGATCTTTGGGTTGTTCTAAGAGACAGAGAAGAGCAGGGTCAGTTGGGGCCTGCTCCTCTGCCTCCCACCAAGTAACCCCTCTCCCAGGCCAAGGCCCATCCCCCACTCACAGAGTCCACAAGTAATTTGGAGCAGAAGAAGCAGACACAGCGCAAAACTTTCATTGTCTTCACCAGGAAGCCCACATGAAACACAGGTTTGGCCAGCTCAATGTGGCCAAAGTGACCAGGACATTCTGTCATGTTTCCTGTGGAAACACACACCTGACACTTTCCTCCCAGCTCTTACCTCAGCAACTAGGTCTCCAGGTGCCCCCCTTCAGGCCTGGTTTTCTTTAAGGACCCAAGTCTCTC
>NW_006442497.1:3415488-3427887 GCF_000325575.1 Pteropus alecto | reverse complement strand
TTCCCTTCACAATTCCGTGCCAACCCTCCAGCACTCACCAGCACATGTTTGGCAGCGGCCAGTCCGCTCGATCACCCCCTGCCTCGGATCCATAAGCCCCCCGAGCTTGGGGCGGCCACCCTCAGTTGTCTCAGGATACTTGATACCACCCTCTGTCACAGACATTCGCTTCTGTAGGAAAAAAAGGAAATAATTAAATTGGAGTCCTAGTTTCCAACTTTCATATACTAAAGCCTCAAAGAACTCCAAACTATTTACAGAAGACTAACCAGGTTTAGCCTGGGGTGAGGGCAATGGGGGGTGGGGACTCAGTGTGTGTATACTTCCGGAAATTTTAAAGTTGAATATCACAGTCAAGTCTGCCCAGTCAAAAAAAAAAAAAAGTCTATCCCAGTCACTGTCTGAGTGGGGTGGGGAGTGCACAGAACAGCATGTGGTTGACTCCAGGTTCTATACAAGTTACTTACCTCTGAAACTCAAACCCCAGATATCCCCTTGTTGAATTTTAGGTCACTAACACACATAGGAATTAATCACAAAAAGATATAAAAGTTGTTTCAAGAAAAATTAAAAAATCAATGCCTGTGTCTTCCCCAAAGCTGAAATCAAGCCCAGAATGAGTTCCTAGCAGGAATCTCTGTTTCCACTGTGACAGCACAGGTGTTCTGCCCCAAGACATGCTCTGCCAACTCTATGAAGTTAGGCACTCTTTGCTCCAACCTTATCACCTCCTCCTTATCAAGGGCCTGGACAGCCGGAACCCTTCCATGTTCAAATGGAAATTTTATGATAACACAGGAGAGCCAGGTGCTAGAGTGGAGGGCTGGTAAAAATTATTTGGAGGAGAAATAAACCCAAGGCACTTCCTGAGATGAAGGCAGAGGCAAGATCCAGAATCCTAAGAGAGGTGGAGCCAAGACTCAGTGGGACCAATTTAGTGAAAGAAAGGAAGAAATGAAATAGTAGATAGGAGTTGAAGAAGAGATTTCTGCCTCGGGCTAAAGGTTGGTTGAAGAAACCTTTAGTTTTCACACACTGATAACCAAGGACTTTTAAATTAGCTAGGCTTTTTGGTCCACTAAACTTCCAGAGGGAAGAACTCAGAAGAACTTAATAAAAGCTTCAATCTGAATGTCAACTTCATGCCAAGCACCAAATGTACTTACTATGCCTTGTTTCTCTAATCCTCACCACAAACTTCTAGGAATGAATCCCTGTTACTTAGACATGAGAAACCTGAAGCTGTGTGAAGTGACTTGCCCAAGGCCTCAATCTCAAGGAGCCAGCAGAAGTCAAATCCAACCCTCTCTGGTCCCAAACATATGCTCATCCCACTCTACCATGCCACAGCATAAATGATTAAACTCCAGGATGCATCCTGGTGCCAAGCACAGTGCTAGATGATTCATTCTTGTCTTCATAACTAACTTTTCATAAAATATGCATTGCTGTCTCCATTTTACAGATTACAAAAACTGAGAGGCCCAAGGTCATGCAACTAGAAAAGTAGTAAAGCCAGGATTTGTTTATGCATTTTTTCCACTGTATCATGTTGGAAAAACAGACGAGTGAGTTCAAATCAGCAAACTATAGTGATTATGAGGGCTTATACACAGCTATCTTCTTATATAGTCCATCTCCTTCTGCTACCACCACATCCCTACAACCACTCATGATGGGCCAACAAGCTCCACTCTGTCAAACTCAACAGAACCCTCTCAGTCCTGTCTTTTTGGTCTGTGAGACACCACAGATGGGCTACTTTTTTGACACTCACTCTTTCTTCCTACCTCTCTGGCTGCTGCTCCTTAGTCTCCTTCCCAGACTCCTCTACCTTGGTCTGCTCCTTAAACACTACTCCTCCACAAGGTTTCAGCTCAACCACACTTCTCATCACACCCTATATGCTGTCCCATGATTTTCACTATATACTGATGTCGCCCAAATCTCTACCTCCAGGCCTCACTTTTCTTCTGGATTCTGGATTCACATATGAAACTACCTAATGAATCCCCTGCAGATATCCCACTGATAAATCGAATTCAATATGCCTAAAAGAAAACTCCCTTCTCCACAAAAATCTCTCCTTTTCGTTTAGTCCCCATGTAAGACAGTGGCACTCAAGTCCAAAACCAATACTTACCCCTCTTTACTCTCGGGCATAAAACAGTAGAAAGAGTATGGGCTGGGAGCAGAGACCCTTGGCTTAGAATTCTGTCTCCATCAATGAATTACGTAATCGTTAAGGATTTAATTAGCCTGCTTACACCCAGGATGTAATATCCAGTCATTCACCAAGTACTGGTCATTTTTACCTCCTAAATATTTCTTGAATCTTGCCCGCCTTCTCCATCCCTACTACCACTGCCCTAGGTCAGGCCCTTCCCTTGTGGTCTACATCAGAGTGTTCCATAGGTCACCAGCCTCTCTCTCTCCAATCCATCCACACCATAACTGGGATTCCCCCTCTAAAAATGGAAATCTAATCTTCGTACCTTCTTGTCCTCAGAATGATGTCCAAACTCAGCCAGGAGAGCTTACAGAAAGTGTTTTATAAGGTTTTCACCTTCCATTTTTCCCCCACATCAGTAACAGAGTCCCCTGGGGTCTTCCTACTACCCAGCATATGTGCTGCACTCCCCTGGGTCTTCGTACATGCTATTATCTCTGCTTGGAATGCCCTTCTCTACAAGATAAACTGCCACTTAAAGACTCAGCTCAGGCATTGCTTCTTCCAGAGAGCCTTTCCACAGCCTCCCAAGACAGATTAGCACCCCTTCCTCTGTGCTTCTATAACTCCTCTATGACTGCACACCCCATATGCAATGAAATGATCTACTGGGGTCTGTCTTCCCCATAGATTATAAGCATCTCTCGGGCAGGCGGCACTTCTCTATCATCCTGGATCCCATGGCTCCTAATAAATGTTTGTTAAACTGAATTAAACTGCTTAGGACCCTCCACTGTAGCAAAGTGCCCTTAAAGAACTTCGAAAAAAGAGAGAAGACTGTCCCCTGCCAGTCAAATCAGTAATCTCCTCATAATAAATCTGGCCACTGCTAGGTAGAAACCAAAATGGTCCACAGATGCAAAGCTGAAGAGGCTGAGCACCCAGGATGCTCATCAAGATGACCTGATGAAATCTCAGGGAGACAGGCCTGGGGATGACTAAATTCACAAAGCTGGAACCCTATCAACTGCATTGTGTCTGTGAGAAACTCTAGGGAGTTTGTTCACCTTGAATGAAACACACAAAAAACCAGAAGTAGGCCTGAATCAGGCTGCCAGAAGAGTCACTAGAGAGAGGCTTAAGGGAAATCCCACTCAAAACTGTTTACCTCCCTCTGCTCTAAGTCCATGCTCACCAAGCCAACCACCTTCTAAGAACTAATACTGCTTCCGGCATTGAGACTGGGCCAGGGGCTGTCCTAGACTATCTTTCTACCATAAGTTAGTTGTCACTTTGGATTACATGCAAACTCCTTTAACCCCCAATCCTCATCCAAACACTGGTTTTCTCACTACCCACGGGAGAAAGGTTAGACTCGAGGAGGTGGCTGGTCCCAGTGCCCCTGAAGTTTTGCAGAACAAAAGGCCTGCCGTCAATTCTCAATACTCATTCTCTTTCCTCTGTCTTTAGCAAAGTACACAAGGGCTTTACAACTTGGCTTCAACACACTCTTACAGTTTTATTTGGTACCGCCTCCTCCCTATTTATGCTCCAACTGCATAAATGATTTTTAGATTTCTCAGAATTCCTTTTCTTCACGTTCCCTACTTTCCAGTAAACTTCATTTCACCCTTTAAGACTCAATTCAAATGTCACCTCTTTGTAAAGTCTTCTATCCTTATCCACAACCCAGAAAGATTCTCGGCCCAACTTTAATGACTTGTTTACACATCTGTCTCTCCCACTGGACTGTAATCTTTGAGGGCAAGGATCATGTTTCATTTATCTTTATATCCTCAGCACCCAGCACAGTAACCAGCACATGGTAGGGGCTCAACAGATATTTGTTGCACATACAGGAAATCCTTCACTAGATTATAAATAATTCGAAACAAGGATAATCTGATTCACCAGTGTAGCCCACACTACTTAAAAGAGTCTATTAATGTTTTAAATCCTTCTTGGAATAAGTTGGGGCATAAATAAATTAAGTTATGCTTCACATAGAAGACAGCTGCTTTTAATAGGAGTCAACTCCTTCAAATGTAATTCAGCACCCACTTCCCCTGACTTTGTATAAGCTTTGCAGAAAGCTCAGCACCAAACCTTCTTGCTTCCTTCCCCTTACTAGGCAACATCCAAACACATCTTTTAACAGCAAAGACAATAGTTCTACCTCTCAACCAATTCTCAGAGACCCTCAGTACCTTCTCAATACACACCCCACCTCAAGACATCTGGAAAACATGCTATACTTAAATACTATCTGTTCCACAAAAGACCCCTTAACCATCCATCCTCCTATCCAAAGTGGAACTGTTATTCCCTCTAAATATAGGAGCACTATATAAACATCAAAGTTTTGTGAATAGCCTTCCACTTTTTAAATGCAACTATGTTCCTTTTTTTTTTTTTTTTGCATAAATGGGGCCTCATTCTGCATTGTTTAGTAACTTTTTCACTTATCTAGATTTCTAAACTATCAGACACTAGTGCCCCTTAGTGTCTTGGCAACTTTCATAGCACTCCTTAGGCGAAGAGATCCACTTATTAAGCACACAGCTCCAAATAACTTAATATTTATGTCCTAGCAACTAAATAACCATTGAAAAAATAATACACATAAATTGAGGAAAATATTTCAATATATTAAAATAAAAACATTTTTATTTCCCAAATAACCACAGTTATATGACACCTGCCAGGCACTGCACAACTTCTCAAATCTTGGAATTGGACAGCACCACCCTTATTTCTTGCTCTACAATGACTTTTGCTCAGCATTCAGCAATTGCTAAAAACTGAGCGGCACAAAGAGATGTCATTGGAAGGGATTTGGCGCCATCTAATGTTGAAAGAGAACTATCTGGAACTAGTAGTTCCCAGGACATCA
Source organism: Pteropus alecto (assembly GCF_000325575.1). Lineage (NCBI taxonomy): Eukaryota > Metazoa > Chordata > Mammalia > Chiroptera > Pteropodidae > Pteropus > Pteropus alecto. Next base: position 3,422,824 of record NW_006442497.1, on the reverse strand, counting down.
GACAAATGTAGCTGCTTCTGTGCTTCTCTTGAAAATTTAAAATCTCTCCCTGCACCCCTATGAGTTTGCTGCAGTGCCTCAGCAATTTGGGAGGAACAGGGAATTGACCGATTAGGAAGGTCTTCTTCTATTGTAAGAATGGACCTTGACTCATTCAAAAGGATTATTAGTAAATCAATTTAGGCAATTTGTAACTTCGAACAATGTCATTTGCAAACAATGCTGCAATAAAAATCCTTCTACATGTATCTTTGTGTACTTGTCCAATTATTTTATTCACTCACTTATTCAACAAACTTTTTAATTACATACCTAGTATGTGCCAGGCATTACTTGAGATATTGAGGGAAGAAAGAGTGAATACAAAGTCCTAATGAAATTTACATTTTATTGAGGGGGCAAAAAACAGAAAAACGAATCCTCTCAGGTTTATGAAGTAAGATAAAGTCAAGACTAGTGGTTAAAGAATGCAGGGGGATGCCATTTAAATAGGGTGGTCAGGGGAGAGCTCCAAATGATATAACATCTGAGCAGGGAACATACTGACAGAAAAGGACAGGCTGAGGAAGTCTGGGCAATGTTCTGAGCACCAGGAACCGTGAATAATAAAGTCCTTGAGGTAAGAATGAGCTTGCAGTGTTGGAAGAACAAACAAGTCAGTGTAGTTAAAGACGAGCAAAGAGGTGATTGGTGGTAATGAGATGGTGAGGCAAGCAGGAGCCAGATAATATAGGACCTAATAGGTCACAGTAAGGGTTTTGGATCTTTTGAAAATGGTATTATGAAGGAAAGAGATGATGAAAAAAATCTCTGTAGCTGCTCTGCAAACTGTAGGAGGAACAAATGGGGCTAAGGCTAATGCAGTACTCTATGAGAAAGAAGATGGTGGAATGGACCACGGTGATTGAAAATAGATAGTACAAATGGCTGAATTCTAGACATATTTTGAAAAGCAAAACTGACAAACTGGCAGATGTACTGAGTGGAGGTTGGGAGAAAGAGAGGAATCAAAGATGGCTTTTAGGTTTTTTGGCCTGAGCAACTGGATGAATGATGGAGCCATTGCCTGCTTGGTGAACTAGGCAAGACTAGGGGAGAGGCATGGTGAAGGGGAGAAATGAGTTTTTTATTTGAGGATAAATTTTTAGAAGTGGTGGTGCGGCATCAAGGAATATCCGTATTAAACTATTCATAAAATTGTCAAACTGTCCTCCAAAAAAGTTATATAAATTTATCCTACCAACAATGTCTAAACATGCCTATTTCCTATTATTTTGACAGTAGGGAAAAAAATTTAAGTTGTTTTTACTAGTAAACTCAATATTGTTACTGGCTATTTTTGTACTAATTCTGTGAACTGCCTATTCATATCTTTTATGCAGTTGTCTAGTATAGATGTGTGCTTTCTTTACTGATTTGTATTCCTTGTATATTAAGAAGCCTAATCTTGTCTGTCACCTTGAATAGTTTTCCAATGTTTTTAGCTATCCATGGTGTCTCTGATAAACAGAAGTGAAATGTGCCCTGTTCTTTCTTATATGTAAAATGCTTAGCTCAGTGCCTATCACATAATAGACACTTAATAAAACTTACTCATAATTAATTCATTACTATTAAGAGTCTCAGCCCCCAAAAGCCTCCTATATTTTTTGAGTGCATTAGTTTTGTTTTTTAGATTTAAATCTTAACTCCATCTGGAGTTAATTCTGTGGTATGGGTTTGATTTGAGTTCAGGAGGTTCTGACTCCAGATACAAATTTCACACAACTGAGCCTTCTCCACCAACAAACTCTTCTCCATCCACTAACAGCCATTTAACTCCATTCTCTCCAGCCAACTAACCCTCCGGTTCACTCCACAAAAGGAGTCCAAGTCACCAACAGCTCTCCTCCAAAACTACATTCCTCCCTGGTTTCTCCTGCTTCCATGCTTAGACCTACCCCCAAATCGGTTCTTCACTGAGCAAACAAAGTACAGTTGTTTTTTTAATGTAAAATTGATGTCACTCTTCTTATAATTCTCCAATAACCTCCTATTGAAAATAAATTTAGAATCTTTACCATGATTTACAATATCCCATCTGGCCTACGCCACCTCATGCTTCTCCAGCCCATTTCGATAATATTCTCCTCACCCACTAAACCTCAGTCACAATGGTCTTCTTTCAGCCCCTGGGACACAACAAATTCCTTCCTTCCTCAGGCCCTCTGCACTTGCTGTTTCCCCTGACAAGCTCCTGTCCTAGAAACTATGGCCTAGATGTGTGGCTGCTTCTCATCATTCAGGTAATGTCATCTCCTCAGACAGGCCTTCACAGACCCTGACACCACCCCATCTAAAGTAAAGTAGCCTCACCTCAGTGACTATCGCATTACACCGTTTCCCTTTATTCAAGGCGCTTGCCATAACTGAATTATCTTGCTCGTTCATTTATTCGTTTGTTTTTTGGGTGTTTCTCCTGCTTCTTCCCACAGAAAGTGCTCTAAAAGGCAGGGCCCTTGTCTTTTTTACCTCTGCATCCCCAGCGTCTAGGGTCTATTACATAGTAGGTGCTCACAGAATAGTTGTAGAACAGGGAAGGAAAAAATCTGGGGCTCGACTTCTTATCCAAGCTTGCAAAGACCCCCTAGGATTCGTCTGATCTCATTTAACGTCGGTTATCTTTGTGGTGTGGAGCCAGTCACCCTTCTCTCCCTCCTCTCCAGCCCCTCCAGCTACCAGGCTCCCAATCCAGACACAGGGCTCAGCTTGCTCACACACTAACAAAATTTAACTCTGCACCCCGCACTGCCTTGGCGCTGGTAACCCATCCTTCCTGCTTGTCATGTTACGCAGTGAGAAGCGCCAAGTTTCCGCAGCCGCTGTCAAGCTCCGCCCGCGGCGCGGGAGGGAGGAGGGCGAGTGCAAAGAGGCTTACCAGTTCATCCGGACTGAGGACTCCGAACTGCACTCTCTTGATGGTGCGCAGCGGGCATGCGCTGTCCCCGGAGGGGGTGCCACCCCCGTGCATCGCGGAGGCAAGCGCGCTGCGCAGGCGCAAACCTCACTACAAAAAGCCTGCGCCGCCTCTGCCTAGGTGCTCAGACCCTGTCGGGGCGGCCACCGAGAAGGACCTCCCCAAGTCGGGAGGAAAAGACCAGAGAAGGAAGAGGTGGGGGAGGGAAGAAGGCGGGGAAACAAGAAGGAGCGAAAGGAGTTTTCCTCCCCCTTTCCGGAGATTTTTCGTCTCTCAAAAAAGGAAAAAAAAGAAGAGGGGGAAGGAAAAGGTTGGGGGAGGGAGAAGAAAAAGGGTAACGAATAAATAAGTAACCGGGCTCCTGAACGGCAGAGGTTACGGCAGTTTGTCTCTCCCCCTTCCGGGAGCCGCCTTCTTCTCCAACCGTCCCGGCCGCGCTCTCAGCGCTTCTGAGGAGCGAACTGGCCGAATGGCACCCTTTATAGATTCGCCCCTGCATCCCCGCCCCTTCCTTTCCCGCCCTCCCTTGCGCTACGGGGCCGCAAGCGCCGGCCTGCACGGGGCGCGCGCTCGAGTCGTTGCTCCTCCCTTCCCCCCACCTCCCCGGTTGAGCGACCATTTTAAATAACCAGGGGTAGGGGCACTTTTATCCCGCCACCTCCCCTTATTACTTACTCCCGCACTGAGGTTTAAGGTTTGAAGGATCAAGGATAAATATAGGCCGCTTTTATTCTAGTGTGGAGTGTGTTTCCTTCAGGAAAAGTCTGCCATTAATACCTCCCCCACGCTGGAAAATGGTTTGTCCTGCTAATTGGTAATAAAGGAGGCGGGGCCGGCAGGGTCCTCCCAAGTGGGTTCCCGGACGGGGGAGTGCTGGGGCCGTCTTTGGTCATGAATATGCAGTAACCGCGCTGAATATGCATGAACATATCAAGATGGCGAGGCTTGTTGCTTGTCCGGAAGTAGCTGTTATTTATTGAGCGGCCTTCTGGGACGGGTGGGCATCTCCTGGTCTCTAATTGAGCGCTGTATGGAACTCTGGTCCTGGATCCCTAGCCTGATCCGCTCGAAAAGACCTCAGCTGAAAGGCCTGCTCCGGAAGGAGGCTGGCCGCCGTTCGGGAGAGCGATCACGGGACCGTGACAATCCAGGAAAAGCAGATTAGCCGTGGGGTGGAACACAAGCCCTGGGAGATTCAGGGTCAAGGCATGTGAACGTCAGGAAATCCTCCCCCTTCTAGACTATTTCAAAACTAAGATTGGGAGGGGCGGGCATTCCAAATTATTTTCCAATAAGAGCCGGGTAGGACTTCCACTATCCTTCCAAAGCAGAGATGACACCAACTGCGCAGCCACATTCAGAGTGATCCTTGTTTTGATGTCAATGTCACGTCACCACCCAAGTTGAGGAGGGGTCATAAGCATCGAGAAGGGAAATCTCACTCAAGGAAAAAAAAAGGAGACTCCCTTCTTCCAGCGTAGCTGCTTGCTCTGTTTGCCTGAAAGCCCCAAACACTCCAGCCCCAAAACTCTTCTCTGCTGCTGAGGGAAAAATCCCCCTATGGCTCATGGTCTGCCTGCCTCAGCCCCTTTGATCTCAGACTTTCCCCTTAGTTGTGCCCTGATCCCCAAGCCCCAGCCTAGATTCCACATCTCTTGGTCCCCAGGCTTGTTCCAGGTCTTCCAGCCAATCCCTCTCCACCAAGTCCCCAAGTTACCATTGACTCCAAGGAGTGTCCCTCTCCCACACCAGTTCTTTTCCAGTCACTTATTTTCCCATGTTTGTATTCCAGTCTCTCCTATTTACCCCTGCCCCCCTCCCCAATCCCCAGCCTCTCAAGCCGATCTCACTCCTCTACCTGCCCTTCCCTCTCACAGCTGAGGTTCTGGGCAGTGATGATGGCAATACTGCCCAATACGACCCCCGCCCCCATGATGTCAGAAGGTGCCACGGTCTCATAGAGCACATAATACTGCAGCATCAGGGCCACCACCACCTCAGAGTGCAGGACAGCACACACCAGGGCAGGGTGGGCCTTGGTGACCGCATAACTCACACACACAAAGGAGACCAGGGCGAGGATCCCCACTGCCCCCACACAGCTCCAACTCAGAGGATCATTGGGCAGCACAGGGGTCTGCAGCAGAAAGAGGCCTGGTACGGAACCCACGAGCCCCACCAAGCCAAACAGGAAAGCCACTGTCGGTAGGCATGAGGGGAAGTCCAGGGAGCGATATACCAGAAGCCCCAGAGACAGTGCCAGGCCGCCCAGGAAAGCGAGCACATAGCCCAGGGCGGTGTAGAGACCTGTGGTCCCCTCCTGCAGTGTCCCTAGTCCAGGTCCCACAATGATGATTAGTCCTAGGGTGCTGCCCAACAGGCCACACCAGTCGTAGCCACTGAGACCCTGGCTCTCGAGACAGAGGGCAAGGAGAGCAGAGCAGACAGTGGAAGAACCTTTGCGGACGGTCGCAGCGTTGCCAGCGGGCACCACCTGAACTGCACTGTAGGCGCATCCAATGCTGAGGACGTTGAGCAGAGCGTGGAGGCAGGCCCGGCCCCGTACATCAGGAGGTCCCAACAGTGGGTCACCACGCAGTTTAAGTAGCAGGGCAATGGGGAGGTGGAAGAGGCATCGACAGATGAGCAGCTCCAGTGAGGGTAAGTGAGAAGTCTGGTAAGCCATACGGGAGAAGGGGCCCACGAAGCCAGCGGGCAGGCCCCCACCCAGCAGGGCCACGAGCAGACCCTTGGTGGCATCAGAGGGCCGGCAGCGCTGGTGCGAGGGGAGGCTGGGCGGAGTAGAGGATGGCGATGGCTGAGTGAAGTCGGGCAGGTTGAAGTAGGGGTGACTGCCAGCCTGTTAGGGAGAAAGGAGCTTGGGCATTAGGGCAACCATAGCCCAGGGGATCTGGGGCAGGGAAAATGCCAGGCCGGGACCCTGTGGCACAGTAGAGGGTTAGGCTGTCTTGCTGAGGAACTCTTGGGAGCTAGAAAGGTCCTGAAAGATGGATGAGGTAGTACAGTGTGGGCCTTGAGCCTCTAAAGCAGGAAGCAGGGAGTGAGCAGTCCTGGAGCATCAAGTTTCTCTGGGTAAGTTGTTCCTGGGAGGAGAAAAAAAGGACCCAGGGATGCTCTGTTGGTTTGAAAAAGGGGAGGTGGCCTCAGATGCTCTGTATTTATGTGATGTCACAGGTTCCAGGGACATCTGGGTACATCATTGTGAATTTCATTTCTGGGTATCTCTAGGACAGCTGGGAAGTTTTAGGGGAGGAGGAGAAAGGGAGCAGCCAGGAGTTACAGGGAGGGGGGCTATGACTTGGCTCTCACACTCACCATCTTTCCTTGGACTTCCTCCTCTCCTCCTGGCTCAGGGGGCCTGGACCCTTCAGAGCTCCAGCCATTGTGACCTGGTTGGAGTAGGGGTGGGGTTCTTCCCTGGAACTTTCCTGAAGTGGGGGTGGGAGGTTCTTCCCTGGAACCTCCCTGAGGTGGGGGTGGGCCTATTTTCTCATTGTTTCCAACTCTGCTTGCTTTATATCTTATGCCTCCCTGACTCCAAAGTTTGTATGATTTTTTTTCTCTTTACCGCTAGTTCTGTGATGAGACTTCTTTGGCTTTAAATTATGTCTCGCCTTGTTTCAGAAAGATTTTTCAGAAAGGAGCTCTGAGGGCTGGCTCTTCTTTCTCCTGAGTTTTCAATTTTTGAACACCAGGGAGGAGTCCCTCTGGAGTTTCAGGAATGTTTCTTCTGTGTGTGCTTCCACCTGGTGTTTCGTTGGTGCTGTCCCAGGAGGCCCACACCAAGGCCTCTGCATTTAAGGACAAGTATATAGATGTGGATATTTTCTTCGGTGGGGACAAAATACCAAGCTGCTTGTTCATCTGCACTGGTAGTCATTTGTGTGCCTGTTCTGTAGGGTTGGGGCCTTCCTGGCCAGCGGCCTGGTGGGGTTCCCTGTGCATTTTCGGGGAGGGTTGTGTGTGTCCAGGGTTAGCCCTGTGAATGTGCTGAGCCTGGCTCTGCGGGTTCCTCTAGACTTAATTGTAAGCCTGCCATGTTGTGGGTCTGTGCCTTGAGAGGATGTGCCTGCTCTAGGCGGTGTGCACCGCAGAGTGAAGGGCATGAGTTGCGGGGCTGGGGGGAGAGGGGGGGCGTCTCATCCTAGGGAGTGGGTGGTCGTGCGATTCTGAGGGATTGCAACCAGGCCCGTACCCCGCTCGGTGCCCACCCGTCCCGCAGCCCTGCGCGGCTCTGTTCTCCCAGGATCGGTTTGGGCGAAGGCCATCGGGCGCTATCGCCCCAAACCCGAACCCTGAGCCTTGTGTCGGTGTCGCCTGCGCTACGCCGGCCTCCTCTCGGCTGTGGCGGCGCTGGGG
>NW_006442497.1:3396294-3415132 GCF_000325575.1 Pteropus alecto | reverse complement strand
GGTGGTGGGGGGAGACTAAGGGGGCTCTGGTACCGCGTCTGACCCAGCGGCGGCCGCGGCAGGGGGCGATCGCCAGGGTTCAGGGAAGGGGCCATCCTCACTCTCCATTCGAAGGGTTAATTCTGCAGCCGAATGTCCCCCTCCTCTGTGGGGCAGGTTGGGGGTGGGGTGGGGCGGGTGTTGAGCCCGGGCCGGCGCTGCAAGCTGCTGGGAGGGTGATGGCGTAGGAGCCAGGCAGAGAGGGGGAGGGGTGGGCCGCCGAGCTCCCCAGAGTTCGGGTGCGCGGGGTGCACTGGGCGAGCAGGGGCCCCAGAGCTGCTGCGCCGTCAGGGCAGGGTTGTGGCTGTGAGTCCTGGAGATTGTGTGACTCCGGCTGTGTTGTGGGGCAAGGTAAACCTCTCCAGGGCACCACCGTTTGCTGGTCTGGCAGCCAGGGGTCTGGGTAGAGTCCTCCCTGGGCCATGGGAACAGAAAGCCAGATGGTGGAGTGTCCACTATTGTGGGACAAAATTACAAGATGTAGCCCGGTGGCTTTGGGTGACAGGTCCACATTCAAAGCAAGGTACAATACATGCAGGGTTTGTTAGATGTGGGTTTTATGCATGTTTTATACCAGCATGTTTTCTTGCATGTATGTCTTGGTCTGCACATATGAACTATTTATGAACTTGTGTTTTCTATATAGCTGTCATGGTGTTAGTGCTGTGGGCCACATCAGAGTGCAGGGTACATATGCCTATTTAGTGGGGGCCATTGTGTACCTTTGAGTTGGAAGGTGTCATATTTAGTTCGCATTTCTGTGGCCCTGCTGAGATATGGTCCAGTCTTGGTGAGGTAGGCCCACTGGATGGGTTTGTGTGTTTGTATGATGATTGAGTTGAGGGGGGAGAGTGCATGTCTAGAACTCAGGTTCTACTTATCATGTGGAATGTGAGAAACCCTAAGTCGCGTCTCAAGGTACTTATGGAGCAGCTGGCACTGGTGTGAGGGGCTCTAGGTGGAATGTGCAGGTTGTGTTTATGGGATCTTGGGCAGCCGAGCGAGGGGAAGGTTGTGTGTGTGCAACAGTCTCTAAGGGATTCTTTTGTGACGTTGTTTGTGGGAGCCTGTCCATGTTATTGGGCTGGGAGGCAAGCTGGTCAGAAAACACTTGTGGGGAGGGAGGTGGCGTGACAAGGGCATGTGGGCCTCAACCTCGAGAGATCAGCCACAAGCTATGTGTGCGTGCCTCCCTTCTTTGTGTTTAAGTGGCCGTGTGGGGCTGCTGTGGGGCTATGTTAGGAAAAAAGCAGGAAGATAAATATGGGGCATAGCAAGGGCAACAGGCGGGAGGCTTGGGTGTCCTCAGGATAGCTCAGCTAGTCTCTTTGTGTAGGGTCTGTGTGCATACCCCTCTCCAGCCTGTCCAGCATGTCAGGGTCATTGGGAGGAGAGGCCTGGCTGCTGCAAGGAAAATGAACTTGGACGGAGTGGCTCCTTGGTCATGTTTACGTAAAGGCCGGGTGTGACTCTTGTCACTGAAATGGAAAAAAGAAACATGAAGTTTTTAGCCTCCTCCTCCTGCTTCACCCTCTCTCTGCCCCTCTTTCAGCTATCTCTGCTTTTCTGTCTCTTCTGTTATGCACACTGGGCCACTCCTACGACTGTGGAAGGGTCTGGGAACAGAATTTGCTCACTAGGCAGATTCCTTAGAACAGGTTTTCCTCACCTTCGGGGCCTGGGCCCTGCTGTAGATGTGGTTGTGTGTGTGTGTGTGCGCGTGCGCGCACACATGTAGGGAGTGAATGGTTTGTGTTCTAAGTGTACATACCACTGTACTGCGCCTAGCCTGGCTGGGAGGGTGGATATGCATGGGGCAGGGAAGTCACTATGGCTGGGGCCTCCTGGGGGTAGGGGGTTGCTGGCTACTGTGAGAGGCCTATATAACAGGTGCATGATGGCCTAGTGGAGGGAAAGGAGGTCTAGACTAGAACCAAAGGGGTTCTGACCCTACCGCTTCCTCACTGGCACTTTCCCTGGGTGAGCCTCAGTTCCTTATCTGTAAAATGGGGCTAATTGCCTGCCCTGCCTATCTTCCAACAGGGTTGTAAGAAAGTAGCACATGGGAAATGTACCTGGAAAGTAGCTACTGTTTGGGGACTATGCCTATGCCAACAATTGTCAGCCCTCTGCCATCACTGAGCCCCTTGTTGGGGCTTGGCTAATAACAATAGCAGTGAACAGTTATTTGGCATTCACTGTGTACCAGGCGCTATTCTCAGTGCTTTTATATAGGATCACTCATTTAGTTTTCGCAATGCCCTGTAGAAGTAGCTATTCTAATTATCTCTCTTTTTCAGATGAGACAACTGAGACCCAGAGAAGTAATTTGCCCAAAGCCATTTAGCTAGTAAGAGGTAAAGCTGGATTTGAACACAGGCAGTCTGGTTCCAGATCCTGTGGTCTTCTATACTGTCCTCTGCTGCCTTTTCGAAGCTTTCCGTGGGTCTCTGCGCACACATTTTTTCCCCAGTTTCTGTATAACTTAGCACCAGCATCAATCCATTTCAGAAGACCAGTGTGTTTAGACAGTGACTCAGGGAGTCCTTGCCTGGGTACTAGCTAAAATGTTGATGAGCCAGGTAAAAGAGAGATTGTCCTTGTCTTGTGCGTCAGGAAGGGCCAAGAGGGAGGTGGCATTTGAGTTTGATCTTAACGCTTTGGAGGGCGTTGGGGAAGAGGTTGGGAAAAGGCTGCATTTCTGGCAGGAGGACCAGCATAGGCAAAGGCATGGAGGTGCAGGATGTATTGAGGTTGGAAAGTAAACTGGGTACTTGAAGGGAGACTAACACAAGTCAAGATTAGAAAGGAAGATTGGAACTAGACCCTTGAATGCCTGGATGAGGAATTTGAACTTTATTCTGGAGTGAGTGGGGACCAGTGAAGGATTCTAAGCCTAGAAGCGATATCACTTCAGCTGTACTGGGGACGTTGACCTTTAGTAATAGGAAGGTTGGCTGGTAAAAAGTAAGCTTGGGGTCAGTGGAATAGCTGAGAGGTCATGGCCTTGGACCATGCCAGTGTTAAAAGGCCCTGAGCTAGTTTGGGGGCCAGAGGCGGGTTGAAGGGAAGGCTTCCAGAGCCATTCCCAAGCTGGGCTGCAGATTCGACAGGACTTGGTGACTGCTGGATATGGGCAGCTAGGGAAAGGGCGGAGTCAGACGTGACACAATTAGCACTTAGCACGTGAGACCTTGTGTGTTGATTTCCACAACCAGCTGGCTGGCCATAAGCCCCTTTGGAGCAGAATTCGGCAGTTTGGAAGAGGGAAAGACTCAGCATCTGGGTTCACACAGACCCGGATTTGAATTTTGACTCTGTGCCTCACAAGCTGTGTAACCTTGAGCAAGGTATATTTATCCCTTTGTGAGTCTCAGTTTCCTCATCTGTAAAATTGGGATAATATAAATATTGACTTTGAGGGGTCATTTGAAGGGAAATCATTAAATGAGATAATGCACGTAAAGCCCTGGAAGTATATCAGGCAAAGGGTGAGTTCCCAGAAGTGGTCAAGTACGCTTATCATCCCAGCTCCTGGCCAACTCAGTCTGGCACTGAGGATGGCTTCCTTCCTGAGGGCAGAGAGACTCTAGGCAGACTTTGAAGAATGCAGTTTCATGCATTCACCAAAATATTTAAATCTCCCATTATATATCAGGCACTGTTCTAAGCACTGGGGATAGCAGTAAACAAAACAGACAAAAACCTCTCCCTCCCTTGGAGATTACATTCTAGAGATAAATGAACACTAAATGCCAAGAAAAAAAAGTAGGGGAGAAGGATAGGAAGTTTGGGAAGGCAGCGGGTGGCCAGGGAAGGCCTCCAGAGGAAGGTAACTTTTGAGTTTAGGCTTAAAGGAGGTGGGGCAGCAAGACATGAAGCTATCTGAAGAAAGAACATTCCCAGCAGAGGGAACAGCAAGAGGTGGAGTGTGTCTGGTGGCAGTGCTTTCATCCCCACCTCAGACACACCTTTAAGATCACACAGTCAGTCCAGAGTAGAGAAACAGTAAAAACAAATAAAAAACGAAAAACCACAGAGCCACCAAACCTACCATGAAGCCTGATTTCTGCCTTTTTCTTCACCACTTCCCCCCACCATTTTCCGGGACTGAGTTCCAAGATGATGATAAGAGTGAGCACTTTCTGAGCAGTTACTATGTGCCAGGTACTCTTCTAGGTACTACCAGTTATTAACTCACTTACAACAACCCTATGAAGTGGAGACTCTTCATTATCTCTACCTCACAGATAAGGAAAAGGAGACACAAAGAGGTTAAATTAAGTAACTTGCTCAGGGTCACATAGCTATTGTCTTCTCCACCTTCTATAAGCCTTTGTAGGGCAGTGGCCAGTGGCGAGGCAGTCAACTCAGGAGAGCTGGGTCCAAACCTGATTTGGTTAGCAGTGAGACCAGGGAAGATCACCCTGCCGCTATGTTCTCTATACCTGAAAGTGAGGAGTTTAGAGTATTTAAAACCTCATTCTTCTCATCTGTACAATGGGATTGACGATGGTCCTTTTTGAGTGTTGAAATAAGATGATGCAGAGAAAATGTTTAGCTCTGTACCTGGCACATAGTATTTCATAAATGGCAGCTATAAGTACCATGGTGATGATATTCTAGGTGATCTCTGAGCTAGGCCATCTTTGAACTTTTCTGGTTCTAAGAAGCCTCAATAGTCCTTCTCCAAGTATCTTGACAGCACATAGCAATGCCTCAGCAGGCACTACGCCTGCGTGGTTGTGCAAGTGGCCTACCCAAGGAGGTAAGTCGGGGATTGGAATCGAACCTTCACTTTGCTCATCTGTGCAGAGCTGCTACCTCCTGGAGGTAGGGGCCCTTCCTCTAATCTTCACAAAGGTGTTATGTGGGCTAGTGGGGGCCCTCGTGGGTGCTGTTGAAAGAAAAACACAACTGTTTTTCTATACACTCTACTTATAACACTTCCGATACAAAATGTGTGGATTTCTCCCACACTTCCAATTCTCTGACACTAGCTGGATATCTACAGCTCAATTTAATTCTGACAGTACCTGGAGATAGTGTCAGATCCCACAAGGTAAGGGCTTGGTCCCACAAGACTGCTCCCACTTCAGATGCCATTTGCACGTCCAGGCCTCCTATACTGACCAGCTATAAACTGGAGTTTCCCATGACCACTTCCTCAGATTTGATAATTTCTAGAATGGCTCATAGAAATGAGAGAAACACGTTTACTGATTTATTACGTAATAAAGGATAAGATAATATAGATGAATAGTGAATGAAGATGTATGAGCTCGAGACCTTCTGTTTCACAGAGTTGGGGTGCGCCGCCCTCCTGGCATGTGGATGTGTTTGCCAACCTCGAAGCTCTCTGGACCCCATAGTTAAGGAATTTTTATGGAGGCTTCCTCACTTAGGCATGATCGATTAGTAACTTAGTTTCCAGTCCCTCTCCCTTCCCCTGAGGTTAGAGGTGGGGTAGGACTGAAAGTTCCAAGCTTCTAATCATGACTTGGTCTTTCTTGTGACCAGCCCCCATCCAGGAGCCCACCAAGAGTCACCTCATTAGAACAAAAGATGCTCCTATCACCCAGGGAATTCCAAGGGATTTAGGAGCTTGGTGTTAGGAACCAGGGTCAAAGACCAACTATTAGAACAAAAGATGCTCCTAATGCTTTATCACTTAGAAATTTCAAGAATTTTAAGAGCTCTGTGTCTCTTATGGAGACAAAGACCAAATATATATTCCTATTGTATCAAAATATCATAGCTGTAAACATACCCTTCACCCCGATGTTATATAGGCAAGAACACAAGTGTTGGAGCCAAACTTCCTGGGATCAGATCCCAGCCCGGCTAATAACTGGTCATAGATCCTTGGACGTGCTATCTAGCACCTCTGAGCCTTGGTCTGTCACTTTAAAATGGGGAAACTAACCACTACCTTTTAGAGTAGTGAAAAGGAAAGGAGCAAATGAGGTAATGCAAGTAAAGCACTGACTGTTGGGGATCCCACTGGGCCAGTAGTAGTCGTGAAAGGGAGTGGGAGGCCTTGCTCTCTTTTCTCACTTTACAACCAGACCCATCTGCAATTTAACAACTGACAGGGTAGCACTGATCCAGGTGTGTGTCTGGCTGTCAGGGCTCTTGAACTTTTGCACATCATCCCTGTTTTTCACCTTCCTCCTCTTTTTATAGGAGAGGAGGCAGAGCAGTCTTTCGGGAACGTGAAATGGACTATGTAGGCAAGGCTGTTTAGTCCAGATAGTATCAATACTAAATGGGAAAAGAAGGTTTTTTGGAGGGGTGGGAATTGTATGAGGCACTCATGCAGGACACATCAGAGGAAATGTGTCACCCAGGGTATTCGGAAGAACACTCCCAGGCTTCATGGAGGGTGGATGAGAGGGACCAAGAGCTCTGCTTTCAGGTAAGCAGGACTAGCTCTGTGAACAGATCCTGTCTGTTATCAGCTCTGTGTGACTTTGGCTAAGTCACTGTATGGCTCTGAAACGCAGATCTTCAACTGAAAAATGGGACACCCAAGCCCTGGCTGTACTTACAGAGGAGAGTGGCTGTGAGTTTCCTTCTATGTGGTAACCACCACAGATCACATTTGGGTTACCTGCTACTCCTTTTGGATGAGTCTTCCAGAAAGAGGTGAAGTCCTAAAGCCACCAGCTCTCAGACCCAAGATTCCTCACTCCCGGTCTATGCCCCCTATCCAGTGTCCCCCAGAGACAGAGACAGGCTGGCACGTGTATGAATTATGGTCTTTGGTGGTCTCCTGTGAGGAAAGTCTCTCAATTTGAATATCTAGCAGCTTGGTCCAATAAAAAAGCTCAAGCAAATCTATTTTGATATATAAAAAAGATCATTATAATAAAAGACAACATGCAAATCTTTGATTTCCTTTGAGCCCCAAGACTGGGCCAAAAGGACTTGAGAGTGATCTAACAGGCTTCCCTGGAGCTATGGGACTGAACTAAGCTGCTGTATGTTTTAAAGCGAATAATATGCAAATTATCTTGTTCTTGTACTTCTGGGGGTCAGTAGAACAAGGCTTTGCAATAATCTGTGTGACCTCCTAGGTCTGATTGGATATGGCTAAGCAAATAACCTGACAGAGGCTCCTGGGAAGTTCAGAGCCTGCAGAGCAGCCCAAGCATCCTCTTTGACCCAAGAGCTATACCACCACGCACCTCCTGGTGTCCCTTCCTTCCCAGTTCCCTTACTGAGGACATAGTTTCTGTTTCTTCACAGAGGGAAGAGGCCCGGCAGAAGGGACTTGCTGAGCCACCCCCATTCCGCTCCATGTTGGCTGTGCTCTCAGGTGAGATGGTGAGAGGTTTGCAGCTACAAAAATTGAACCTGAGGCAGCAGGCCAGCAAGGGCAGCCATTTTGTCTAGGCTGGGGAATAGTGTGAAATGGTCATCAGTTTCTGTGGGGCCTTCCTCCTCCTGCCAGTGGGAGAGAGGTATCCATTGCTTACTTCTCTAGTCTGTGACTTTAAAGGTTTTGACCCCTTGACCTTCATTAAGACCTAAAGTATCCCTGGCATCTTCTAGCCCTAGATGTTTGACATACTGGTATTGGATGCTGGCCAGACATGGGTGACTAAGGTTAACCCCTGAATTCTGTGACCAAAAGTTAGTCAGCCTTCCACTAATCTCCGAACAACAACCTCTAACCCCCTCTCAGCTCACTTCCCTGATTTAAGAGGCCCCTGCCCTCTGCCCAGCCTCTGAGATCCTCCCTGGCCTCTTCTCCTCTGTCTAGGCTGGCACCATGCCCCCCCCAGCAGAGGTGACGGACCCGTCCCATGCCCCCGCCGTCCTGCACCAGCTCAATGAGCAGCGGCTCCGTGGCCTCTTCTGTGACGTCACCCTCATAGCCGGAGACACCAAGTTCCCTGCTCACCGCAGCGTCCTGGCTGCTTCTAGTCCCTTCTTCAGAGAGGCCCTGCTTGCTTCAGCCCCACTGCCCCTCCCACCAGTTACTGGGGGCTCAGCCCCCAACCCTGCCACCACCACAGCTGCCTCCTCTTCCTCTTCTGCCTCTTCTTCCTCTTCCTCCTCCTCCTCCTCCTCTTCTCCCCCTCCAGCCTCGCCCCCCACTTCATCCCCACCCCGGGTCCTGGAGCTGCCAGGGGTGCCAGCAGCTGCCTTCTCCGATGTCCTCAACTTCATCTACAGTGCCCGGCTTGCACTGCCTGGCGGCGGAGGGGACGGGGCAGCTGTGGCAGAGATCGGAGCTCTAGGGCGGCGTCTGGGCATCTCCCGCCTGCAGGGCCTGGGGGAGGGAGGTGATGCCTGGTTACCTCCTGCCCCAGCCCCAATGGCCACCTCGCAGCCTGAAGAGGACAGCTTTGGGCCTGGGCCTAGGCCAGACGGGGAGTGGGAAAGTGACAGGGCTGAGGCCCAGGCCTCTGACTTGCAGCCCCCACTGCCCCGGCGCCCCGTCCTCTGCCCCCGATGTGGGAAAAGCTTCATCCATCCTAAGAGGCTACAGACCCATGAGGCACAGTGCCGTAGGGGGGCCAGCAGTCGGGGGTCTGCAGGACTGGGAGCCGGGGGCTCTGGCCCCAGTGGCCCGGCAGGAGTGGAGGCCTCAGCTCTGCCTCCTGCAGTGGGCTTCAGAGGTGGCCCCGAGCATGTAGTGAAGGTGGTGGGCGGCCACGTGCTGTATGTGTGCGCGGCCTGTGAGCGTTCCTACGTGACCCTGTCCAGCCTGAAGCGGCACAGCAACGTACACTCCTGGCGGAGGAAGTACCCCTGCCGCTACTGCGAGAAGGTGTTTGCCCTGGCTGAGTACCGTACCAAGCATGAGGTGTGGCACACCGGGGAGCGCAGGTGAGTGGCCTGGGGCTGGGGTTTGGGGTGGGTGGGGGCAGTCAGGTGAAGAGTCAGCACTCAAGAACCACATGAACGAGGGAGGGAGTGGGCAGAGCATGGGGCTTAGGAAGTCATTCTAAGACATCTGCTCACCACTGGCCCCTGCTCTCCATCACTCACCCATCTGCCTCCCTCCAACCCCAGTTCCTACTGCTCATGCTTGCTAGCACCTCTAGATGCCATGTTCTGGCTTGGTGCTATGGAGAAGGCCAAGGAGGAAAAAGAAAGTCGCCCTCACAAGAAAGGACTGTGGGGAACACAGGGATGCCCCCCAGTAGTTATAATATGTATTTCCATAATGTATCCCTGTTCATAAGACATTACCCCATTCTGTCATTTGAGCTTCAGAAGGTTTTGTTAGGCAAGGTGTGTGTGATTATTCCCAATTCACTGATGGAACAGCTGAGGCCCAGTGTCTCACAGCTGGTGGGGGGCACTAAGCTAGGACTGGTGTCTTTCCTGAGGCTGGCAGGGTGGGATAAGCAGCATGAAAGGAGGGTGAACAAATGGCTAGGGGGAGTTCTAGGTCTGAGTAGAGGGCAGTAGAGGACATAGGAAGCTGAAGCCCTGGTTTCAGGGCCCATGACAACTGGCTCTGTCCCTGCCGTGTTCTCTCTGTCCTGGCCCAGGTACCAGTGCATCTTCTGCTGGGAGACCTTTGTCACTTACTATAACCTGAAGACCCACCAGCGAGCCTTCCATGGCATTAGCCCAGGCCTCCTAGCCAGTGAGAAGACACCCAATGGAGGCTATAAGCCCAAGCTCAATACCCTTAAGCTGTACCGCCTGCTCCCCATGCGAGCAGCCAAGCGGCCCTACAAGACCTACAGCCAGGGAGCCCCTGAGGCCCCGCTTTCTCCAAACCTCAACACATCAGCCCCTGCAGCAATGCCAGCCAGCCCACCACCCAGACCCCCACCTGCCCCAAAGCCTTGTCCCCCACCCTCTGTCATCACTTTTGCCCATCCAGCTCCCTCTGTCATTGTTCATGGGGGCAGTAGTAATGGGGGAGCAGGGGGTGGGCTGGCCAGCACAGGGGGGGCCCAAGCTGCCTCAGTCATCACTTACACTGCTCCCCCAAGGCCTCCCAAAAAACGTGAGTACCCACCTCCTCCACCAGAGCCTGCAGCCACACCAGCCAGCCCAGCCATAGCAGGCAGCCCAGCAACGGCTGCAGGGCCTGCCACAGCCACAGAGGAGGCCAAAAACCGAAACCTGCGGGCTGGAAGGACTCTGACCTACACAGCCAAGCCAGCTGGTGGGATTGGCGGGGGCGGGGGTCCTCCTGCAGGGTCTGGTCGGGGCCCCTCTCAGTTACAGGCACCACCTCCACTGTGTCAGATCACTGTGCGAATCGGTGAGGAGGCCATTGTCAAGCGCCGCATCTCAGAAACTGACTTGCGTCCTGGGGAGCTGAGTGGAGAGGAGGTAGAGGAGAGCGAGGACGACGATGAAGAGGAAGACGAGGAGGAGGAGGAAGAGGAGGAAGAGGAATCGAAGGATGGTGCGGAGGACCAGCTCTGGAGGCCCTACTACTCCTACAAACCCAAGCGCAAGGCTGGAGCTGCAGGCTCCAGCAGCAGTGGGGGCAGTGGGATGCCTAGAGGCCGCAGGCCACCACGCTGGAGACAGAAGCTAGAACGGAGGAGCTGGGAGGACACCCCAGCGGCTGAGGGCCCCACGGGGCGTGCCTGTGGTGAGCGTAGGCACCGCTGTGGGGACTGTGTCCAGACATTCGCCACCTTGAGGAAGCTGCGAAAGCACCAGGAGGCCCACAGTGGGGGCTCCCACAGCTCCCGAGCTGGACGGAGGCCTTCCACCCGCTTCACCTGCCCTCATTGCTCCAAGGTGTGCAAGACTGCAGCTGCCCTGAGCCGCCACGGGCAGAGGCATGCTGCTGAGCGGCCTGGGGGCACACCCACACCTGTCATTGCCTACTCCAAGGGCAGCACTGGCACCAGACCTGGGGATGTCAAGGAAGAAGCCCCCCAAGAAATGCAAGTCTCCTCATCCAGTGGGGAGGCAGGTGGCGGGAGTGCTGCTGCTGAGGAAGCTTCTGAGACCGCCTCACTCCAGGACCCTGTCATCTCAGGGGGTGAGGAGCCCCCAGTGTTGGCAGGAGGGGGTACCTATGCATACCCGCCTGTGCAGGAATTTCCGCTGGCTCTGATTGGGAGTGGCCGGGAACCTGGTGGTGGCAGAGGAAAACCTGGGAGTGATGGGCCAGGGGGGGTTGGGGAAGGGGACCGGATGGAAGGAATGGGGGCTGCCAAAGTCACTTTCTACCCTGAGCCCTACCCACTTGTCTATGGCCCCCAGCTCCTTGCTGCCTACCCTTACAACTTCAGCAACTTGGCTGCTCTCCCAGTTGCTCTTAACATGGTCCTACCTGATGAGAAAGGTGGAGGGTCTCTTCCCTTCCTACCAGGGGTCTTTGGCTACGCAGTCAATCCTCAAGCAGCACCCCCTATGCCCCCAACTCCACCTCCCCCAACTCTTCCTCCACCAGTCCCCCCTAAGGGAGAAGGGGAACGAGCAAGGGTCGAGGGAACCCAGAAGGGAGATGTGGGGTGAGCTCTGGGCCCAGATCCCCCCTTTCACCAAATGCCACCCACCCTGAACCCCCTGCCACTACCAGCCCCTGGCCTCCCTACCCCTTGGGAGCCCCTCCACATTTTTGTGCAGGGACTTAGGGGCCCCTGGAGCTCAGGAGTCAGGCTGTTTTGTGTGAGATTGTAGTTTTCCCATCTCCTGGGAAGGGATCTTTGGTGGTTCCCCTCTCAGTTCTCCACCAGGGAATGGCCTCCATGAGGGGCAGGGCCAGCTCCCATCCCTTCTCCAGCCCTTGGGGCAACTGAGCAATATACTTATATAAATCTCTACTCATGGCCCCCACCAGCTCTGAATGTCTAACCTACCCCCCTGATTCGTAAAACTAGGGGGAAACCATCTCCCTCACCTAATGATCCCCCCTCATTTTGAAGCTTTCTCTAAGCCCTTGCCAAGATGCTTCCTAGCACATTCCATTCGTGGCCCAGGGCCTGGACCAGACCATTGTGATACCCGACACCTATCCACCTGGAAGCTTGGCTTTGGATTCTATTCTTCCTAGGGTGGATTTCTGTGTCCCTGTTTCCTCCACGTTAAATTGCCATGCCTTCCTTAGCTTCCATGCCTTTGGATCTTCCATATTCCTCCTCATTCTCCTTGACTCTGCAGAAGGCCTCTCCTAATTCAGGTCGAGGAGGTGTTGGGGGGAGGGCTACCCATCTGCTTCACAGTTAAGCACTTTCCCAGCCCAGGGCAGCACCAATATTGGCCCTATCTTTACCCCCAAATCCAGTGAGCCCCAGATTCTTCCAAGGCAAAAGAAGTGAATAGATCACACCTCTTCCTGCCTATACATATGGCCTCTTCTGGGCTAACCCAGATTTGGGGGCTAGGAGGGAGGAGTTCCTTATGGGATGGGGAAGGGAATCTACTTTCTCCCTATTTTTTCCTGATGGTTTCTCCCAGACTAGACCAAATAGCCAGAAAAATGATGGGGGTTAGATGGGTGGGTAAGCCCAAGATTTGCACATGACCTCCCATCCTTACCTTTACCCCCATCTTCCCCAATGTCACTTCCCTCACCAATCACTCCAGATGGTTTTTGGGGAACCATTCTACTCCCTTGGTGGGCTTTGAGGTATCCCCACCAACTTTCCCTCCAAAATAGCACCTTATACCCCATCTTTGACTCAGTTCCCCACACCCAAAGATCCCAGCCTAGGGATGGGGTGCAGGGACTTTTAATAGTCCCTAATCCCTAATTTGCACTAGTTAACCCTGGCCAAGGGTCCCCTTTCTTTCCAGTGGGGAGTTGAAATGTTTGCTCCTAATTCTCTGATAACTGGGTCTTCCCAGTCTGTGATTGGATGAATATTTCCCATTTTACCCGCCTCCCTCCACCCTCAAAAAAACAAAAACAAAAACAAAAACAGCTCACAAGGGTAGAGCCAGTTTTGGGGAGCAAATTTGATAAATGGGAATTAGAGGAGTGCAGTTTTAAAAAGGGGAAAGTTGCTGTTATCAAAATGGCAGCCTTTTTTCCAGCTACTGTTTCTAGAGCCAAGATGGCTGCCCTCAACAGATGTTGAAAGGGCAAGATCATGGCTTTTGGAAGGAGGTGCGTTTGTGGAGAGGGACAGGAGCATCCTCCTGCCTCCTCTTACCCTCCCAGCCTATACAAAGGGAGAGGCTTTTGACAGGCTCCCTGAATGTTAACCACGGAGGAGTGTTACTCTTTCACTCCTCCTCTGTCTCTTTGCACTTTTCTTGGTCTTGGCCACAGTCCGAGTGAAGAGTTTTCCTACTGAATGTACCAAGTTCCAATTTTTATGGGAGAAAAAAAATTTTAAGCGGAAAATGCAAAAAAAAAAAAAAATCACTAAAAAGTTCCCACAAATCTTGTTTCTGGCACTTTAGAAAAACTGCGAAAAAAGTACATAAGAATACATATATCTATCTACACACAATATATATATATGTATACATATATATATATACACACACACACATACACACATATACACAGCGGAACCATAAGAGAGACTGAGGAAGGCCTTGGGAAAAGGAGGCAGATAGGATGACATCCCCCTATATCCTTGTTCTGCACTCCTCTGAGGCAAAAAAAAAAAAAGCACAGGAGATGGAAGGGGTTGAGGATGCACCAGGGAATTTGAATTTCAGAACAGGTCAAAATGCCAAAACCATGGACATTTTGGGAGAACTGAGATTGTAGACATTTATTTTTTTGAAAATATGATTTAGGAAAATAGTTTCCAGAATTTGGTGTTTCTGGGCAACAAATGAGATTGTGGCAAAATGGAGATTAAAAGATGTATCTGAGCTGGGGAACTTGAATATTGTGAGTGTCAGATGTTGGAAGTTTGGGATTTTACAATTTCGTCTTGGAAATTTTCAAGTCTTGTCAGTTTGTGCCCTCTTTCCCCATGTTCCCTGGGAAGAGGGGTGATGGTGGAGTGGGAAGGCCACTGGTTCTGTGCCACAGCACGCAAGATTTAGAATTCTACAGATTCTAGCTCTATATGTAGTGAGGACCCAGATTTAGAGAAACTGACCGATATTTATCTCCGCATTTGTGTGTGTGTCCAACTCTCTAGGCCAATAAACCAACAAGACAAATGAACTGTGCTTTGCAGTGGGATGCCAAGTGCAATTATTTGCGTGGCTGGTGGGTCTGGCCGGACAGGGACATGCTGACCTTGTCCCACAGGGATCTTTGGGAGTTGTAGCCCTATTCTCCTTAGGACAACAACTCCCAGCAATTAAGTAGGTGTGAGGGCTTGCTGACCATCGGTACTTCACTGTATTTGCTGCAGCCAGTAGGCCCAAACTGGTCTGACCTCCAGGCAGAAACATTAAACTCAGTCCAGTTCACACAGCCTGATGGGCACAAGATCTTCATGTCCCAGAAAGGCACAGCCTTAAACCAGGTGCAACCCTTTCTCTAAACTGAAAGGAAGCTAAAGAACAAAATGTGTGATGGCTGTAAGAGACACAAGATTTTTCCAACTTGTTCTCCCATTGGCTTCAACTCCTTGTCGCCCCTCCTCTTACCTGTATTTTGTCTAGTGTTATGGAGAGATGGGCAAGTAAAACGAGTAAAGCTGATCGGCTGGCAGGGGGCGGGGGGGAGGGTGCGTCTTTGAGGAACTAACTGTAATGGGCAGCTACTAATAAGCTCTAGCAGGTTGCTGGAATTAGGCCTGGTCTTACTGTAGTTTTTTACATTTTTCAAGAGAAGCCAGAAATCAAAATTTCTCTGAAACATCCAAATTTTGAAAGTAGTGAACTAATTCAAATTTAAAGTTATGCAGGCCAACATCATGGGCCAAACAAAACACCAGTTTGCAACCTCTGATACATACTATATAGTGCTTGTTCTCATCTCATATGGTCCTCAGACTAGGGGGCAGATACCATTATTAGTACCATTGCACATAAGTGGAAACTTAGACACAGAGCAATTTAGTAGCTTGTTCTAAGTTTAGGCACGAAAGCTAGAACTTTAATGGAAATTTTTAAACTATGCTTTCCCCCCTTCATTACAAGTGCATCCTTTTAGAAATAACCTTTTTTATCCTATAGATAATACTTTTTTCAAAACATAATAAATTACGAAAAGGTAAAAACAAAGAAAAAATGACCACTAGTCTCAACATGCAAATATAAGTACTATTAATTGGTGTATTTCCTTCCAGAAAAAAAATTTCCCTATTTATTTAACAAATGTTAAGCACCTACTGTAGGTTAGGACTAGGTGCTAGGGATATTACAGTGAACCAGAGTTCCTGCCCACATTAAGGTTTACAGTCTAGTTCTTGTTCTTTGCTCCATTTTCCTGGAACCTACGTGTTGGTATCCAAAGGAGCTTCTTTAAGAAGCCAAAGAGTAAATAACACTGATAGCGCATTTCTGGTGGGCCCAAGGCCTCCATCTGCCCAGTCCCGCTTTGGCTCTCTCCCCAGAATCAAAATGATGAGTAGACTGGATTCCTAATGAAAGAGTCAAGGGGCAGAAAGGGATAGGGCTCGAGAGTACAGCCGAACTCTCAATTCAGCTGGCCGAGGACCCTACGTCCTCAAGGAAACGGTTCGGGAGGGGGCAAGTGGTAAGAGGCGTCCAGGAAGATGACTAGGGTCCCGACGCTCGTGAAGATGATGAAGGTCCACAGGAAGAGGCGGTCCACTACCATGGCCACAAATTGCCAGTCTTCCTTCAACTGGGAGTAGGCAGACAAAAATATTCCTGAGCTCCAGACCCCCGGGAAGGCCGCCCCCAAGGCCCTGTAACCCGCCCTAGTCCTCCTATCACAGCTCTGAGACCCGGCGGGCTGCAAAAGAGATGAGAGCCACACTGCAGGAGGTGGGTGAGAGTAAAGAACCAGTCGGATAGCAGGGGCGGGACCAAATGAGGCAAACTTCCAATCAAAAATAAAACCAAGGGCTAGGGGCGGAGCCCAAGTTTGCGGGTGGAGCCCAGGCCACCAAGGCACTACCATGCTTCATCCATCCTCACCAGACTTACCGCATCCTGGTCTTCCTGTTCCTGCAGCTGTTGAGCGATGTAATTGATCGAGGAAACGACCTCCCGTAGCTCAGGGGGCAGGCCCACAGCCCGGTTTGGGCCATCGATAGATCGCCGCAGATCCGGGGCTGATGGTTCAAGCTGGAACCTGGAAGAGGCGGGACCATTTGGTCACGCCCCGAGCGCAAAAATACAGCCAGTGCCAGGGCTCTAGGCCCCGCCCCACACCCTGTATTTTTCAAAACTTAAAAGGGCCCTTCATGCTCTCCCCGCCAGCGGTGACCTCTCCAGCCTTCTGCAATTCCTCTCATCCCCTCTGTCTTAGTTCTCACCTTTGCGCAAAGTAGGCAGCGGAAGGGATACTATAACTCCCATGATGCTCAACCACAGCATCTTTTGGGAGTTTAGGCTGCCTTCCTCGGCACAGTCTTCTGGGAACAGTAGTTCCCCCTCTTCTTATATGTGGGCAATGGGAAGTAAGTACTACCTGTTTGGTTTCGGGAAGAGAAAATCAGTCGGTGGCTTCCGGATGAAATATTCATCTGTTCCCCAACCCCAGCCACTTCCAGGAGAATCCTTGAGAGCTATAGGAGGTGGCTCCGGCATCTGATCTCTCTCAGGTTTGGGCCTCTTCAGACCCAGGTAGAGAGGAAGTTTGTAGATGAAGATCTGTAGAGTAGAAGAGGCGTGTTGCTTTTAGACCAGAAGGGAAGCAGCCAACCATCCCCATGCCGCATGCCCATTACTGAGCATGTGCTCATATGTCTCACAGAGCTACATTGACAAAGAAATGGAATCACACAGCCTTTAGAGCTCTTAAGTGGGTTGGGAGGCATCCTGACTGGAAAGGAAAATTCTAAAGGCTTCCATCCTGATAACACCTAATCCTGAGAATGTTATCCTGAGACCCAGGATAAACAGTATTGATAAAGAGAGTGTGGGATCTATGAAATGGTTATGATGGAAGGGTAAAATTAATTGTGCAACGTTTCAACACCCAACAGGCCTTGGTACTTCAATACTCTATGAGAAGTTGTAGTTCTCCCTCAGGTCTGCGAAAAGGAAGTTTGAAGTGGTGGGAGGGAAGAGTAATACCTCGACAAAAATCCAAATACTAAAATTAAGAGTTAACACAGGCTGAAGATTTTCTTACCTGTCGGACCCAAAAGGGCATTTGGTGGGTGTGGGGTGAGCGATGGTGCAGGTTGAGGACTACGACACTAAGGATGACTGAGAAGGTAACGAGGACCATGGTAAACATGAGGTACTTGATAATGATGGGGACAGACAGGGAGGTCTCAGGCACTTTGTCTGCCAGCAGCAACAGGAACACAGTAAGGGTCAGCAGGGCAAAGATAGAGAGCCCCATCTTCTCTCCTTGGAGGGACAGAGGAAAAGACAGAAGGATTAGGCTTTTCCAGAAGGCAATCTCCACAGCCATAATTGGTTGCCATGGTTCCAACCCACTCAAAGACAGGCTTTAGGAAGGGCCAGCTACATGCAAATGACTCCTACATTTATACCTCCAGCCTGGACTTATTCCTCTAAACTCCAGACATATCCACCTGCCTACCTAACCTCTTCACTTGGATGTCAATAGACATCTCAAACTTAACAGGTCTGCAATCAAATTTCCTCACCATCATCTCCTCCCACAATCTTCCTCATTTCATAAATAACAAATCTATTTTTTTCCTATGGCTCAGATCAAAATCTTTTGTGTCATTCTCAACTCTCCTCTTTCTTTCATCCCATATCCAATTCATAGCAAATCTCATTGGCTCTATCTTCAAAATGTATCCTGAAATTGATGACTTATCACATCTATCACTACCACCCTTGTACAAACCACCATTACCTCGAATCTGAGTTATTATAAAGACCTCCTCTTTGCTTCATCCTTTGCCCGGGGCCCCCTCTGTTCTTAACAGAGGCCTGATTGATCCTGTTAAAATGTAAATCAGATCCTGTCACTCCTCTTCTAAAACCTTCGGATTTACCTTAAAACCCATCTCCTTGAGCATAAGAGCCAAAGTCCTTATTATAATATATAAAGCCGTCCCTTTAGCATTCAGACTTCATCTTCTACTGTTTTCTCTTTTGCTTACTTCATTCAGTTACATGTTATTTCTTGAATATTCAATGCACCCTCCCACCTCAGGGCCTTTGTATTCACTGTTAATTCTTCCTGGTAATTTCTTTTCTTTTTCCTCTTGGTAATTTCTTCCTCCAGATATCTGCTAGGGTCATTCTCTCATCTTCTTCATGTCTTTGTTCAAATATTGATCAAATAATTCCCTTTTAGTAAGGCATGCACTGATCATCCTATTTTTAAGTTGCATTTCCTATACCCGTTCTCATCTTTTCCAACCCCTTTTCCTACTTTATTTTCCTCCTTAGGACTTGTCCTCTTCTAATATACTATCTAATGAATTTATTTATTATGTTTATTGACTGTCTCCCATACTAGAATCTAAACTCCATGAGAGCAGGGATTTTTGTCTGTTTTATTCACTGATGTATTCCCAGTGCCTTGCACATTATAGATACTCAACAAATATTGTTGCATAAATAAATGGACCAACCCTTGTAGCGGGTTTACAGGAAGTATATAGCAATTTGAAAGATCTAAAAATGAAACAAAGTATATAAGGATATGCCAGGTGGCTGATTATTCCTATGGCATACAACAGGCACTGCAAACTTCATGGAAGGTATTGAAATAAATAACTTTTAAGGTCTGCCCTACTTTAGTTCTATAATATTTGGTTCCAAGATTTGCCTTGCTCCAGGAGGAAGTAAAAGTTACATTTGGAAGTATGTT
>NW_006442497.1:3391410-3396280 GCF_000325575.1 Pteropus alecto | reverse complement strand
AAAGGGGACTTGATTTCAGAGAGAAGGAAAGCATGTTATGGATACCAGAGTCAAGGATATGGGTCTCTGCATCAGACTGGCACTAATCAGGGTTGGAATAGCAACACTGCCTCTCTCTAACTGTGTAATATCAGGCAAATGACTTACACTCTCTCAACCCCTTTATTCTGCTCTGTAAAATGGGAAGACAAATCAGTTTTACCTCACAGAGTTGTTGTAAAGGTTAGAATTGAGTTAATCTATGTAATATGTTCATTGTAGTATAATTAGTGCTCAAAAATAGCAAAGACAATACTAACACTTACATAGAATATACTGGGTACCAGGCATAATTCTATTAACTCAGTTGGTCCTCAAAATAATCCTATTCAGTAGGAACAATAATTGTCCCCATTTCCAGATTAGGAAACTGACACAGAGATTAAAGGATTGCCCAAGGTTACTCTGTTACTACATTATGCTGCCTCCTACAGAAATATTGGCTATTGTTTGCAAAGGAAATGGGAGATTAAGGGACTAGTAGGTGTCTAAAAAGTGGGGGAAGGAGGATGCCAGGAATGGGGAAAGGGAAAAGGGTGAGTTATCTAAGCCCAGGAGTTTGTTGGTCAGAGGAGTAGAGGTTCCAATGATGAGATCCTAGGATTCTGAAAAGAAGAGTTCAGAAGTTCTTGGGTGGAAAGAAGTGAGCAACAGAGGAGAGGCAGAGCCTGAGGCTGGAGGGAAAATCTGGATCCAGATGGAAAGGCTCTGGTTGAAAAGAAAACCTAGGTGAGATTGCTGAAACATAAAGGCTTGACTTGGCAGGAAAATCTTACCTGGATTAAGGGTAAAGAGGAAGAAGCTGAGCTATTAGTAAGAAGGAGAGCTAGGCCCCTTGCCCGCTTACCTGCATCTGGTGGCAGGTAGAAGACAAAGATGGCCAGTAGCGTGATGAGGATGCATGGGGCAATGACGTTGACCAGGTAGAAGAGAGGCTTTCGGCGAATGATGAGGTAGAAGGTGACTTCTTCACGCTGTCCTTCCCCATCTCCCTTAGGATCCACTGGAAGCTGGATTAGCCGAGAAGGCTTGTGGATAATCTCCCATTGGCCATTCTCTTGTGGGATGGGGGGAAGAGCAGAAAAAGGGGACACAGATGTGGACCTGTTCTTGTTGGTGCTGGACGTGGCTTGCTCTGCCACATTTTAGTGCAGAGGAGGCTGATGTGATAAGGGACTAGTTGTGGACACTGAGCTGAATAGTCCATCTTAAACTTGAGTACATCTCGATTTCCATATCTGAAAAATGTAGTCATATCTATCTTGCTGACACCACAGGGTTGTGTCGAGCATCACTGTTGGAGTATATTTATCAGCCTGTTAGAAACTAGAAATCAAAAAGCCCATGGATGTGGAAGCCATGCCCACTCACCAATGAAGGTCCCTTCATGAATGTGTACTTCCTGCCGCTCCTGCCCATTGGGACCCAAGCCAGTCTTCAGGCTGATCTCTGAACTGTCATAGCTATAAGAACTGAACACCATGGTGCAGTTCTGCCAGTCAAAGGGGAAGTAGGTGACCTGGATGGAAGGAGGAGTCACTAGAGCTGCTAGAGAACTGATCAGGGCTGAAGGAGTTGGGGAGGTCATTGGGGAAGTCACAGGGCAGATAGGGGTCAGAGGATATGGAGTTCCAAGGAGATGGGGACCACCAGGAAAGGTCACAGGGAAGTGGGGGTCACAGAGGAATTGAAGGTTATTTGGGGAGGCCATGGGCAATGGAGGGAGGTCACTGAAGAAGACCGTCAGTGAAAGTGAACATAGGAGATAAAACTCAAGGGAAAATCAAGAGGGCAAGAGAGATGTGAGGGTCATAGAAGATAATGGAGGAGGGGTGGTAGTTAGAATGTCTGAGAACAAGGAGGGTTTCTAAGAGCGCCTCCAGCTTCCCAGGCAGAAACCGGAGACCTGAATGCTGCAGCTGCTGCGATAGATGCCCGGGGGCTGCCAGCGCACGGAGCCATCGGGGGATACCACAACATTAATGTCCAGAGCGACGTCAAAATTTCCATCATTGCTGCAGGGAACGAATCTTATCACTTGGGATCAGGCCCTGCCCTCCCGGAGGCCCCGCCCACCTCCCAGTTTTGGGAACATTTTACTTGTTTAGGAGCACCACGTCTGGTAGCCACACAGATTCAGCCGTAATGCGGAGTGAATCGATGCCCTCGTGCTCCGCGGGGTCCCACTTCAGCCTGTAGTCAGTCCACTCCTAGGGAAGCAGAGGCTGAGGGGCTGTCTGGGGCTGGAGGCTGGGAGGAGACTTGGAATGTCTGAAGGAAGCGAGCATCCAGTGCAAGGGAAGGGAACGGTGCCGCATGGGCTGTGGTTTGGGAGGCTGGGTTTTCCACTTGCACTCACTCAGACCCCATCAGCTAATTTACCCTTTCCTCACAACGGTCCCCAATTTCGTGGTCTGTAATAAGGGACGTTGCACTAGCTATCCTCTAAAACAGTGTTTTTCAAACTGCAGTTTGCGACCCTTTAGTGGGTCAGGTATCAAATTAGTGGCCCCAAACGAGTGTTAAAAAATTAGAATGAAAAATGTATGAGGTACTGCAACAACATGAATGGACCTAGAGGGTATTATGCTAAGTGAAATATTCCACTTATATGTGGAATCTAAAGAACAATATAAATGAATGAACAAAACAGAAGCAGACTCATAGATACAGAGAACAAACTGGTGGTTGCCAGATGAGAGGAGGTATGGGCGCCTGGGTGAAAAAGACGAAGGGAATAAGAAGTACAAATTGGTAATTGTAAAATAGTCGTGGGGATGTAAAGTACAGCATAGGGAATACAGTCAATAATATTGTAATAACTATGTATGGTGCCAGGTGGGTACAAGACTCATGGGGAGGGGTCACTTTGTAAATTATAGAAATGTCTAACCACTATGCTGTATGCCTGAAACTAATATAAAATAATATTGAATGTCAACTGTTATTGAAAAAAATTTTAAGTAAATAAACAAAAGAAAAACGCTTTAAGTGCAACTCCCATAGGAAAGATAGGTATTGTTTTCTGAAGCTTCTGTTTCAGTTATAAATATTTTCTGAGGTCGTGATGCAAAAAAAATATATATGTATTCTTTACTGGGCCGAGACATTCCAGGAAATTGTAAAGGCAGTAGGACGCCCTTTCCCACCCCATGCGGTCTCCGTACCAGGTCTAAATACACCTTTGTGCTCATCTCCTCATCCTTCTCGTTCTAGAAGGGAAAAGTTTAAAAGGTAGAGGCGATGTAAATGGAGAGAAATGAGGGAGTTTGGTGGGTAAAACTCTCCCTAGATATTCCCCCCTTCTTCTGAGTCCCACCCTGTAGGTTCCAAGCCCCGCCTTTATCTCAGAAACTTCCTAAGGTCTACAGTGCCAACCAATTCCTCTAACAGTCCCACTCTATGCCAGCCCTCTGCCTGGCTCTTTCCGGGGTCCCAACCCACGGCTGGTAATTCACCCAACCATTAATCTCCATCCACTCTTGTTGATTGACGCTCTCCGACACCAAGCTCCGCCCCAGCATGTGACCCTCAAGGCCCGCCCTCCAGTCAGTCCATCAACCCCAGCACTACTTCAAGATCGGTCCACCCGCCTGTTCATCATCCTAACCAGCTCTATTCCTGGCCTGTCCAGCAGCCATGCCCACAGTTTATCCATTGGTCCGATTTCGACCCAATCTGGGCTAACGGCCGTCCATCTCTCAGCCTGGTCCCGCCCCAGGCGTCCCTCTGCCCTGCCCTATCTAAAGCCACGCCCTCAAGCCCGTGGGTGAGCTTGACCTCAACCCCGGCGTGCGCCCTCACCAGGCTGATAAGTTGCGCCAGGCTAAGACCAATGTTGACGCTGACGCGGTCTCCCACTTCCCGCGCAGGCCGCACTGAGCTATCATAGCCCGAGAAAAGTTTCTCGCGGAGCCGGCCCTCCGCCTCCGAGCCGCGGGCGCCTGGAGGAAGAGAGCACTAAGGGAAGCCATTGTGCCTGACCATGACCTCTGGCCCTGTCACTGACCCTTTGAGGCCCAGACTTACCTGGGAGGAGCGACACCTCCAGCGCCCCCAGCAGCAGTGGCAGCAGCGACAGCAGCGCCCCTGGGGTCATTGCTCAGCCGCGTAGCTCAGTGAGTTCAGTCAGTGAGCTACCAGGAAAGCCAGTGCAGGGGAAGTGACGAGGCACCCAAGAATGTGCACCTGTTGTTGGGGGGCAGCCACCAGCCCACCCGCCCCGCCCCTGGGACATGGTCTGGCCCAGAGCAACTGCCAATGCCTGCCACCCACAGATGACAGGCGACACGTCAGTTGTATAAATCTTCTTTAATTGAGAATGCATGGAATGGAAACTGGGTCCCATGGGAGAAGAGCCAGGGTGGAGACTGAGCAAGGTCTGTGTGGGTGAGGGGAGCATCAACCCCACTTGCAACAAGCCAGAAGTAGAAAGAGCCTGAGGAAAAGTGACCTGCCTCTGAGCCCTAGCCCTTCCCTTTACGGCCCCCTCAGTCTACCCTGCCCAGGTCTGAGGCTGCTCAAAATCTCCCACCTAGTTCACTAGTGGGTCCCTGATCTTTTCCAGGCCTGCCCCTAGCTCTCTGCATTTCTCAGAAGAATCTAGTCAGGCCCATTTTGGGTACCTAAAACCCAGCTGAGATTATAAGCTGTAAGGTAAAACAAATTCTATTCAGTTAGAAGCTCTGGGGAGTATATAAGGTCTGAAGCTCAAGAGGTCCTCACCCCCCTTGGCCTGATGTAGGGGAGAGTGGTGGGACTTATTGCCGAACTGGAGTCTCCTCACGGGATAGGGGTGGAGTCAAGGCTCATTTGTCTTTTTTATTCTAGA
>NW_006442497.1:3355772-3391359 GCF_000325575.1 Pteropus alecto | reverse complement strand
GCTGAGGTAGCTAAGTGTTCACGTCCCCCGAAATCAAGCACAGGTCCAATCATGCCATTGTTTTGGCCCTTTCTTTATTTCAGCTTCCCCACCATGAGCTAAGGATTCCTTCTAAAACTCCTCTGTCCCTTTTCAGACTTTGTTTCCCTGGCAGGACCCCAGCTGAATTGCAGGAGCTAGAAACTGCATGTAAAAATAAGCATTCTATAGGAAGAATAAGATCTTTAGAAAATTATCTAGGAAAAACAAATAGTTCTTGATTCATCCAGAACTTAGTTCTTTATGAATCATAGCTAGGTCCTTTCCAGAGCTCATCCTTAATAGATATCACTAGAGAAGGTGGGAGGGTGGGTCTAGAACTTACTCTAGAGCAATAATATGGCTATATAAGCTCCAGTTCCATCCTGGAGAGAGGGGCTGAGAGTTGTGGTCTATGTCCCAGAGTTGAGATTCAGAAGGGAGTATGGCTCCATATGTGTCTAGAACATCATGCTCTAGAACTGGGTGTCTCTGGGATAAAAATAAGTTAAACCTGTGGTAATCTGAGACTGGTCCCAGTTCAGGCCAAGGCCAAGAGTTGGACAGGGCTCAAATCCAGGCTCTCTCTACTTGGAATCCAGGGGTCCATCTAAGTTAAGGAAGCCTGATGGATCCAGAACAGAGCCTAGCAGCATGCCTGCATTCTAGTCTTTGTACAGAAATGGCCCTGGCTAGGGTGCCTGGTGTTCCAGAACCTCCAGAACAAGGCAGAAGGTAGAGTAGAGAAAGAAGGAAACTAATCCTGAGCTCCAGTAGACCTATAAATCTATGGCTCAGTGGCAACGAAAAGGGCAAAGGGCTCCAGAAACCGGCTGAGCCTGGGGTGCAGAGTATTTGTGTCCCAGTTCTGTCAGTTTGGGAACCCCCAGCTCCATCTCTGGAAAAGACTTTGGGGTATGTGAGTATGGAAGGAAAGAAGTGATCCACCAGGCCCATTTTCAGACATCTCCTTCTCTGGCTTCCTCCTGGATCCAAGGATCTAAGGGTCTCAGCAGTTCCTAGGCTTCCTCATGTTAGAGCACCTGGTGGAACCTGGCTGCTCAGGGCATGAGTATGGCAGCTAGGGTGAGAGCAGGGCCAGGAGCAGGGCTGGAAGACAGACTGTGGTGGTGGCTGGCTCAGTGCAAATGCAAAAGCCTCCAGTCCAAGGTTTTCGTTTCAGGGGGCAGGGTGACTGGAAGGGGAAGTCTCAGGGACACTGTGGAGAGAAGGCTCCCGGTACATGGCCACTGTAAAGGGGAGAGAGAGGAGCAGGAAGGAGAGTTAGGCACAGAGAGACCTAGGGAGAATTAGAGCACTGAAAATGCTCTCTTCCCCTACACCCATCCTCTGAGAACCCCAACCCAAAGGAGGAAAGCTCCCCAAACCCCCAAAGACCAAAGCCTTCCTGGCTTGACCTGTCATAACAGGTGTCTTCTTGTAGCCCCTGAGCTATGTATCACTAAATGTCCATGTCAAAGTCAATATCCTCCCATGTGGCCCCCATTTTCTTCAGTCCATACTCACCCTCCAGGAGCTTGGGCACAAAATGGGCAGCTGCCTTGGTCTTCTTGACTCGATTTCCCTTCATGACGCGGCCCTCCTTGTCCAATCCTAGGTACCAGGCCCGGCCAGAACGGCATTGACGGTAGAGTGCAGAGGCATACAGGACATAGTAATTCTCAAAGACACATTCCTTAAAGCGACACTCAGCTGTGAAATGTGGCTGAGGAGACAAAGACCCAGTAAGGCACACACAGACAGACAAAGACACATCATCAGACAGAAGGGAGCCCTGGGAAGAACAAGCCATGATATAATCCATACATTTCAGGCTGGGAGGGCCAACTTCTGAGTCCATGTGGGAACTGGGAGAAAGGGAGGACAAGGAAGAGTCTGGTAGGCCCCTGAGGGTTAGGAACTAGACTTTTGGGAGCCCTGGAATAAGAAGATACTTTCTCTTCACTCTATTCCCAATATTTCACCATCCCCTAGCCTGAATGACTCTGAGGACGTGAGTAATAATGAAGTCCTGAGAAAGTTGGATGAAAAATGGGAACCCTAAAACAGGGAACCCCAATCCCCAGGCCATGGACCGGTCAGTCTGTGGCCTGTTAGGAACCAGGCCACACAGCCGGAGGTGAGCAGAGGGCAAGCAAGCAAAGCTTCATCTTTATTTGCAGCTGCTCTCTAGCACTAGCATCACCATCTCAGCTCTACCTCAGATCATCAGGCATTAGATTCTCATAGGAGCACCCGTCTCTGGTGCAAAAAAGGTTGGGGACCCCTGCCCTAAAGAACCTGGGGCATCTGGAGAGCTGTGCAAAGAGTAAAGATTAGAGCGACCGTTCAGGAGGTGCTCTAGAGTGGACAGTGATGACAGGACATCAGCAAGAACTGGAGTTAAGGGAATCCTGAGCTGTAAAATCTCTGCAGTTGAGAAAGTTATAGCTGGGGAAGTCCCCAAACCCCAGGCCACTCAGCCTCTTTGTCTCACCGAGCTGTAGAGCAACCCGTCAGCATTCATGGCCATATAGTGACCCAGCTTGGCACTCTGGATGGTGACCACACGGAGCCCCACGGGGATCAGATTGAAGTGGGCTAGGATGGAGAGAGGGGGCATCAGTACCCCAGACCTTGAACCCCCATCTGAGCTCTCCCCATCCTAGCTCCCTTTCCTCCCTTGGGAGTCAGAGTCAGACTGAAAACAACGACCTGAAGGAATAGGATTGTCATCTCTTAGCCCCACTCTCTCCCTTCCCACCCAGTGGCTGGCTTCCCCTCTTACTGAAAGAGCTGGTGTCCTCTGGGGTGCCCTGGATACTGCCATCAGGATTTGCCTGGAGGTAGAAACCCTGGCGGCAGAACAGTTTGGTGACGATGCCTTTGAGCTGAGGCTCTGGAGAGAGAGACATTAATCTTTGAAAATGACATCTCTGTTCCCAGAAACATTCCTATACTTGGGATCAGAAGAAAGAAGGGAGAGTGAAAGGAAGAAATAGGGTCCCTGGGCCCCAGCTCTCTGACCCTCCAAGAAGGCTCTCTCTCACCTCTTTCAGACTCCCTAGAAAACTGGGGTGTGGGTCCCTTCTGTTTCCTCTAACCATCAGCTTTCAGTTTAATTTATTGAAATTTATTTAAATGGCTTAATTCCTACTCTACAGAGCAACTAGAAGGGGGGAGGGGAGAGGAAGGGAAGAGGAAAGGGAGAGATACATCAAAAGACAGAGGACAGAGAGAGACAGACAGGGCTGCTGAAGGGGCAGTGTGTTTGCAAATGTGGAAGGCAGTGAGATGACCAGGGGTAGGGGGCCGGCTCAAGAGCGGGGATGGGACTGGGCCTGATGCTGACTCAGCACCTGCTGCTGCGGCTGCCGCTCTCTTGGCCCAGGCTTCGCTTTGGTCCAGCGCTGGCCTGTCTGACACTGACCCATCTGTCTGTCTGTCTGTCTGTCTGTCTGCTGACTCGGGGGCCCAGCCCTCCATGAGGCTCAGCCTCTCCGCTTCAGTCAGGTAACCTGCCTGGAGTGGGGGACCTTCGGTACCAAACCAAGGAAATGGGGGGAGGGGCGGGGGAGATGGCGAGGCAGGCTGAGTCACGTGGGGCCCGGTCCCACTCAAAGGGTGGGCTGCGGACCATACCACGGTGGCCGGCCGGTGGCGGTGGGGGTGGTGGTGGAGGAGGGCGCGAAGGGGCTACACCCTGGGGGAGCTGGGAGCTGGCGAGAGTGGGACCAGAGGGACTCCCTGCTTTTCATACCTGGACAAGGACTACACGCTAATCCTCACAACTGTCTTTCTGTCTCTAGCTCTTGGACGACTTTCTTGTACCCCCTTGTAGGTGGTACGAACCCCCCAGTATCGGTGTGGGTCTCCCACCAGCCTTGTACTGTGTCTGAGTTCCTTGCCGCAGAGGGTACCCTGAGCTCGTGGGACCCAATTTGGAGTCATGTGGTGGGTAATAGGGGTGTGTGTGTGTGTGTGTGTGTGTGTGTGTGTGTGTGTGTGTGTGTGTGTGTGTGTGTGTGTGTGTGTGTGTGTGTGTGTGTGTGTGTGTGTGTGTGTGTGTGTGTGTGTGTGTGTGTGTGTGTGTGTGTGTGTGTGTGTGTGTGTGTGTGTGTGTGCGCGCGCGCGCGCGCCCAGTTCCCCTCTTGAAGCGCAGGATACGGGAGGAGGGCGCACAAGAGGGGCTGGGCTGGCGAGGTAGCTGCAAGGACACCCCGGGGAGAGCTGGGGAGATTGGTGCCGAGCCAAGCAAGCTCGGCCAGGAGGAACCGAGCCAAGGCATGGAGGAGCAGGAGAACCGGGGCAGGGGCGGGGCTGCCGGAGCCGCAGAAACCCTCGGGGTGACCCAGGCGTCCGGAACCCCCAGGCCTCTGGGCTTGGGATGGAAAGAATCGCGAGAGCCCGCACGTAGGCTAAGGATAGTGGGGGTGGGGATCCTAGGGTGCTGTGAGCAGGAACTGCGAGGTTTGGGGCACCAGACTTATCCCCTCAAGCCTTCCCCTTGCCCTCGAAAGCAAGGAGACTTCGGGTTACGTGCAAAAGAAAGGGGAAACTGAGGCACAGACTGGTAGAGATTTTGTTGTCCTGGCCCACCCCTTTTCACTTTTCTTGGAACCCCCGTCAGTTGGGCCCCATTCTTCAGAGCCCCTCACCTTAACCTCCCAGGCAGACCGCCCAGTCCCAGGGACCCCGCCCCAGGCACTCACCCGGGCCGCGGTTCGGCCGCGCGGGCCGCCCCCCGCATAGTCGCACCTTGGACAGCAGGATGAGGAGCTGCTTCTGGCAAAGAGACTTGGTGCCGCGGGGACACACGCGCCGTTGCGCCGACACAGGCCGGCTGCCCCCAGGCTCGCGGACCTCCCGCTTCTGCCGGATCAGGCTACTGGCCAGCGCCGCCATGGCGCCCCCGGTAGGAGACAACCCCAAACCGGCAGGCGCTCGAACCGCGCTGGGCTCCCCCAGAGAAGCCCGCTCACCACGGCATGCTCTTGGTGCTCTCTCCCTACTCAGCGCCCCACCCACAGGACCTGAGGATAAACCTCAGGGCCCCTCCACCCCCAGCTGCCAGCTCCCACCCTTGGGCCCCCCACGTGATAGCTTCACCAGATCCAGCAGCCTATGTACCTCTCAATTAACCCTACCCTCGACTTTTATCCCCTACTGAAAACTGCCCCCTCCTTTGCTCTCCAGTATCCCTGTCCCCACTTCCCCTATCCCAAAGCCAAGACCCTCAAAATTTCCAAGATGTGATTCCAATACCCCCAGGCACCTTTCCACCCTATTTTGGGTCCTCTGTACTGCTAGCCAAATCCACTCTTGTAATCTAAAAGGTGTGGGTCTTTAGCTTTGAGGATCTTAGCTCACCCCACCCCAACTGGGGCACTGACAATGTGAGGGAGGAACCCAACCTTGATGTCTTTGCCACCCTCCAAGTAAAGAAGATCCCCACTTTTTTTCACTGAAATACCCAAAAACTATATCAGAATATCTAGGCTGTCCCCATTCAGTGAGAAGGGGTTCCCACTCTGTTTCTGGATAATACTTTTTTTCACCAAGTCACCCCCATTCCTACTAGCACAGAGTTCCAGCTGCTGATTCCCTTTCTTCACCTTGTTACCCTCCACTCCTTTTGAAGTCACCTCCAAATCCACCCTTCTTAGCGGGTACACCAGGTGGTTTTCCAGAGGGCCCTCTGTCACCTCGAAATAAGGAGCATCCGGGGTTTTTTTGTTTTTGTTTTTGTTTTCTGGCTGCCCCTTAATTTCCTGGGGACAGCTGGTGCTGTTTAGATCCCACGCCCTCCAATCCAACAAGCCCCCTGAAGAGGAGTGCACCCACGCTATCCAAATGTGAACAGGCCCCCTACAAGTCAGAGCACATCAGAGCGTTCTGCGTCAGGGCTTTCTCATCCTCCCCAGGACTACCTACAGTACCCCCCCCTTTCCCCGACGCCCCTTAACCTGTCCTGTCTTGTTGATCCGGCGACGGGTGGCGCTGGCTCCGGTTCCAGGCTCCTCCCTCCCCAGCAAACAGAGCTTCCCCCCACGCCGGGCTAGGCGTCCCGGACTCCCCAAAAAGAGTGAGATGTCCCCGCAGAGCGCCTTGGTCTGGCAAAGTCAGAGCACTGGGCCTGGCGACTGGACTAAGCGCAGTAGCGGCGGCAGCGACTGTGGGAGGCCGAGGCGGCCACCGCAGCTCCCCCCGCTTCTCCGAGAGCCGGCCCGGGGGCGGGGCAGGGGGCGGAGACACGGGGAAATAGGGTGAGGCTGGGCTGGTAGAACTCCCGGGTTCCTTGGAGGCAGGGAGTGAAGACAGTCCTACAGACAAGCGGGGCCAAGGCAAAGGCGCATGTCTCAGGGTTCAGAGCAGAGACAAAGAGATGACTCCACTGAAATGGAACCCTGGATGGGGGGAGAGGTTGGGTTTAAGACAGATGGAACGGTAGACACCCTAAAATGGAGAAAGGGACCCTACTGCCCGGGATAGGTGGACAGAACTAAATGAATAAAGTAGAGGAAATAACTGAAGAGACTGGGGAAAAGGGGTGGAGGCCGAGATCTGGCCTGGAGAGAAATCTGGCCTCCTTAATATAGCCCTTTTTGAGTGAGTCAAATTGGTCTTTCTCCGGTCTCCATACTTCTCCTTTCCCCGTTTTGCCAGCAAATATATTCCTCCCAATCCTACTGACTCCTGAGAGAAAAGACCATAGGAATTGGGGGAAATGTTGCCAGAGGCTGCACCAGGAAGGACGTGAGGGATTTTGGCCACAGATTTGGAGTGGAGGAGACTGAATGGAACGACCTGTACCAGGGTTGGGGCGGAAGGAGGGTGGGATGACGGGGAGGCACCCGCGAAGCCTAGAACGGGACCTTTGGGTCCAGGATGTTCAGTGTCTCCCCCAGGCAAGGGGCGAGGACTCCCCTCCACATCCACTAGCTAACAAAAGCACTTTCTACGCTGGTAGGAATAGTACCATTTAATGGACCCCGCCCCCCACGCCAGCTAAACCACCTCCCTTGCGCGCAGCCTTGGCCTCCTCCACCGCGGCGCACAGGGCCCGGGCAGGGTCCCCACGAAGCTGGGTTAATGCCAAGAGTAATGCAGCGGCACCGTGCCCCGCACACAGCTTTCGGCCGCTCAGAAAATAGTGGGGCAGCGTCCCAGCCTCGAGCACACGCCCCAGCTCATCCAGCAGCCCGAGGCAGCAGGCGCCCGCATTTTCAGGCCGCCCCAAATAGAGGGCGGGCAGTCGCTCACAAGCCCAGTAGAGCAACGTCCGCAAAAGATAGGGCGCCGCGACCCGGGTCCCGGCCACCAGCGGGCGCAGTAGCGCCTGGGCAGCCGCGTGCGCTTGCAGTAGCGGAGCGGGTATACGCGCCTTGAGCGCCAGCTCCTGGCGGGCAAAGCACAGCTGCCAGCCGGAAGCTCCCGGCCGTTCCATGCCGCTGCCGGGCACCAGGTAGAAGGAGGACGACTCGGAGGTCAGCGGGCCAGCCCACGAGTGGCTCCGAGCCCCCTCGGGCCAACCAGCCACGGACACCACAGGGATCAAGTCGAAAAGCAGGAGGCGGCGTGGGGGCCCTGGCGTAGCCAGGAGGACGGTGGTGAACCCCGCGTGGCGGGCTGCGTGGACCAAGCGCGGGGCACCTGGGACTGGGAACAGGGACTCGGCGACCTCGGCCAGCGTAGCAAAGAACCACGCAGCCACCTTGGCAGGGCACAATGTGGGCCATGCCTCCGGAGCCTCCGACGGCTTTGGGACTGAATTATCCATAGCTGCTTTGGTGACATCACCATTCAGTTTTTTCAGCAGTGCAGGAAAGCCAAGATCAGTTACATCTTGCCGAGGCGACTCGGGCCTCGAACTGTTACTAGGTGATTTTTCCAAAGACACATGCGACTCGGGCTCAGTGATGTAACTGTGCAGCTCGTCCATGGAGCTTTGCTGGTCCTTGGGACTTTCTTCGCTTTGGGTTTGGTGGGTCGAATCAAGTTCTCCTGTGACTGGGGGTCCTAGGCAGTCCTGCCATGCCTCTCTGACCGAGGTCCCCTGCATCAGTTCTGGAAGGCAGAGCCAGGCGTAACAGGATTCCATGTCCAGTTGCAGCTCCTGCCCAGTGCCGTCTAGAGAAAACACGGGCACCAGGAGTGTGAAGCCGGCGTCGTAGTGAGGTCCCCGGGCGTAGGGCCCTAGGGGTGCAGGCCCCAGATCCAGGGAGCCCTCGCGAATTCCGCCACGAAGCAGCAAAAGCTCTAATTGGGGAGGAAAGCGGGGATCCCGGCGGTGAACAAGACCTACGGGAAGAGACGGGATTGTGAGGGCGTGGCCCAAAGCCAAGGAGGGGCTGAGAACAGCGAGTTTCTGAAGGCAGGGAAGGTTACCTACCAAGTAAAGAGAAAACAAAGTCCTTGGCTCGGAGGAGGTCTGGCCCAGGCTTGGGCCCGTCACTCCAGCTCTCCTGCACACCCAGCTCCTGGATAAGCTGGGTTAGTTCCTGCAGCTGCGCCCCAGAGCAGAAGTCGATGTCAGTGAGCGGGCGGGCTGGGGCTGGAGGCGGCGGGCCCCACCAGGGGGCACTTCCCCAGACTGCAGAAGCCATGTGGTTCTATCTTTTGGGGCTAGAGAAAACACCGACAGGAGGAAGGCTAGATGGGCTGTTCTTTTGCTTCTGAAAAGTTTCCTCCGTTCTTTTTTCTTCCCGAAGCCCAGAGAGAGCTCCGAGACAAGTCTGCCAATGGATCTGCAGAGAAAGGGCTCCAAATTTAGTCTCGAAAACAAACAAATACCTCCTTCGTCCCTGTCCTTTCTCATAAGCTGGTCCTCGCTCCCATGGACCGATTCACCTGACTCGGCAGGTTAAAGGTAGCTAGCTGTTAGGCCCCTCTTACGGAATGCAATAGCCAGTCTCCTCCGCTGCCCCTTGTCTACCCTCCCTTACCTCTTTTTTGGAAGAGGGTTGCTGTCCGTGGCTTCCCTCTGGGGAAGAAAATGGATAGAAAGATTCAACAGGTAACTCTTTCCTGCTGCCTGCGAGGCCACGCCCTTAAATTACAGCCACGCCCCTTTCTCAAGACAGGGTGGTTCTGGGCGGACCCCGCCTACGTTATCACTTCTCTCGCTCCGCTGAGATCTCGCGCTATCCTGGAAGTTGTAGGTTGTCGTCTTCGCTACCAGGGCGTTGTGTCTTCGCCGCACACGCTTTCCTGTTCCGCTGAAGTAGTGCCTGCTTGAAGTTGTAGTTTCTATGGACCTAAACTGTTCTGCTTCTTTCCAAGCCCGGGTCAGCCCTACACAAACATTGCTTAGAGTTTGAGCAGAGGCATAATAGGATGGATCTGAATAGCAAACAATAGTGGGGAGCATACCTAGGGCCTGGGGAGAAATAAGGCCCTCTATATCCTATATGTGAGTAGAGGAGCCCTGGTCATTTAGATCTGGGAGGGTTTGTCCATGCAATCATTTTGGAAATGAGACTGCAGCCTAGAAAGGTTGCACATGACTTGTCCAAGGTCAGAGAGGTGTTAGAAAGGAGCTCCCCAGATGGGCAGTTTTCCTTGGAATCCCTGGCGGTAGTGCTAGGCAGAAACACACAGGTGACCCAGGAATGGACATCTGACTCAGGAGATGGACATATATTAGTAATGTCCACCTCAGACACACATGTGGTGGCAGGGAGAGCACTTTGGAATCTCACAACTCATGTGTACACTGAAGAGTTATCCGGACTGAAAATCAAGTCCAGAGGAAACTTCCAGTTGGGCTGGGGCAGGGCAAAGGGAAATTATCAGGAGAAGGAAATTGTTTTCAGTAACCAATGCTATCAGAGATACAGCTTAAGTCAACGATGACACTATGAGCCAGAATATTAAGACAGAAAAATAGGAAACCAGACACAGGCTCACAGATCAGACCAATCCATTGATGGAACAAGACTTCTTACATCCCCCTTTCCCCAGGGAATATCTCCAGAGTGAGATAGGCCTAAGTCCATGGGCAAGAGAATTAAGCAGAGACACCTAGAAAAATCAGAGTCCTGTGAAGGAGGGGATCCCCAGATCCAGAGCTCAATTTGGGGAGCCCAGATCTCAGGAGTTCCTGGTCATTGACAAAGAGCTCATCTCCCTCAGCAACTCAGAGCCCCAAAACACAGCCCAGAACTGGGGAGGTAGGTTTCCACACATCTGGTTGTGGCCCAAGAGACCAGATCAGGAAAACTGAGGACTGGGCTCATTCTCATAGTCTGGGCTAATCAGGCACTGGGGTATCCTTACATTTTACCTCCTCCCCAGAGGGTGGCCTATGAGGCACCCTAAAAAGAACTAAGTTCTCTGGGCTCTCTGGGAGTTTTGAAGATGCTGGGGATGGGTGACAAAAGAAAGAGTTCCTCTAAACTCTAAAGCATTGCTGTCCAATAGGATTTTCTGTAATGATGAAAATGTTCTAAATCTGTGCTGTCCAATACAGTAGCCACTAGCCACTCATGGTTACTGAGCACTTGAAATGTAGATAATTAGAAGGAGGAATAGAATTTTAAATTTTATTTAATTTTAATTAATATACATCCTAATAGCCATATTTGGCTACTGGCTACAGTATTAGAAAATGCAGCTCTAGGACCTTGGAGATAATGGGTTTAGCTCTGCAACTATGGAGGAGAAGCAGGGGAAAGTATAGTTCCAGTCCTCATCAGGCCCTGTGGGTGGCCAGCATCAGGAATGGGGCTGGGGTGGATGTCCTCAAACAACCACAGAACACTTCTCTCGCCTCTTTATTCTTGATGCACCTTTGTCCCCTCTTTTTCTGAGGGCTTCATCACACACTGATATCCCCACTCGGCGGTGGTCTCCACTGAGTTGCTGGATGCCTCTTGGCAAAGACGCCTGGGAGATAGAGCTTCACACTTGTCTCTGCCCACTCCAAACTGTCTCTGGCGGGCATCAAAGACTACATGCCCTACTCGGGTGCCTGGCCCAGGACAGTGGGTCTTCCGGTTGATTTTTGGAGGCACAGACATTTGGCGATAGTTCTGGCAGGCTGGAGGAACTGTGTCCACAGGGCGGTACACCCAGTCTTGGCTGCCTGCTCGCCGGGAGGATGGTTGTAGCTCAATTAGCACAGGTACCTCTGAGAAGGTTTGCAGGTCATTGCAGATCACCTGGGCCTTGGAAGAGCAGTTCTGATTGAGTGGGACT
Source organism: Pteropus alecto (assembly GCF_000325575.1). NCBI lineage: Eukaryota > Metazoa > Chordata > Mammalia > Chiroptera > Pteropodidae > Pteropus > Pteropus alecto. The sequence goes on along the minus strand of NW_006442497.1, from coordinate 3,380,142 downwards.
GAAGTCCACAATACATGCTGCTCTGCATCCTCCTTCCGAGGAGTCTCCTCAGATACAAATGACTTAATCAGGGACCGTGTGGACTTTGGAGTCTGAGATGGGCCCAAGACTTGGACAGAGTCAGTACCTAGAACAAGGCCTGGGTTCTTGTGGAGGTCAGGATTTGGGATAAGGCATGAGTCCTTGTGGAGGCCCGATTCCTTGATAGGGCTTTGAGTCTTGGGGAGGCCAGAGTCTTGGGTAAGGGCTGGGCCCTTATGAGGACCAGGATCTTGATTAATTCTTGGGTACTTGTGGAAGTTAGGGTCTTGGGTGTGTTCTGGGCTCCTGTAAATTCCAGTGTCTTTGGTAAGACCACATCTCCTTTTGACCTCATTGGCTTGGGTAAGGCCTGGATTTTTATAAAGTTCAGAATCCTGAGTCAGGCCTGGATTCCTGTAGTCTCCTGAGTCTTGGGTGAGGCCTGAGCACTTATGGAGACCAGAAGTTTGGACAAAGCCTGGGCTTTTGTGGAGACCAGTTTCCTGGGAAAGGCCCAAGCTCTTGTTGACTCCAGAGTCTTGGGCAAGGCATGGATTCTTCTGTGGGCCAGAATCTTGGATAAGGCCTAGATTCCTAGAGATTCTCGGATCTTGGGCATTATGTATACTCCTATAACCTCCAGAATCTTGAGAAGGGTCTCGGCTGTTATGGAGGCCAGTTGTTTGGGAGAGATCTTGCCTTTCATAGAGTACAGTCTCTTGGCTTCGTTTTGGATTCATGTAGACTCCAGAGTCTAGCATAAAGCCCGAGCTCCTCTGAATGTCAGAAGTTTGGGGAAATGTTATGTTCTTATAGAGGTCAGAGGGTTGGATGAGACATGGGCTCCTAAAGATACCTGCATCTTGAGGAAGACCTAGGCTCTTTTGAGGGCCAGTATCTTTGGTAATGATTGGATCCTTGTGAAGGCTGGAGTCTTGGGAAGGTCCTGAATTCTTGCAGAGATAAGGGTGTTGGGTAAGGCCTGGAAGGTTGTATGAGCCTGGATCTTGAGCAAGGCCTGAGTTCTTGTGGAGGCCTGGATCTTGGGTGAGACCAGGGTTCTTGGAAACTCTAGAGTCTTTTGAAGGGCCTGGAGTCCTTTGGAGGCCAGACTCTTCATTAAGGCCTAGACTCTCATGAAGTTCAGGGGGATGAGATTGGACTGGGGATTGGGAAATAGCGGAGAACTGGGGAGGGATGAGGAACTGGGAGGAGGGTACGGACTGAGGAGACTTGGAGGTTGGAGGAAAGGTGGGGGTTTGCATTGAAGAAGAGGGCTTCTGGTGGTTGATGGGTTGATGAAGACCAAAGGATCGGGGAGAAACAAGAGGCAGAGAAAGAGTACATGGTGGAGGAGTGGTGCACAGTGAGCTCTGAACACTGGTTGGAGAATGAAAGCAAGGTTGAGAAGGTGAAGCATCCTTGGAGTAGACCAGGAATTTGGGATAAACTGGAACTTGGGAGTCTGCGTTTTTCCCCTCAGAACTGCAAGGATGGAAGCTGAAGTAAGGGAAGGTCTTGGACTGTAAGAACTTGTCTTTGGCATCATTTGAGATTTTCCATTCCATATTCTCCAACTCCAGGTAACCCAGTATGGATCCTGTGGAGAGCTTGCCAGAGTCCCCACTAAGTTGCTTTGATGTCTGCTCAGCTGTATCAGAGCTCACCAGGCCCTGCCCCTCTTGGGGCCCGGAGAGGGTACCCAAGTCCTTTCTGGAATACCCAGCATTCTGAGTGGGGCAAACATGGAATAAGTTCTGCTTTACCCTGCGGGCATCATAGACCACATGACCAGTGGAGGGGCCTTGGCTGAAGGCAGTCAGGGTAGAGGGAGCAGGAGTTAGGATGTGGGAAGGGGTGGGGGCAGGAATAGGAGAAGAAACTGGAGTGGTAGTCAGAGGCATGACCACTGCTGGGGCAGGGGTTGGGGCAGGGGTTGGGGCAGGGGTTGGAGCAGAGATTGGGACAGAGGCTTGTGTAGGGACTGGAGCAGGAGTAGTCACAGGGGCAGAAGTTAGGGGAGAGGCTGGTACAGAGGTTGGGGAAGGGACCAAGTTGTGGGCATGGGTATAAGTTAGAGGAGCATGGTCCAGGTTTCTGGCTGGGGTATGGACCATTATGTGCCCAAGTGTGTGGCCCAGGGAGTGGGCTAAGGCATGCGATGGGGTTTGGGCCAGCATGTGGGCTGAGGTGTGCTCAGGGCCATGGACCTGTGTGGGGGTGTGCTCAGGGGTGTGGACTGTGGAGTGGATCTGGGCCCGGGCAGGGGTGTGCTCAGGGGGTTGGGCTGGGGAGTCAGTCTGGGCCTGGGTGGGGGTGCGCTCAGGGGTTTGGGTTGGGGAGTCGGTCTGGCCTTGGGCGGGGGTGTGCTCAGGAGGGTGGGCTGGGGAGTCGGTCTGGGCTTGGGAGGCAGTGTGCTCAGTGGAGTGGGCTGGGGAGTGGGTCTGGGTCTGGGCTGGGGCATGGGCTGAGTCATAGTTTGGGGTCTTAGTCTTGTTCTCTTGGGGCAAGTGGAGTGGAACTGTATCCAACTTGCTCATCCTGGGGAACTGGGAAGATGTCTCTTGCCTGGAGATAAAGGTGGCTTGGGCCTCTGAGGCTGTAACCTGAGGTGCCTCCCCAGCTCCCATCATCCCTTCCTTCCACTGTCCCCATGGAGTCTCCACAGGAGCCCCAGTATGTCCACATTGAGGCGGCATCCAGCAGCACCTAGAAGCCTTCTCATCATTCGTGTCTGGTATCCATGAGGCAAGGTAGTTAGGGCGTCTGAGCAGGAAGCTTGGGCGATGATGGAAGTGGGAAGAGACTCTTGAGCACAGGTTCTTGGGATCCATGGAGCAGCGCATACACATGGGATGGCTGCCTATACAGCTGGGTTGCTTGTCTGGAGGGAAAAGTGGGATAAGACAAGGCCTGGGTTCCTGAGGGTACAGGGATGGAATGAAGGGGACAGGCCCACATCCCCTTGATCCCATGCTGAGGCCCACTCACCTTTGGGGAAAAAATGATGGAAAAGAATCCGCAAGGAGCTCTTCAGATGCCTCCAGAGCTGAGGGAAGCAGGGGAGAGGAGAGTCCAGAAGTAGGGTGAGCCCTAAAGTCCAACCTTCATCTGGCCACATCCCAGCAGCCCTCCCACCTCAGACCTCAAGGCTCCCCCAACCCTGCTGCCCAGACCCTGCCCTGACCAGAGTCACCACATTGATCCCCACGTTGAGCAAGATGAAGCTGCCCAGAATCAGAAGAATTGAGTCTCCTAGGTCCTGGCACTTCCTGGGGTTGGTACCAGAGCACACTGGGGCTCCGTGGTAGGCTCGCTCACCCATGGCCGGGGGTCCCAGGACTACCTGGGCCCCCTGGCCCCCATATACTCGCTAGGAGCCAAACTCCTCTGGTGGGGGAGGGGGAGAACTGGGTCATAATGGAACAGGGGGTAGGGGTCACAATGAGGGAGGGGGAGGAAAAGGGAGGCCCACGGTGGCATTTCCTGGTAACCAGGTTTGAGTAACTTGAGCCTGGACGGTCAGACAGCCTGGAAGCCAGTCCGCCTCCCCTCTCACCCTCATCAGTTCCCTCATTACCCACTAACTCTCACTTGTTCAAACATTCACGCATCCCATCCCTTTGCCCACTTCTGAGACTGGGAAGACCATGGCCTCAGAGCCCTGGGGAAGGCTTGGCTGGAATCCAGTGTCTTTGCCTTCTTCCTGCCCTTCACTAAGCTGTGGGCCTAGATCTGCCCAGATATGGAACTCCTAGGTCTGGAATGTAATCTTAGCTTCTTGTGTGGAACTAAGCCTCTGAGCCCCCTTTGGGGACAAGGAGAGCCTCACAGAGAGCAGGTGCCCAGAGACTAGTGGTTTGGAGTCGTTAGCTGAAAGATCTTAGTGCCTGTAGACAGGACTGTGGCCACTAAATCAAGGGAAGCCTCAAGCCAAGAGAACACTGGCTTCTCATTTTAGGAAGCTAAGGGCAGAGATCCATATTGGCAGAAGGAGTGACGCTTCCTAGCCACAGACCACTACAGTGTTTCCTGGACTCTTTATTCCTCTCTCCATGCCCTGCCTCACCACCCACATTAGCAAACTTTACTGCTGGTCAGCAAAGTTTCCCAGTTCGGCTTCTGTGCAGAGAGGGCCTTGAGGCTGAGCTGGAAGGTGGTGGCAGCGAGTTGGCCCGTGCTCTGCTCTCTTGCACCTGCCGCTTCAGCTCCAGGCTGTCGTACACCTGGTAGTTGGCATTGCCTCCCGGGCTCCGGCTGAGTGGCATGAAGGTGGGTGGGGGTGGGGAGGGCTCAGTAGCCTGGACTTCAGGCGGGGGCTGGGAGGAGTGGGGGAGCAAGGCTGAGCTGGGAGCCAGTGACCGTTGGTATGAAGCCTCGCCCAACACAGTGAGGGAGGTGGATGTGGTCAGAGGGTGCCGAGTGGGCAGTGCCTCAGCCCATTCTGCTGCCCGGCGCCGTACCTCATGGGGATCCCGGGGGGTATAGCTCAAGTGTCCTGTGGATGGGTGGGGACTGCGGTTGGGCTGGCTATTAGCATGGCTGGGGAGGCTCCGACGGTGGGACTGCGGGGAGTAGCGCTCCCGGGTCTCAGGCCGAGAACCCCGGGGCACCAGTGCAGATGGAGGCTCAGAGCCCTCCAGACCACGCCGCCGATCCCAGGAATCATACAGTAGCTGGCCCCCTGAGGGGTAAGGGCTGTGTCCTCCAGGGACCCAGGAGGGGTTAGGAGGTAGCCGACGGGGAGGTGGTGGAGATGAGGTCCACTGCTCAGTCTCCATATTGCCCCAGATGCGGGATTGTGAGCAGTGGGGCCCATAGGACTGCAGCCTCAGCTCTGACTTGGCCTCCACACGCTTGGGCATGCGGCGCAGCTCAGGTGACAGGTAGAGAGAGGGTGGTGGCAGGCTGGCCAGGATCCCACCCTGGCGGCCCCACAGCCCCATATTGGAGGGCAGCCCCATTTGCTGGTAGAGCCCTCCCCGGTACCCCCGTGGGTACTTGGGATGTGGGAAGGACAGATCATCCTCTTCCTTTAGGAAGGAGTCCAGGTCCTCCAGGTCAAAAGAGGGCATTGTCCGCAGTTGTGACATCTTGTGGCAGTGATGTGGACTATGGAAGACTGAGTGGTTGTTAGAGAATTGTTTGTGGTTCTTCGGACTCTTCTGGTGGCTGCAGGGGTGGCGGTGGTGGCGGTTACGGTGGCGGCGGCGGCTGCGGTTGTGAAGATGATGATAGGAGGAAGAATAGCAGCAAGTGGGCCGAGCCATCTTCACTTCTACAGGGTCCAGGGTGCAGTGGATGTGGACATCTTGGGCTTTGGCTGGGGCATCTTTTGGGGAACTTTCACAAGCTTGTGAGTTTTCTTCTGTGGGAGGCAAGAGTCCATGAGGGCAGGGCAATTGTCAGAAGAGTTCAGGGTTGGGCATGCTGGGTTTCGAGGGCTATGGTGGTAGCAGAGGGGATTGGGGCATCCCCTACAGCTCTAGCTACCATACTTACCTTTCTGATTAATCCAATTGATCATCTTGTCTAAAGCATTCTGGAGCCCATGCCACATCTGAGGGTGGAGTGGAGTGGGGTGGGAGTGAAGGCCAAGCTCTCTACCTCCAACCCCCATACCCCTCTCAGCCAAGACTGCTCTTGCAGGTGAAGGTACAGGCCACAACTGGCTCCCACCCTCAGCTCTCTTAACCCTTAGGGTCCACAGCCATCACTGACCACAGTTACCACATTGATTCCAATGTTGACAAGAATGATGAGGCCCAGCAGCAGAAGTAGGAAGTCCTCGGCATCCTGGGGACTTTCTTGGTATTGATTGCAGCACCCCAGGGTGTTATACCAGAGCTGGTTTTCCATGGTGGGGGGGTTCTAGGGCCACCTGGGCCACCACCCCCCCACCAGCCCCAACCCACACTGCACTCATGCCAGGACCTGGAAACACCTGCCAGCTGGTGAGGGAGACGGGTCATAATGAGGCATGTTGGCGGGAGTCACAATGCAGAGGTGGCAGCTCTTTTATTCATTTGGCTGGCACTTTATATGATATCTCTGCCCTTGGCCTAGTTCCCAGATATCCTAGAGTTCAGTCTGTCCCTTTGTCTCCATAGGAGCTTGCTTAACTGGACACCTGATTCCGATTTGAAAATATGGTAGCTACAATAGTGAGACAGTCTTCATAGGGATTGAATCATGCATAAGGATTTCTTCTATTTCATTGTTCTTTTGAGATATTATGGCAGCTTGTATAGCCTATTGGTACTCCCCACCCATACCTTCTTGGGGCTACCATCTAGGGTGACGGATGGATGGGTGACAGCAAGAGTCCCCTCTGAGTTCACCTTGCTGTACCATTCTCTCCCTGTCCTGTCCATTTCCCAGTCATAATACTTTTAGCATCCACCCTACCCACCCCTCTCTGGCCAGGGATTTCAGCCCAAGGTGGTGGTGGTCACTGAGCCCATTAGCCCCTTCACTTCAGAGCAAGACTGATTTCGACCATGCTGGGATTGCTGCCTCTGCCAGAGACCACTTGGTTTCTCTCCTTGACCAACTGCTCTCCCACTGAGCCACCTTTCCAAGTTGAAAAACTGTGAGCTGCCACCTTAAGAAAATTACATGAAATTCACAAAGCACAAAATAGATGTAATTGTTGATATGACAATAGGAGTCTTCAATTTAAACCAGGTTCATCACTAGGTTCTTGCAAAAGAGGTGCCTTGGGGACCACAAGTCATTTGTTTGCACAGTGAACAACTCAGCTTAGAAATAGAGGAACAGCCAGTGAGCATTTCTCATCAATACATAGTAGCTGCTCAGTACATACCCACTGAATGGCATCAGTTTCAATCAATCAACGATGTTGGTTGAATGAAAATGAATAGAGAAACATGGTGATTCACAGAAGGCCTGTCTGCTCACATTCCAAGTACCCATGTGGTATGAAGGTGAGGTCCATCTCCTTCAGCCTGGGTGCATGTACACACATGGCTCCTTGTTCCCTAGTTGTGTGATTGCATGCATGTGCATGACTTCAATTGTCTAGGAGTAGGTTAGGGCCTGAGTTTCCCTGCTCTCTAGTGGATGAAATATTCTGATGTGTTCACATAGCAAACTGAGAAAGGTGGTAAACTCTCATGGGCCAGGCTGATTCAGTGGCAATAGGAATCTACTTGTGGAAGCAAGAGGATGGAGCATCTGAGACTGTGAAATTGATCCCAGCCTGTGTCCATGTGACCATGAATAAGTCATTTGGCCTCTCTGAGCCTCAGTCTTCTCATCTGTGATGTGGAGGTATGAATCAGAAGAGTGAGGTCACAGAGTACTGTGATGTTGTGATGATGCAGCCCTTAAGAGTGACCCCAATATTTCATCCTCTGCTTCAAGCTTGCTCAAGGGTACAAGAAATTCAAGTTCTGATTGGGGAACTGTGAGAGCTTGCCTATCTTCACCTTCAGCAGTCCCTAACTCAAATAAACCAGGGATTAAGAAGGAACCACACTGTACCTGTAGCTGTAGCCTAAACCTAGGCTCTGGCAGGAACCAGAACTTTGAGGGGCTAGGTCCATGGGTTTGAAGGTCTCCCCTCTAGTGCAGGACTCTCTGGAGATGTGGGGTGGGATTAGGGGGCCTTCTCTGGGCACTAAGAAAGCAGGGTAGAGACAAATGGGAACTTTGGAATCAAGAAGGACCTGGAAAAGGGCTGAGGACGGGGTTGATGGTGAGGTTGAGACCAAGAGGTTGATGAAGTTCCTCAGGATTCTTTAGGCCCTGTTGTTAGATAATTCCCTTAGCAAACACGGCTTCTGGGTACTATATGGGCCCTGGCACCCCCCATACCACCACAAACCACTTCTTCTTTTTTTTTTTATTTTTTATTCTCCCAGTCACCTCTCTGTCAGGGGACCATATACCCAGTCCTTGCCCATCCCCTCAGCAGTGCTAGATCCGGAGGCCAAAGGGTAACAGTGGGACAGGGCCTCTACCTCCCGGGTCAGCTCCCGAAGCCGCCGCCTCACATCACGGGCATCATACATTATGCGGCCTGAGGAGCGGTGCCGGCGGATATCTGGGACTATTGCTGGGCCCTGAATAGGTAGTGGGGCTGGTGGAGCTGGCGTGGCCAGCGAGCACTGCTCCTGCTTCCCCTCAGCCCCTGCCACTCCCTTTCCACTGTTCTTGTGGCTCAGGACCTGTGGACCTGGGGGTGGGGGGTTTACAGGGTACACATAGGCCTCTAGGCCCAGCTCTGACAGCATCTCTCTTTTGAGGGGCCTTCCCTCTGTTGTCTGCTGGAAGCGGATGGTCTGGGGAGGCGGCTCCACAGCATCCTGGGCCCAAGCAGCCCAGAACCCCTGGGTGGATTGGAAGCCTTCCCAGTCTGCAGGGCAATCCCAGTTGTGGGAGCAGGTTTCCGGGTACCGATATGGGGGCTTCTCGTCGTCAGTGTCAGGGGCCCAAGCAACTGGGCGGTGGGCACGGCGTGCTGATGAACCTCGACGGCGATGGCGGCGAGTGGGTGGGGGGGTCACGGTCATTTTCACAGGGTCCATAGTGCATCGAAGGTGGACTGCAGGGGAGCTCTGCTTTAGGGGTTGGGTCTTCTTCCCAGGTGAGGGTGACTTAGAAGCTTCTGTGGATCAAGAGAGGTGAGAGGCTGGGGTAGGGAGACTGGCTCCTGTGGGGTAGAGAGGTGGGCTATATACAGATGCTATAACTGCAGAGTTATAGCATCTGAGAGGGGAGAGCTGGGGAAATGGGGCCAACTTAGGGTCAGGGCTAGAATGCCTGGTATCTGCCCCTCCTATTCCCCAACCCCAGGCCCCACTTACCTTTCTCACAAACAATATAGCAGAACATGTGGTGTAAGAAGCCACGGAGTCTATGCCAGAGCTGGAGGGGAGGACACAGTGACTCCAGGCAAGCCCTGGCCACCAGGCCTGCCTCCCGGCCATCCTGCCAGCACCCTCCCACCCGGCCCCGCCCTGACCAGCGTCACCATATTGATGCCAATGTTAATGCAGATGATGAGGCCCAGCAGCAACAGGATGGAGTTGCCCAGATCCTGGCAATTGTTGGCGTTGGGGCTGTGATATGAGGCCCACCCGGGCCGTGGCCGCTCAATCATGGCCATGGGGGTCCCTAGGGCCACCGGGGCCCTTAGGCCCCCAGCCCACTGTGCCACAGTACCTACCAAGCCGCCTGCCTGTCCCAGAGGCTCCTGGGGGTAAGCGGGTCACAATGATGCTGGGGCTCTCCCTCACAATGTGCCAAGAGGTAGAGTCTTGGGCCCAGACCTTGGCAGTGGCCAGCCAAGCCCTTTACCTTGCATGCTTCTCCTGCAGCCAGCCACCTGGACCAGCTCCCTAGGCCCTCTGGCCTGTCTGGTGTCTGTATCCATCAGCCCCTTTGGTCCTTCACTACACCAGGCTTCATCCTCTTTAGACGTGGGTCCTGATCTTAACTTTCCAAACAGCCCCATTACCATGGCAACCTTACCCAGCACCCACTCCCACTTCTTCTCAGATCTCTGAAAAGGGATTTGAGTGAAGACCCCCTCTTCCTCCCTCATCAGTATACTCATTTCCCCAAGGCTTATTTTTTCGGAGCCCCGTGTCCCCACCTCCTAACATCACAGCAGGCAAAACTAACAGTTAAACTTTTGTATTTACAATATTTTCTTCATCTTTTGCCAGGTTTAAAAATGTGTACAGAGCCTCAAAGGGTGGGGACATGGGATTGTCAGGGAATTGTTCTAGGGAGAGGAGCTGGGCATTGGAGTCCGTGGCTGAATCATGGGGTCCCCCAGCCCCTCTCCCATGCCCCAATTTGGGGGGCATCTGTCTATAGGATTCAGGGCCCAGGTCCCTAGCATTTAGAGGGCATGGCTATTTGGAGAGGAACCAGACTAGGCAAAAGGGGTAGGAAAGAATGATGTTTCCATGGGTGAAGGTGGGAGAAGGGACAGTCAAGTTCTGGGGAGCCAAGACCAGGGATTCTGGATCTGGGTGTCAGTGGAAGACAGCACCCCAGCCCCTACTCAAGTTTGGCACTAACAACCCACAAAATGACAGCAGATGAGGATTCTCTCCTTCTCCACTAGTGTCCCTTTCTTCCTGACATGATTCTTTTTCCCGTAGACTCAAATCCTTTCTCAAGTGCCCTCTGGGAAGTCACCTTACATATGTCTTTTCAAATACTTCCTGCTGGTGTTTACCCAAGCCCAGTTCTCCACTGCCCCCTCCATTTGTTCCTCAGCACAGCTGATCTCATTCTCTCCCCAAACTGTCCCCTGAAGCCTTTCTTCCCTGCTTTCCTCCTCTCCACCACTTCGTTCTTTAAGCTTTGACAGCTGAGAAAAGAGGAGGCATGTCAAAGGGAGTGGTCAGCTAAGGGTAGAAGCTGGTCTAACACAGACATTGGGTGGCTTCAAAGAGGGAGATAGAAATGGGGGAAAGGAAAACTGAGACAGAGAGGGAGGAATGAGAGATGGTGAAGATAAACTCATGTGGGACCCCTTTAGCTGCCACCTCCCCCTCCCCCATATCCCATCTGCCTCCACGTTTACCTGCTCTGGCTCAGGACTGGGGAATCCTTGGCACATTTTGGGGTTTCTTTCCCCCAAAACTCAGCTACCCAGTTTGGCACGAATGAGCAATGGTCTGAGGACTGAGGGAAAGGCTATCCTCAGACCCCAGTGAGGGCTTTGGTCAAACATGCATGGCCTCTAGTATGTGGCAGATCCCATGCCCCAGACCCCCAACCCATCATTTCTGGGGAAAGGAGATGCAGAGCTCTCCCTTCAGGGTTTATACATCCCCCTCAGCTTCTGTCAATTTGAAGTCTGTTTCCACCTGTTGTGTCAGGAGGCATTAAGTGCTGGGGGATGCAGGGAAATGCTGGAAAGAAAGGGACCATCTGCATGGGAAAACACACATCCACATGCAAGAACATGTTTCCACTCGGAGAAATGTGCCCTGGACCCATGGGAAAACAAGTTCCCAAACAGCACAGGGATGCATGGATCTCCCAACCCCCTGGCATGGATTCTGTGTCTGTCATCTGTAGAAGGTGAGGCTTACCCAGCAAAACGCGCTTCACCTGACTTGTGCCACGGGGGCTTAACATGCTCTGCCGGGGTAGATGGGGGGTGGGGCAGGGAATGGGTGGCTATGATTTCCTCAATACATTCCAGGTACCACTCTTGCTTTTCTGGTGGCCAAGGGTCACTATATGTGACTATATGTGAACACACCACTTCCAGGGTCTCCATGGGGTAGGGGGAAGGGAATAGATGGGAGAAGGCATGAGGGAACATGATTCTGAGGTTTAAATTCCCACAGAAATTCTTTGAGGGGGCCAACATGTGTCCAGGGTGGCAAAAAAAACCTTACCCTGCACATGGGAAAACACACCCCCTAGTGAGAAAGTACACCTTCGCGTGGGAAAATTCTTCCACGCTTCCACACATCGAAGACTGGTGTCCCAATAGAGGAGACAAATGCCCCCCCAGTTGTTCAAAAGCCCAGGTCCAGAGAAGAGAATGGGCCTCTCTGCATGGGAGAAACACGCATCCCTGTGAGGAAACCCATTTCCACCTAATGCTTCTCGACATGTGAAAACTCCACAAGAGAAAAGCCTGTTGCCAAGTCCTCTTCCTTGCCTTCCAAGTGGCACTTCCTGCGAGCGGGAGGGCTGGGAAGGAGGGCCCCCCCAAGCTGCCCCCTATACCCGGGTAGTGGAGTGGGGGTGGGGTAGTGTGTTGTTGTGGCTGGTAGCGGTGGGAGGAGGGGCAGGGAAGGGCCCAAAGGGATGGAGGGAAGGTGGCGGCGGGGGAGGTGGTGGCCCCAAGCCGCTGGGTAGCAGGGTCAGGGCCCCAGGGGCCAACAGAGGCACATCGTCTGGTGCCCGGCGCAGGGCCAGGGTGTAGTCGGGTGGGCAGGCGGGGCGCAAAGCCTCAGCAGGGTCCGCCCCAACACCACCACCCCGCTTTAGCTGAAGTGACACCAGCTCTTCTTCTGGTGGTAGCTCTCGGCCAGTGGCGGGGAGCAAGGGGCCCCCACCAGGCACACCAGAGCCTGAGCCACCTGGAGGGCTGAGCCGTCTGCACCGCAGCTCCTGCCGCCGGTCCCGCTTGTAGTAGAGGGCAGCAAAGGCGAGAATGTTGAGGAAGAGGAGGGAGGCGCCCACAGCCACAGTGACGCTCAGCTCTGTGGAGTAGTCCCGGGAGTCCCCGGGGAAGCGGTCATAGGCCCTGGGGCCTGGCTCGGGCTCAGGTTCCGGTGGCAGGGTGGCAGGTGGTGGGGGCCGGCGTGTGCCTGGGGCACCAGGGGGTGGGCGAGGTGGCCAGCGCGTGGCATAGGGAGGCAGGCGTGTGGTGGTGGTGAAGAGCTCTGTGTGCAAGTTGTGCAGGTGGGGCACAAGCTCCAGCCAGAAAGCCACCTTGTTGGCGCGGTAGTTGTCACGCACACGTGGCTTCAACCCAATGTGCAGGTACTGCTTCTCCTTGCTGTTGAACTTGCTCCATACCACTTCCTCGAAGCGGTTTGGCTTGGTGTGGATGAACTTGGTGTCCTGTGGCACTGGCTGGTTGGGGTCGCTGTGGGCACAGGAGGGCAGGGAAAGGAGCAGTGAGGGTGAGGCTCCAACAGATGTGGAAGGGTGGGAGAGGAATGGGGAGGGGACAGACAGAGATGCTGAGAGCCATGGAGACAAGAATGAAAGTCAGAAAAAAAGAGGCAGAGAGACAGAGATGAACACAAAGAGAGAAACTACCAGAGACAGGGACAAAGACACAAACAGAGATAGAGACAGACTGCCAGAGACAGCTAGAGATGACAGAGGGACAGATTGGCAGAGACAACAAAGAGATAGCTAGTGAGAGAGGCAGAGGCTGAGACTGAGTGAAATAGAGACATATAGAAAGAGAGACAAAGACACGTGAGAGGCAGCCAAGGTGAAATCAGCAAGCAAAAAGCAAACCGATCAAAGAATGCAAAGGGAAAAGGAAAGATATTAATGGATTTTAAGAGAGACTTAGTGACAGCAATAAAGAGACAAACAGACACAAATCCTTACACACACTCAGACACAGATGGAAGCAGTCAGAGGGCAGAGCACAGGGGGAAGAAAGAAAGAGGGTAGGTAGGCAAGGGAGGGAAGGAGAGACAGATATGGAGCCAAAGCCACCTAGTGAGTCCACCCCCAAAAAGGACAGGGACCTCTCTGTAACTCTGCTGAATCTCCAACACGCAACTCAGTGTCTGGCACAGAGAAGGTATTCAGCAGGTGTCTGAGTCGAGAAGGCAAGAGTAAGAGTGCATTAATGGAGGGATGATGGCCTTGTGAGAGAGTGAGAAAAAGAAGGAGCTGAGGATGGAGGGTGTGTGTGCCTTGGCTTTCAGGATGGCCCACCCAGCCCCTCTGGCCCTCACCCAGTCTTGGCGAAGTTGGTCCAGTAGGTCATGACCACGGCGCTGAGCATGACATCATTCTTAGAGAAGTTGCAGGGGAAGAGATCAGTGGCACCCACCATGGGCACACCGAAGACATAGGGGAGCTCATCCCCATGTGCTGCATCTGCCCACTCGGGCCGGCCCTCAGCCTGGCAGTGGTGATAGAAGGTGTAAAAGTAGACAGGAGACTGGTAGTCAGCATGCAGCTTGGCGGTGGCCACGGCTGGTGCCACCCACTGGTGGTCAGTAAAGAGCGCCAGCAGGGTCTTGCGTCGCATCTCACCATTGTCCCGGTCAGCCCAATCTGTGTACATAAACTTGATGGTCTCCCGCAGCACATCTTTGCCCTCCGGGTAGCCATACAGGTTGTCCACAAAGTTGGAGACTGTGAAGTCAAAGGCGCTGGCGGATACACCGTCCTCACTCTCTGCTGAGTCCTCCACAAACTTGAGGCCCTCTCCTTGGTTGACACCGATGAGCATGTCATAGTTGAGGAATTCTCCCTGCTGCATGAGGATCTCAGGATCATCCGGGACGACGTCACCATCCACCACGGGCCCAAAGGCGATGTGGTAGCTGGGGAGAAGGTGGCAAGGTCTCATCACCTGTTCACTGGCCTCCTCTCGGCTCATAGCCTAGTGAGCCCTCCGCCCCAAAGACCTTTCTTCCACAGATTAGAGTTAAAATCTCATCTATGAGTCCTTCAGGGCACTTGGCCTGTTGGGAAGTCTTCCCTGAAGCATTTCCTGGCACCTTGTGCGTACTTGCTCTATTTGGGCACCCCCACTTAGGGAAGGCTTCCAAGAGAAGAAGGCAGGGCCTCTAGAGAGCCCTGAAGCCCACCTCTCCTTTCCAAATAAAATGCTTGTGGGCACCTCTCCCCCTCAACATCCTTGGAACCAGCAAGGAGAGTGAAGTCCTGGACCCAGCCCTCTCCCACCACTATACCCATACCGGGCGGGCTGTACATCCTGGTCCACCAGCTCCCGGGAAGGCTTTCGGCGGAGACACTCCACAGCTTCAGCACTATCCTCCCGGTCACAGCCCACCTTAGCTGCCAGCAGTCGTGTGTACTTGAGCGGCTGGTAGTTGACAGACCAGCTGGAAATGGCAGTGCCACTCTGGGCAATGGCCTTCTGGAATAGCCCTGGTGGGACAGGCAGGTTTCAGGCTGGGCACTATCAGCCCGAGAGAAGGAAAACCTGGTAGGTTCAGGGGTATGAGAAAGGACAGGCAGGCTGAAGAGATTGCTCGTACCTTCTGAATGGTGGGAGAGGATCAGAAGGTTGACACAGGAGGCCCCTGCCCCAGACCCAAAGATGGTGATACGCTCGGGGTCACCCCCAAAGTGGGCAATGTTTTCACTGAGCCAGCGCAGGGCCTGGATCTGGTCCAGGAGTCCATAGTTGCCTTTTGCAGCCTGGTCTCCGGTGCTGAGAAAACCTGGAGGTAGAGGAAGAAAGGGAGGCTTTCTGGGGGTGTTACAGCATCTTGTCCCTTATCTGGGCAGCTCAGTCCAGCCCAGAAGCCATTCTGCTGCTGCTGAGCTTAAAGGAACCCCTCCCATCACACCCCGCTCCCAGACTCCAGCCCCTAGAGTTGGCTGCCCACCCTCACCGAGCACCCCAAGACGATAGTTGAGCGTGGCTACAATGACGTTGCCATAGGCGGCCAGGACGGAGCCATCGAACATGTTCCCAGTGCCCTCCATGTAGGAGCCGCCGTGCAGAAACAGCATCACCGGCTTCTTCCCAGAATCCCGGATATCTGTGTGGGGAGGGGATGGGTGGGTGGGCCAGGGAGCAGGGAACAAGGACATAGTGAGACCAGAAGCAGCACTGCCTAGCTCCCAGGCCTGCTGAAGACCAGCCCAGAGCTCAGGGGACATGTCACTCCTGTCCCTGGGGGGCAAGACCGGATTCCCCTCCTCCCTCCCCAGCTAGCCCTGGCAGAAGGTCCCTCCCCACCTCCTGCCAGTCTGCCCCACAGCACTTCTCTAAATGCCAGGCAGAGCTTCCAAGAAGCCAAACAGAGACAGGGGTGGGAGGTGGCCCTCCTCAGGGCATCTGCTGGATCCAGGGACCCCCTCCCCGCCACGCACAGTAAATCTCCTTCCTGCTCCTAGGAAGAGTGAGCTCCCAAGGCTGGCACTAAGAGCTAAAGATGCTGGGAGGGTCCTGGACTTTCCTCAGACTTAGGCCTTGGGCCTCAGCTCCACATGGTAGCCTGGTCTGTGGCTGAGGGGGTGCCAGGCCCTAGGGTCCCTAGGGGCTTGGTCTCCTCCCCGCCCTAATTCCTTTCTAGGTCACCTCCCTAGTCACCATGGCAACCCCCAGACTAATTATTGTGGCAGAAGGAGGCAGGGTAGGAAAGATTCTGTTTAATGAAGACAGGGTGCAGCTCTCTAGTCTTGGACCCCACCAAACTGACCTGAGCCCTGGGTTCTGCACCAGATCCCTCTCTTGCCATGTCCAAAAGAATTCCATAATCACTGCCACATGGCACTCCAGACTGGACTGAAGGGTGACTAACTCCAGAAAAGGGTGGGAGTCTCAGAGGGCTTGTCATAGTCCCCAAGGCTATAGCAAGTACCCTGAAGCCCCTCCATGATTCACCATAGCACCAGGGTTGGGGTCACCTCTGGCCTACAGGCCTTCCTCTTTCTTGACACCTGCAATCTCTGACCAGCCTGGGCACTCAGCAAACAAGAACCAGGCCTAGGCCTCCACAGCTGGTCTCTATACCTCTGCCTGCCTCCCTCAACCTGGCAGAAACTTTCTTCCAGCCAGGTCAACCAATAGGTCACTAAGACACTCCCTACCACCCCCCACAGGCAGCTTCCTGTCTCTTGTGTCTTAGGATCTTCTCTGCCACCTTCTGTTCCCCTCTCAGTTCCCCTTCTGTGAACTCCCCAAATCCTGTTCTTCCCTTTGTTCCTGAACCTCCAGTGGCCTTCCAGCAGTTCGGGCTGAAGTATCCTTCCCTCCAAGGTCCTGTCCTAAAGGTCCTCAGTTACCTCCTCTTCCCCACCCAACACCTCCACTCCCATTATAGGGGGAGGGGAGTCAGAAAGGGAAAGAACAGGAAGGGTGGCTGGGGCAAGAATTCAAAACCAACAACAAAAAACAGGATCAAGAAAGAAGAAAGAAAAAAACAACAACCAAAAAGCAAGAAGCTCTCGGGGCTGATTCAACAAGAAAAGAAAAAAAAAAAAAAAGAAAAAGATCCATTTTTGGAAAAAAAGAAAAAAAGAAAAAAGTTCTTTGCATTTTTTTTTTTCAAAATTTTGTGGTGAAACTTCAAGATATTGGGCCCTGTTTTCAAAAATTTCCAAATTCTTTAATTTGCTTCAAATGTTTGCATTTTCTACATCTGACAGGCTTTTGGAAATTGTAACAGGTTTCTAATGTTTCGGTTGTGTCAATTTGCCAACTTAATTTTTTTCGAATTTGTTTTGTTCCAAATTAAAATTGTTTTTTCAAATGTTACACTTCACAAGGTTCAAAACAGTCCAAATTTCTGTCAAACTCTAAACATTTTATCCAATTCTTTAGTGTTTTTTTTCCTGGCATTCCAATTTTTTTTTTTCACGTTATTTTTGCCATATTTAGCTTTTCTTACAGGTTTTCTAGTGGTTCCAACATTGTTCAAATTTCTTTCGAAGCTTTCATAATTCTTTTTTCCAATTATTACAAATTTTTCTTTTCTTTTCTTTTTCGTTTTTAGTTGGGAGAACAACTGAGGGCCTTGAGGGCTGTGGGGGCATTTAGTTAGGGACAGGGCCGTGAACATGAATGTCCTCTTATCAGCAACCACATGCAGCAGCGGGATTTTTAAATCTACCTGTGTCTGGCGGATTGAGCGTCGCCTCGTCACGTTTTTTTGTGAGCGGACCTAAGACCGGGAACACAAAACAGAGAAAAAAGGACAATTTTGTGGGGAAAGATGGGGGTCAGGGGAGGTGGTGGATGGGGAGGGGAGGAGAGAAAGCAGAAAAGGGGAGGGTGGGGGGCAGAAAAAATAAGCCAAAAAAAGCAAAATTTGTTTGCAAGAAAAAGAAACCAAGAAAAGAGAAAAACGTTTCTACAACCCAATTTTGTTCCCCTCCCCGGAAAAAGTCATGCCCCAAAGAAAAGGCTGGTTTTGGGGGGTGGGGTGCCTGAGTGGGCTGAGGCCTGTCTTAAGACATATTGACTTGGCTGGAAAGGATTTGGCTTGTCGATGTGTTGGCTAATGGCTGGAAATGAAACAGTGTTAGAGGTGGGGTGGGAGGGGAGGGGAAGCTCTCCAGGGAGCCCAGGAAATCAAGGCCAGCTGTGCCACTGTGGGCCACCACTCAAGTAGGCCCTCTTTAGGGCCAGCCAAGCACCTCCCTGTTTCCCCAAGCTGTAGAGAAGAGGAACTGCAGCAGAAAGGACTCTGCTTCCCTCTGGACCCATCTAGAGGGCAGAGAGTAGGATGGCCTTGGGGGCAGCCTGCCCCTGACGTTCGCAGCCCCTGGAAGCCCTTAGCTCCCCACTGGAGGGTTGCGGGTAGGTCAGCTAAGGCTGCCTGCCCACATACCCAGCCTCTTAGCGTCAGCATTTCTCTTCCAACCGCACTCACAGGCCTGGCTTCTCACCCCATCTCCCCAATGTGGGGCGAAGCAGGGAAAGGGGTCATCAGGTCTTGCCCTCCACTCCACCTCTTCCCTCTGCACCCCACCCCCCCCAACCTCATCCCTTACCCAGGCCTGCTCTCCTCCCTCCAAATGGTAAATTTCCCACCAGGGGAACCAGCCCCTAGCCAACCCCTGCTCTAATGCCAAAAAGCCCCCCTCCCAAATTGGGGGTTCAGTCCACAAATAAGGAATAGGAAACATAGTGCCCTGAGCCCGCCTGACACATAAGGTGACAGGAGGTGCTGGGAGGCAAAAAGTGTGCCCACTGTCAAGGAAAGTTCTCAGACCGGGCCTAGAGTTTGGCTTCAGGTTTCTTTCAGATTGAGAGATTGATCAGGGAGAGCTGAAACCCAGAGACCTGTGGGGGTCCCTGGCTGACTGGTTTCTCCTCAATAGCAGGGGGAAGGATGGGTCAGTAAGCCCCAATCCAGCCTCTGAAAGGCTTCTCCCACTGGCAATGATGGCCCCATGGGGACTGATTAGGATCAGGGCCTGTTTGTCTCTGTGACAGGATTGGGATGGGGATGAAGTCAGCAGGGCATTAGTGCTCATGAGAATATTAAGTGTATGTGTGCCTGAGTCAACCTTTTCTTTCCAGAGCTGGTGTGAAGATTCAGTGAGATCACCTGAATGTGTCAGGCCTCAAGCAGGTCTGCAATAAGCAATAGTTAAAAATACAGAAGGTGTGGGCATGGGTGGTGTGGGGGCAGGGTGGACAATTTGTGTGGAGGCGTTGGGGTAGACAGTCCATTGGTGGGAAGCGCTGGGTGGATGTTTCACATAGGGGGTGATGAAATAGATGGGGAGATTGGGTTGGACAGCCTACGTGAAGATGTGGGAGTGGAATTTTGAGATAAACAGTCTATGTGGAGGCACTGGAGTGAGGAATTCACAGGAGGGAGCCTGCTGGGTGTGGTAAGTGGTTCATGAGAAGGCAGGGGAATGTGGAGTGGATAGTGCTCATGCAGAGGGTATTGGGATATATGGTCTATTAGGGTGCTTGGAATCTGGATGGGATTAGAGTGAATGATATTTCTGTGCACTGTGTGTATGGGTTACTATAAGGCATGGTTTATATGGAGAGGGGTAGTTAGGATATTAGGTTATATAGTTGGTATGAGCAATGTAGGGTGGATGGTCCATATGGAAGGTGTTGGGAAGGATGTGGGTAGGCTGAGGTGCATGAGGTGTTCTGTGATTGACATGAGAACTTTGGGTACAGGGACTGTGGTATGAGTGGCCTGGCGGAGCACATGGTCCAGGGTGCAGGGTTATTGGGGTAAAGGTCTATCGATGTATGGGTGCTACTAGGGCACATGATCTATAACCAGAGATACTGGGAGCCACAGGTATGGGTGATAGGATATACAATTTTACAGAAGTATTGGGGTGTGTGCTGTGAGAAGGTATTGGGAATTGTGATACATATGGGATGTTGGAGAGCATACACGGTCAGTGTGTAGGTTGGTTGGGTACATGACCTGAATTGAATGTTGAATAGTTGATATTCTTTATCTGTTGCGGGACTTGTGTACATCATGTGAAGGTGTTGGGTGTGTAGGGGTTCCTGGGTACCAGGACTGTGTGTTAAGTTGTTGGAAAATGGCCTGTGAGGGGTATGGTAGGAGTGGATGGTCTCTGTGGAGGTGTTGGGGTGTCTTGGAATAGTGACATGGAGTATTAAAAGGGTAATGTGGGGGCTGTGAGGATGGTCTATTGGGGTGGCTGGTATTCTGCTGATTACCCCTGTTGTAAACAGCTAGAAGGTACTCTGAAACATATTCTGATTAATCTCAGTGTGCTGAAGGTTGACAGGTGGAGAACTGTCCAGGGGGAGTGAGCTGAGGGCTATGAGCAGAGTGGTAGTGAACTGAGAGTTCACTGACAAGACAGCCAGTTGGAGAGCTTCAGGGAAGGTGTTCTGATGGGGATGAGTGGGCTGTGCTGTGAGTGGAGGAGCCCCTGGCAAGGAGTTTCCCTGATCCTTCAGGGTTGTATAGCAGTCTGGGTACACAGCATCCTGGAGAAGAGGCACTCAGCTCAGGTAAGGGGCTCTGGATGTGATGTGATAGATGGAAGTCTGCAGTGCTGGCCTGGAGGAAAGGAAGAGTCTGTGCTGTCCTTCAGGTATAAATGTTGCTAAATTCTGCCAGGGACAAGCCCAGGGGTGGGGATGGGAGGTGGGGCAGAGCTGGAGTGGGTCCTAGGCAGGTGATAGATACCTACCTCCATCACCTAATCACCCTCAGTGGCCACTCTGTGTGTGCCTCTGTGGGAACCAGGTTGGTAAGTCCAACCTAGAGCCTGCTGACCTTACCAATGGCTCTCTGTGGGCACGAAGAACTTCTGGGGTGGCTGTTTCTGGGATTTGTTCCTGAGTCTCCCCGAACCACCCTGGGAGGGCACTCAGAGCCAGCAGGGACATACCGTCCACTTGCTGTCCGCACAAAGCCCAGCTCCCAGGTGGGCTGTGCCAGTGCCTGAGGATCTGTATGTGCGTTTGTGGGTTGTGTCCACGGGGTGCCCAGCCTGGTGCCCGCACCCTTACCGTCCTCGGTGGGCACGTAGAGATTGAGGTACAGGCAGTCCTCGCTCTGGTTCTGCACATAGGTGGCGGCTGCCTCCAAGTTGTCGGTGAACCACACAGGAAGCATGATGGCGGGCAGCGCCCCATGCAGGTTCTGTGGGCAGGCGGGCGGCAGGGTGGTGGCGTTGCGTACGCCGGGCCAAGAGGCAGGGGCCTCAGGCGGCTGGAAGCGGCGGGCACCCAGGGGTGGCGTGGCGTAGGGCACGCCCAAGAACTGCACGACGGGACCCAGGATCTCGTTGTTGAGCTCGCGCCGCACACCGCGCACTCTCCCGTAGGCCGTGTTCACCACTGGAAAGCGGTCCTCCCCGAGGCTGCCTAGGCCCAGGCCTGGGCTGCCTGGGGCACTGCCGCCGCCTTTTTTTTTATACAGCACCAGGAGCCACATGCTGATGGGGGGACCCCCCCTCCCTCCCCGGGACCCCCCCCTCGGAGAGAGAGAGAAGGGGGGGAGAGGGAGGGAGGCCCCCCTCGCCCCAGGAGGGAGGAGGGGGCAGGGAAAGAAGGGAGGAGGGGGGTGGGGAGGGACCTGGGTTAGACTGGACAGAGAAGGGGTCTGTTCCTCTCCATTGGGGGAGGGAAGGGATGGGGAAGGGGAAGGAGGTGGGAGAAAGTGAACTCAGGCTGGACCTGCAGGGGAGAAGGACGGTATGTAAGATACATAAGGAGAGAGAAACAAACAGAGGGTAGGTGGAAGAAGGGAAGGGAAATTGGACGGGGCAGACAAAAAGGAATGGGGAAACAGAAGAGACAAGTGGTTAGTGACTTGGAATTCAAACCAGTTGACCCCCTCCTTCCACCCTCAGGCACCCTGGCACCTCCTCCCACCTCAGCAACCCCCTCTATCAGCAGGGACCCAGACAGAAAAGTCTGAGGCTGGGGGTGGTAAAAGTTCAGGATATAGCCAGAGGGGAAGAAGAATCAGCTCCCCAGACCCAACCGGCCACTCTTCCAGCTGCTTTTTCCCTCCCAGACAGGTTCTCCTCAGGGACTCAGGAGTCCCAGTTCCCACCTCCCTGGGAGGGATGAGCTAGACAAGGAAGAGAAAATAAAAATACCAAGTCATTAATTAGCAGGAAGTGGCGGGTTTGTTTATACGTGTTAATTACTCCTGAGCTGTAATTTCATCGCACTGAACCCCCAAACCAGACTAGACTCGGGCCTTTCTTGGGACTGCACAAGCCCAGCACCGGCTCCTTTCAACAACCCATTCTCTAAGGATTTGTGCAGCAGCCAGACCCCTTTTCCCCTGGTCCTCTCCATTTCTTTCCTCAGAAGTTAAGGTGCCTTGAGGCAGGGGCTAGAGTAGGGAGGGGATGCTGGGGGGCAAATCCGGGGACAGATGCGTGATCCTGCGTCCGGTTGCTGGGCGACGGGATGCTGCCCCGCAATGTTACCTCGGCAACGGGCTGCAGCTTTAAGGGGGGGAGGGGAAGGGTCTGGCTTGGTTATGGGGTCCATTCAGGGCATAAGAGCAATGGCATGAGTCGGAATGCTAGAGTTTCTCCCAACCTTAGCATAGAGGAAGAAGTATATATGTTAAGGGGAACGGGAGATTGGGGGCAAAGAGAACCCAAAGAGACCCGCCTCTTGCCCCTTATTGGCCAATCAGAGCCCAGTCCTACTGACCAGGCCTCTGGCTGAGGAGAAGGGGTGCTGAGGTGGGTTTGGAGGGCATCAGATGCACCCACTCACTGCCCCCCTGCCAGTCTTGAACAGCCTTGGACCCCAGGCATCTCTTCTTCCATGCTCGGCATTTTGACCCATGTCCTGGGGGCTACTTCAGCTTTCTTCTCATCCCATCCTAGCTATTCACCTCCCATTCCACTTAACCAGCCCCCCATAGTTGCTGTTCTGATGCCTGGGTGCTTGGGGCAGCAGGAGCAGGACGAGGGAAGAAATCAGACTGAAGGGGCAGACACTCAAGTCATTTCAGCAAGCCCCCCCGCCCCTCCAGCCACCAGAGCTCTTTGCTGACTCGGGGTTTTCAGAGCCAGGCGCCAGCCCGCGGGTGGCTCTCTGCAGGTGTCAATTTATTCCAGAGATGAGGACACAGGAATCCTTACCACACACACTCAGTCATGCCCTCCCCCTCTTCAGGTCTTCTTAAGCTCCTATTCCTCCATCACCTGGAGGGGGCTTGGGACTGGCTCCCTCAAGATCTCTGCCCGTGCCAGGCTGGGCTCTGCTTCCATAGTCTTACACCCCTCCCCCTTCCACTATCACAGTCTGTCTGCCTCTGTCACCCCTGTCCTTCTCTCTCGCAGTTTTTCTTCTTCTTTCTCTCCTACTGGAGCTCCCCTACCCCATCTCTCTCCTCTTCATAGCTCTCCCTCAGAGCATTTTTCCCAGCCTCTTCCAGCCAGCATCAGCTCTTGCTTTCAGTCTCTCGCCTTCAAGTCTTTTTCATCTCTCTCTTCTATATCTCCCTCCTTGGTATTTCTCATCTTTCTGTCTTCTTCAAATCCCTTCCCCAAATTTCTCCCTCAAGCCTCCTCTACTTCTCTCTCCCTCTCTCCTCTCTTCCTATCTCTGTCTCCCCCATTTTCTCTCCCCTGTTCTCTCCATCTCTGTCTGCTACATCTTGCTCCCCCCTCCTCCTCATCCTCTGCCTTGCTCTCTCCATTCCTGCCCAGGCATGGCTCCCCCAGCCTGGGAGAATTGAGGGACAGGGGCTCAGGCCGCAGGCCCCCCCTTCTTCCTGCAGTGGGGAAAATGGCTTGGCCGGGAAGGGGAGAAAGAGGGGGAGGGGAAGATGGGAACACACGGGGTCTGTGGGCCCATTCAAAGGATCATTCATGGGCTGGAGAGAGGCAGAGACAAAGAGACCGAGACGCAGAGACACGGCGAGAGCATCCCTAGGCGGAGACACGCAGACAGAGCAGGCTGGGGGAAACCAGGAACAAGGAGAGAGATGGGGAGTGGGAGACCCTAATGGACCGCCACGCAGTCCCCTCCACCGGCCCGGTTTAGCTCCTACCTGGCTCAGCCCTGGGGCCGTGGTGCCTCCATCCAGGGCTCCGAGTAGGGGGCGAACCTGCTTCGGGAAGGGGGCGGCGGTCTCTGAGCCCCCGCGGTCCCGCAGGCCCAGCCCCCGCCCGCAGCGCCTCACCCGGCGGGGGAAGAGGATCGCCCCAGCCCCTGGGGGCGGGGCCGGGATCCGGTCGATCCCCGGGGAAAGGAGAGGTAGGAGATGGGGTCAGGAGGAACCCGAGAACTGGGAACCCCGCAGTGGGAACGGCGGAGCCAGGTGGGGGCAACGGGACAGGACTGGATTGGGGATCCACTGGCTCCGTGGGCCGGTTTCGAGGGACCAGAGGGCAGTACAAGCGGAGGATCCTAAGAGATCGAGGGCGGGAGGTGGAGTCCACGGCAATCCCCAGGAGCCCAGAGCCCAGGAGCGCAGGATCCGCGGTGCAGGGGCAGGGATCCAGCCGGAATCCTCGGGGAGGGGGAGGGATCTAGTCGATCCCGAGGGCGGGCAGGAGTGGGAGGTCCGGGGAGTCAGAGGGAGGGGGTGGGAGCTGGCACGGCTCCTAGGAGGTAAAGAGGGGGTAATGAAGAGGCTTCAGGGAACGCTCAGCAGATGGGAGGCCCGGACTCCTGGCTCCGCGCGCCAGGGCCCGCCCGCCCCGCGTCCATCCCAGC
>NW_006442497.1:3346791-3355584 GCF_000325575.1 Pteropus alecto | reverse complement strand
GTACAAGAGGGCGGGAGTGGACAGACCGACGGATGGACGAAGCGGACTCGGACGGGGTGGAGACATTTCCCCCCCTCCCCATCTCCCACCCTCCAGGCTCTCGCGGTTAGTGGGGAGGGAAGGAGGGTGAACTATCAGGGGGCGGAGCATCATATGAAGAAGGCGGGGCCTTTGGACCTGGAGGAGGAGCCATGTGGACAGCGGGCGGAGTTTAATGGCGACGGGTATCCGTGGGGCCGCCTCTGCTTGGGAGAGGTCTGGTTTAAAGCTGAAAAGGAGGAGCTTGTGGAGAAAGGGGCGGAACTTTGCTTGGGGACCGGGATCTTTGGAAATTAGCCAGAGATGGGAGGAGGGTGTTAGAAGAGACGATCAACTTGGAAAGTGGGCCAATCCGTGACGCAAATCCTCTAATACCGCCCCATCAAGCCCTCCTCCCCACTGCTCTGCTCCTCCGCTCCTAACTGGTTCTGCTTTCTCCGCCCGCCACACGTCTTCGCCACTCAGCAGAGGTTTTACAAAGGCGCAAGTAAACGGGTTGAGGAACTGGACGCTGAAATGAACACAGCCCGGATTGGGCATCTGTGCACCTTATTTGCATGGGAGCTCAGGATTGGCTGGCCTCTTGGGAGGCCTGGGCGGTGTTTGCCCTGCGCGTGACTACCAATTACCATGGCTGGACCAGGGACCACCTTCCGCCGCTTGGGCGCCTTGTCCGGAGCTGGGGCCTTAGCCTTGGCCTCCTACGGGGCACACGGTAGAGGGCTAGGGATGGAGCTGGGACTGTGGTTGGGGCAACCTTTGAGGTCTGGTGCAGGGGCGGAGTCTATGGGAAGTGTCGGGGCTCCTATAGACCAGACAGCCCACGAAGCCCTAAACCTTTTAAAGTCGTTAGCCTGGTCCAATTGGTTCCCAGAACTGCCCATGCGTGCTTCCACCAGTCAGAAGCTTCCTGGGGGCGCCCTTTCTCTCCAGTGTTCTGCTGGGTCCTCCCGGATATTAGGGCGTTAGGACTAGTAACCTTTGCCTCTCCTTTCCACAGGCGCCAGGTTCCCGGATGCCTACGGGAAGGAGGTGAAGTAACTGCCTGCGAGTCTATGAGGGCACAAAGTCTGGAGTCTCTGGGGGAAGTAGGGGAGAGGCGGAGCGTGGCTCTTTGGAGCAACAAGGGCTGCAAGCTTGAGGCTTGGGTGCCTGAGGGAGACGCAAGCTGGGACTTCAGTTGAAGGTTCAACTTTGTCCCACGGGATCCAAGCTCCTGCGTTCCTTAGGACGTCCCTCCATTTCTCGTTTTCTTACAGCTCTTTGACAAGGCCAACAAACACCACTTCTTACACAGCCTGGCCCTGTTGGGGGTGCCCCATTGCAGAAAGCCTCTCTGGGTAATCTTACCCCCTTGCCTAACCCTGACTAAGCCCCACCCACTCCTTATTCTGCCCTTTTCTTACTAGCTTGTATTCTTTGTATCTTCTTCAGGCGGGGTTACTGCTAGCCTCTGGAACCACCTTATTCTGCACCAGCTTTTACTACCAGGCTCTGAGTGGAGACCCTAGCGTCCAAACTTTGGCCCCTGTGGGAGGGAGCCTTCTACTCTTGGGCTGGCTTGCCTTGGCTTTTTGAGCTTCCTTGTGTTTAATTTCTGGGTACTCTTTTGAGAGTTGGAGCCGAAAGGGGATTAAAAGAGAAAGGCAAATAAAGAACTTTTGAGTCTTTGTTCATATAACTTTTTGGAGGAGGAAGGGTAGGGATTGTCAACCTCTGAACTCCCTCCCTTTAATCAGATTGAATCAGTGAGCTTTGGATCTGGGAATTCTGTTCACTTCTAGTTAACTTGTCATAAAGTTTTTAAACTGGTGGGCATCAAAGTCATAAAGAATGCTTGAAATAATTCAGATTCTTACTGAAGCCCTCTTTTGGGCCTGGGCATCTGTGTTCTAATAAGCTCATCTTGTGATTCTGATGCCCACTAGAATTTGAAGATTGCTGTAGGGTAGTAGTTTTCAGCCCTGTCGTTCCACAAATTTATTGAGCACTCATTCTAGAGGTCAGGGTTAAGGCAAGGCAGGACAGGAGTGCCATTACAGCAGTCCTCCCTTATTTGGGGTTTTACTATCCACGATTTCATTTTGTGCAGTTTCAGTTACCTACAATTAACTGTGGTCCAGAAATACTAAATAGACAATTCCAGAAAGAAACAATTCATAAGTTTTAAATGGTGCGCTGTTCTGAGTAGTGTGATGAAATCTCGCTGTCCCACTCTGTCCTACCAGAATGTGAATCATCCCTTTGTCCAGCATTACCAGCCTATTTGTCACTTAGTAGCCATCTCAGTTATCAGATCGACTGTCGTGGTTTGGCAGTGCTTGTGTTCAAGTAACCCTTATTATATTTAATAATGGTCCCAAAGTGCAAGAGTAGTGATGCTGGCAATTTGGATATGTCAAAGAAAAGCTATAAAGTGTTTCCTGTAAGTGAAAAGGTGAAAGTTCTTGACTTAAAGGAAAAAAACACATTTGCTGAGGTTGCAGAGATCTACGTTGAAAATGAATCTTTTAATTCTCTATCCATGAAATTATGAAGAAGGAAGAATTTATGCTTGTTTTGCTGTTTTACCTCAGACTGCAAAAATTAAAGCTACAGTGCATGATAAGTTCTTAGATAAGATGGAAAAGGCATGAAATTTGTGAGTAGAAGACATGAACAGAAAACACGTTCCATTAGCAACCTGTCATGTCAGAAAGCATTGAGCCTGTATGAAGACTTCAGCAAGGGTATGTGTGTATAGGAAAAAACAGTATTTGTAGAGTTCAGTGTTGTCTGTCATTTCAGGCATATACTGGGGTCTTGGAATGTATTCTTGGATACAGGGGGACTACTGTAGTTACACAGTACTTTGGGGTTCAAATCATGTATTAGGGGTCAGAAAATGCTTCACCGTGCTTGAGATGATCTTAAAAAAACTGTTGTGTGAAAGAAACACAGTGAACAAAGAGACAAAGGTGGGGAATGGAGGAGTATGGGGCTAAATGAGTCTTCAGTTTCTGAATTAAGCAGAAAAGGTGGCAAGGCAGGCTGGAGTAGCACCCATGGCATGTAGAGAACTGGAAGATATTTAAGGGGCACTATTTAGTAAGCCAGTGCTCATCAAGTATTGATCATATGTCAGACATTACAAGGAAATTCAACTGTGAAGAAGACAGATGTCATCCTTTCCCTCATGGAGTTTTCCATTTAGTAGTAGAAGTGGACCTTAAACAACTAAACACAAATATACCATTGTGAGTTGTGCTGTGCTTAAAGGAAAAGAACAGGGAGTCGGCAGAACTGGGGCAGTGGAAGGTTTGCCCCTTTAGATGGAAAGACATTGCAGAGAAAGTTCATTTGAAGCTGAAATTAACTGCACAAAATGGGAAGGAAGTATATTCTAGGCAGAAAGAATAGCTTGCAAAACAGGCCAAAGAGCAGTTCAAAATCCTTGAAGCAGGAGAAAATTGGGTGAGTTAGAGAAAGCAAAACCAGAGTGGCTGACAGGTAGTAGATGATTAGGCAGTCCCAGACGGTCAGTGCAGGCCTCGCAGATAGGCACTTGGAATTTATTTGTAATGCAACAATAAGTCATTGAAAGGTTTTTAAAGTGAGAGTGCTAGGATCTGATTTATATGTTTAAAAGATGTAAAGAACCAATCAGAGGAAGGCAAGGATGGCAACAAGGAGACCAGTCAGGAGGCCACTAAAGAGGTCCATGTGCGAGGTGGTGATGGTAGCTTGGCTTAGGATGGAAGGGGTGGTGAAAGTCCAATTAATATATTTTGAAAGATAGTGCTGATAGGACTTACTGATAGATTGGACATAAGGGGTGAATGAGAGGGAGATTTCTGGCTTATATACCTGAGTGGATGGTGGTGCTGTTATTCAGATGAGAAAAACTGAAAGAGGGGCAGACTAGGGAAAGGTAGATCATAAAGTCAGTTTTGGATATGTTGCTTCCACAATGTCTGGGAGGCATCCAAGTGGAGGCACCAAGCAGGTAGTTGGGAAGCTCAGGGAGGTATCTGAGCTCAAGAAAAAGATCTGGACTCAGGTTTACTCTGCAACCCTGTCTGGTCAATCTTCCTTCCCATCTCTTCCCCATAAATGGCCTTGGAAGGATCCTGTGAATCACTATGACCTCCTGGTTGCCAGATCCAATGAATCTCTGCAGCATTTGACACAGTTGGCCACATTGTCCTTGAAACACATCATGTTGCTTTTATGACACCACTTGCCTGGTTTTCTCTATTTCTGTGGCTGCTTTGCCAGCTTCTCCTCTATGCAGTTTAAGTCAAGTTTCCGAATTTTAATTAGAACTCCTATGTATACATTTTTAAACTCCATCCTTTTTCATTTCTATCTTTGTGTATGTTTTTAAAGTGCATGTCTGTTATAATATACTGGAGGTGCATACTTGATTTTTCGGAAGATGTGCATTCAAAAAAGTACGAACCATTTCTTTAAATGAGAGGATTTTTAGGTAATCTCATTTAGCCCCATATCTTTAATTATGATCTGCATACTTTTAAATTCAGGATTTCTATCTTTCACCCTCGTCCCTACTGAGTTCCAGACTCCTATAGCAGCTGCAGTATAGCAGAGTGTTCAGTGGAGACCTGAAGGAGTTAGGTGATGAAGAGAGAAAGAGGTGTGTTCCAGATCAAGATAAGAGCTTTCAAGGCAGCCCTGAAGCAGAAAGAGCCCAGTACATTTGAGACCTGAAATAATTTTTGAAAGATGCAAATAAATATGTGGATGGTCTTGTGCTGAAGGGTTGGGACTGTCTTCTGAGGACAATGGGGAGTCACTGAAGATTTATATCCAGGGAGGAGGCATGATTTGAGAATTCAAATTAGAGAATCACAGTATTTCTTCATTTTAAAGATGAGTAAAATAAGGCCTCAGAGAGGTCTTGCAAAGCAGCCCAGAATGCCAGTGGCAGAGCCAGCACTAGATCCTCAGGCTCCTACCTCCCAGTCCAGTGCACTTGATGCATTTCCATCTTCCATCTCAGACAATATCTGGGAGTAGGAAACCTCCAGGTAGAGAAGACCTTGGCATCTGGAATGGCCACCGTCCATGTAATGTGATCTCTAGTACATTAGCTTTGGTCCTACCAATGGGCCAGGCTCTTAGGAAGCCAAAATAAAGCTCGCTTGATAATTTGTCCCTATTACTACTGCACCTTGCATCCAGTCTTTTCAACAGTCCTGTAAGTTAGTGGAAAGTGAAGCTAAGAGGTGCAGTAACTTGTTCTGTATCGTATAGCTAGGATCTAGGTAAGCTGTGATTCAAACTTCTGTCCAATTCCCAGAGCTAAGTCTTTCCTTCTTGTATAGACCAATAAACTATTTCAGCAGTGGAGACAGACCCTTTAAAACATAATTTGATACAATGTGTTCAGTGTTACAAGTAGATGTTCAGGTGTGCTTGTTTGGCCTTTGAGGACTGATAAGACTTCCATCTACCCGCTAGGTTTTCAGCATGCATAGCTCACCAGAAAAAAAGGGACAAGATCATACTGGTAACAAGGCAAGAGGGAGAATAGGAGTGCCTGGAGCTTAGGATGGAGTGGGCAGCAGGAAAAGACCAAACAGTAAGGGTAGAGCCCACACTGTGAAGGATCTCCTGGTCCAACCCTGAGTTAACTTTGACTTCTCTTCTCCTCACAACGTATATCTAAGCCATCACAAGTGCTGTTGGCTCAAATACATAACTGGAATCTGACCATTTCTTACTACCTCCATTGCTACTATTCTGGCCCCTGGTGGGAAACACCATCAAATCTTACCTGGCTTTTTGTAAGAACTTCCTTCTCTGTCGTTGTATACCTACAGCCCACTGTGGATAAAGCCGGGGGGAGAGACAGAGACAGAGAGACAGGTGTCCTAATACAGTAGTCCTCAGCCTTAGATGCACATTAAAATCTGCTGGGGAATTCTCAAAAAGTTCTTATGTCTGTACCTCATGCCAGATATTCTAATTTAGTTGATATGAGGTAGGGCCCATGCAGAGGTATTTTTCAAAGCACCCAGCTGATACTCTGCCCAGAAGAGTCGCTGAAACTCCGCCTCCCCCAATCCATGCCCCACCCAAGCCACATCTAGGTGTATCCTCGGCGAGTCCGGTGCTCCTTGCTTAACAGAGCCAGGACTCACACTGGTGGCAGCTGGCCTCGGTTTCTGGTGTGGTTTCTTGAGGCAACTATAAGCACAGCATCTGGAGATTGCTTGCTGAATCTTAACAGGTGGCCCTGGAGGGACACAGGTTGGGGTTAAACCTGACCTACAGCTGAATCTCTTTCAGGACTGTACCACTGGACACCTACTACACAAAGCCACACTGAGAAGACCGGGAGTCTTAGGAGCTTTGCTGAGCACATAGAAACACACAGAAAGGCAGCCAAAATGGGAAGACAAAGAAGCAGAAACCATATGAGAGAACAGAACAGAGATCCAGGAATAATGGAGTCAAGCAATCTAACAAATGCAGAGTTTAAAACACTGGTTATAAAGAATCTTAAAAGCAGCAAGGGAAAAGCAGTTAGTTACCTACAAGGGAGCACCCATAAGACTGGCAGCTGATTTCTCAAAAGAAACTATGCAGGACAGAAGGGCTTGGCACAAAATATTTGACATAATGAAAACCCAGAATCTACAACCAAGAATACTTTATCCAGCAAAGCTATCATTTAGAGTTGAAAGACAGATAAAAGAGTTTCTCAGACAAAAATAAGCTAAAGGAATTTATCAATACCAAGCCAGTATTACAGGAAATGTTGGAGGGACTTCTTTAAGAAGAAAATAACATGTAAATAACTACATTAAAGAATTAAGTGCTCCAACCAAAAGATAGAGTGGCTAAATGATTAAGAAAACAAGACCCCTACATATGCTGCCTACAAGGTTAAAAGACACACAGACTAAAAGGAAGAGGATGGAAAAAGATATTGCCTTGATGGACCTAGAGGGTATTGTGCTGAATGAAATGAGTTGGATAGAGAAAGACAAATATTGCATGATTTCACATACATGTGGAATCTAAAGAACAAAATAAACAACAAAAGCAGTACTAAATTCATAGATACAGAGTATATTTTGAGGGCTACTAGATGGGGGGTGGGGGATGGAAAAAAAGGCAAAGGGATTAAGAGGTACAAATGGATAGTTGCAGAATAGACATGGAGATGTAGAGTGTAGCATGGGGAAGATGTTTAATAATGTTGCAATAAACATGTAAGAGGGAAGAGGTGTACTAGATTTAGTGGGGTGATTGCTTTGCCAGTTATGTGGATCTCTGATCAATAGGCTGTACAACTGAAACTGGTATATTATTGTATGCCAACTATAATTGAAAAAAATCATTGAATTGTACAATGAAATTGTCTATATTTCAATAAAGCCAGGAAAAAGAAAAGTATGTAAACCGCTTTGCACAGTGACTGACATAGTAAGTGCTTGATAAACATAATCATAAGTAAAAAAAAAATACTCCCTAAATGATTCTAACTTGTGGCTAACGTTGAAAACTACTGTTTCAGTATGTAATTTTTGTCTCTTCTCTGCCCAAACCCTTCAACATTTTCCACCTCAGAATATAATCCAATGGTCTACAAGGCCATATGTGATATGGCCTCCTGTGCCCTCTGTTACCTTCCCCTTGCTCATTCCATTCTAGCCACACCAGCCTCCTTTTTGCTCATTGAACAAGTAAGGCATACTTCTGCCTCGGGGCCCTTGCCTTTATTCCCTTTGCTTGAAATACTTTTCAATTAGAAGTCTGTATGGCTCAATCCTTAACCTCCTTTAGATCTTTGCTCAACTATCACCTTCTTGGTGCTGTCCTAGTTCACTCCAAAATTACAACCCCTGCCCATCACTCTTTACCCTTCTTATTCTTCATAGCACTTGTCACCATCTGGCTTCTGATGTATTTTATTTACATTATGTCTTTTCTCCACTAGAATGTAAACCCCAGGATATCAGGAATTTTTGTCAATTTAACTGGTATATATTCCTATTACCTTAAATGCTGTCTAACATACAGTAGGTGCTCACTAAATTTCTGTTGAATAACTGAGTTTCTGTATGTTTGTGTGTTTTAGTGGAAACTGGTCCATGGTTTAAGCCATGTAGAATCTGAGGCACTTAGGGATACCAGGGGAGAAGTCAGGTACTTGGTCTACAGCAGATGATGACTGAAGCTGTGGGAGCAGCTGAGTAGTCCAGAGGAACACGGACATAGGGGCAAAGGAGCTCCCCAAACTAAGCTTCTCCTCATGCTCATCTTGATAGGTTTCACCTCTATTAGCCTGGTCATGGAACAGGCACCTGGGGTCATCCTGGACTCCTTACTGCCACATCTCATTCCTCAGACAAGTTTTGTATTGTCTAAATATCTCCAAAATCTGCCATTTCTGTCTGTCTGCACTCCCCCAGACTACTGCCAACACAGCCTATCCTGGATGCTTCCACTATTGCTCTCTACATTGCAGTTTTAATGGTTTTTCTAAAACACAAATTTGACCTTCTCCCTTGGTCTTAAAATCTTTCAGTGGGTTCCATGCTGCCCTTGGGGCCAAATCCCAGCTCCCACAGGCCTTCTGTGCATGTGCGCTGGCCTCCCTCTCTAAACTCATTTCTTGCTACTCAGCCTATTGGTCCCCAAAGCACAGAACATCCTCATACCTGGGGCCTTTGCTCAAGACCAAAAGGAAGGGACTACTTTTAGGGGAAGTCTTTCCTGCTGCATGATCTGCCTCCTCTA
>NW_006442497.1:3341909-3346656 GCF_000325575.1 Pteropus alecto | reverse complement strand
TGCTCTGCCTCCTCTAATCTCTCTGAACCTAACCCCAGGCACACTCACTAGTGACACTATTTGGCATCCTGTCACAACGTGGGCGCGCCTGAAGGAAGTACTGTCATCTTAAGGTATCTGTGCCGGATCACTGCTGCATCAGAGAGAACAGAGATCGAGGTAGCCCCCAAGGAGGCAGAAAAAGCGCAAGGAGCCTGTCCTCGAGGCCAAGGAGTGTAAATGGTGTTCCGCTGCGTCAGCGAGGACCGAACCACCCTTGGGAGGAGGAGCCTGGGGTCTTGCGCCACGCCAGCTGCCCTCGCTTCCCACGAAGGGGCAATGAGCACTGTAAGCCCGCAGACCTGGTGGGGGTCGCGGGGATAGGTCTCAGCCGACTGCCCTACCCTAGCGAGCTTCC
Source organism: Pteropus alecto (assembly GCF_000325575.1). Lineage (NCBI taxonomy): Eukaryota > Metazoa > Chordata > Mammalia > Chiroptera > Pteropodidae > Pteropus > Pteropus alecto. The sequence goes on along the minus strand of NW_006442497.1, from coordinate 3,346,259 downwards.
TCTCTGGCCTTCTGCAGCGGAACGGAAGAGGCGGGGACGCCCACCACGCGAAAGAGGAGGCGGTCCGAAGTACTCCGCGGGCATCCTTTCTGCGCAAGCGTGCCGCCCAGGCCGGGAGGGGCGGGACTTGGACAGTTGAGGGGCGGGGCCACATCCTGGACCCACCTCCACTAGCTTGTGAGGTTCGGAGTGCTGGGCGCCCCAACTATTCTAAGGGCTTCAGGTGAGCGAGGGGCACAGAGGGGTCAGGAGATCTCGCTCGAGGTCGGGCCATCGGTCTGATCGCAGGTCCGTCTGTCCTGCCGTCTGCCAACAGCTACTCCGCGGAGAATGGGAGAACAAAGGGAGGGGCGGTTCTGGGGCCCCGGAGGGAATCCGGGGTCCCAGGTATTCCGCCCCGCCCGCTGACACTTTCGGTTTCTCCCCGAGTCAGAGGCGCCGCCCAAGAGACCCTGGGCCGGCGCCGGGCGCAGCTGCCTCTCCGCGTTTGCCTGTCCGTCTTTGTGTCTGTCTCAGTGTCTGTCTGGCTGTCTCCGAGCTTGCCTCTACCTTTAGAACTAAGCTTCCCGAACACCGACATCCCACGAACCCTCGCCCCTTCCCCATGGCAGGTAAGTAAGCGCAAGTCCGAGGGTCTCCTTTATACCCTCACAGACTTGGGAACTGGGTGTCGAACGCATCCTCCGGGAATGTGCTCGGACTGGCTGGGTGGGGCCCCTCTTCCTATTAGGCAGCCACCGCCCTGCTCCCCTGCCCCTTCTTTCTCAGTCTCTTCCCACTATGTTTTCCCCGCAGCCTCGCGGCCCTCCGTGGGCTAAGAGGTAATGAGGTGATGAGGCCGCGGGTCCCTTTCTAATCTACCCCTGTCAACTCACAGGATACTTGCCTCCCAAAGGCTACGCCCCTTCGCCCCCACCTCCGTACCCTGTGACTGCTGGGTACTCAGAGCCGGCGCAGCATCCTGGGCCCGGACAGGCGCCAGTGCCTGCCCACGTGCCCCCTGCTCCCGGCTTCGCTCTCTTCCCCTCGCCCAGCTCCGGGGCCGCGGGGCCTGCTGCCCCCTTCCTGCCACTGCCCGTGGTGCCTTCTGGCCTCGAATTCCTTGTGCAGGTGAGTGGGAGCGGGGGAAGTAGGAGTGACGGGGAAACCAGGGCGTGCAGGCCAGCCAGCTGAGGTGGGTGCGGTCTCTACTCTCTTTCCAGATTGATCAGATCTTGATTCACCAGAAGGCTGAACGAGTGGAAAGTGAGTGGAAAGATGAGTAGATTGGGCCTCCTGACGAGGTTAGAGATAGTGGGCTCTTGAGCAGGACTGGTGCCTGAGCCTCAGCGTGTCACCCTTTGGCAGCGCTCCTAGGCTGGGAGACAAGTAATCGGTATGAACTGCGCTCAGGGACGGGACAGCCCCTGGGTCAGGCCGCTGAGGAGAGCAACTGCTGCGCTCGTCTCTGCTGCGGTGCCCGCCGGCCCCTGCGTGTCCGCTTGGTGGACCCCAGCGACCGAGAGGTGCTGCGCCTGCTCCGCCCCCTCCACTGTGGCTGTGGCTGCTGCCCTTGTGGCCTTCAGGAGGTAGGCGAGGAGGGATGGGTCAGGCAAAGGTTCAGTTTAGGGGCAGGTGGGGCAGGCCTAGATGAGGAGGACCAATTATGGAGCAGCACTGGGCATGACGTGTGGGAGTGAACAGTGGGACTAGTGGCTAGTGAGTGGGGTGACAAGTGGTCTTGATGAAAGGGACCGGGTCTTGTGAGGGGAGACAGGTGATAGAGCTGGAGCAGTGAGAGCTTGGGCAAGGGTGCCCTGGCTAGCAGTGACCCTGTCTGTCTCCCACTCCAGATGGAAGTACAGGCTCCACCTGGCACCACCATTGGCCATGTGCTACAGACCTGGCATCCCTTCCTCCCCAAGTTCTCCATCCAGGATGCAGATCGCCATACAGTCCTGCGAGTGGTGGGGCCTTGCTGGACGTGTAGCTGTGGCACAGACACCAACTTTGAGGTATTAGGAATAAGGAGAGATTCCTGGCAACTTCATAAATCAAGATGGCAACTTCCATGAAGCAGTATGGCCAACACTTAGGTCAAGACCCTGAGCTCATCAATCCAAATCCACTGTGACTCATACCACATTTCCTGTGTTCCTCCATACAGAAATAGGATGAATCCGTGGTCTTATAAAAGCATGACAAAGGTTTTAACTTGAGGACCAATGCTAATTATTACCTGCAGCCTTGTGTTGGGGGAGGTGGAATATTTAAGGCCAGGCTAGATTTAGGGTGAAGGATGATCATTGAATTTGCCGTGGGCTGGACCCATGTGGCTGCTGTGCCACATTTGTGAGCTCAGGCCCTGGAGCAAGCGCTAATTTGTTAGCATCCTGTGGCTTGCCCTGCCAACGTAAAAGTCTAAATGGCTCTTCCATCCTGGAATCCAGGTGATATTCTTCTTATCATACATTCCTTATCACTAACCTAGAGCCTGGGCAACCTAAATGGTGATGGTTTCAGGGTGAGGCCTAGGAAGCACCTTTGTTTTAAAAGACAGAGGCACTTTACAGACCCTTAAATTCATTAAAGGATAATTATCGGTGCAGATAAAGAAGAGACAACAGGTATAATCCATAGACTTTTCAAGGCATCTGATAAGGTATACTGCCTAAGGTTACTTTTAAAAATTGAGTCACTATAGTAGCTTGGGGGAGGTTTTGTGATAGGAACTGGTTGAGAAAGAGATAACTTGGTGACTTCTGAATGGGAATGTGTAGACTTAGGGGTTCTCATAGGGCCAGTCTCCCTTTTACATAATTATGAATGGTCCATATTTGGGGCTTTATTTGGGACCACAGGGCTGACCGAGAGAGGCTTTGCTCAGCTTCGGACTGGTTTGTAGGAAGTACCCAGAGCTGTAGGACAGTAGGGGAAGCGGGTGGGAAAGACACAGAAGGAAATCACACTAGTTCTAGTCACTGGAGAATGAGCATAGGAAAAGAACCGAGGAGTCACTGTGCATTACCACCCACATTGGCTAGGCCCTAGAGAGGCCAATGAAAATCATGGTCCTCAGGCTACTTACTGCTGCCCTCTTCCCCCAGTAGATCAGCTTGGATCACCTCTAGTTGAGGTTCACATGCAGCTCTGGACAAAGCCCTCCCTCCTTTGCAGAGGAAAGGGACCCCTATGTGCAGACAGAGCCTTCTAGGAACCTGGTTGGCTGGTAGGGTGCAGCCAGGATTTTAGCAGCCTCCCTTGTCTTCTTGGCCAAGTTTCATTTAAGGCACAAACTGCACCAAATGTGGGTGACAGAGACTTTGGTAACCAAAACAAACCTAGCGACCAGCCATACACTAAAGAGATTGGACAATATTGTGTATATTTCTCCAACCACTGATGTTCAGTTGTCATGTATGGCCCTTTAAGAGCAACAGCAAGAGTCTGGATCCTGATTTTTGCTATATACTCACAGTGTGATGTAAGGTGACTCAGTTTCCCCAGATGTCAGTCACAAAGAAACTCAAGGCTATTGGGAAGATTCACTAAGTGTAAAGCCTACACAGTTCATACATGGTAACTGCGAGAGAGACTGGAGGCAGGTAAGAGCAGTTGTACCCACCCTAGTTGGATCCTTTCTTCCTCTCTCCTCCCTGACAGGTGAAGACTCCTGATGAGTCCCGCAGTGTGGGCCGCATCAGCAAGCAGTGGGGGGGCCTGCTCCGAGAAGCCCTCACAGATTCAGATGACTTTGGCTTGCAATTCCCAGTGGATCTGGACATGAGGATGAAGGCTGTACTGCTGGGAGCCACATTTCTCATTGTGAGTTGGCTGCGCTCCTTTGTTCCTACTGGAGGCTTGTGCACTTCCTGCCATCCTGATTGGAGAGGGTTAGAGACAGACTTAATGGGAGGTTGCAGTCCAGACCTGGGTTGTGATAGCTGAGCCAGGCTGGCCCAGTCAGATCTCCTGTTGACAGTGCCCTCCCCTCAGGACTACATGTTCTTCGAGAAGCGAGGAAGCGCTGGTCCCTCTGCCATCACCAGTTAGAGGCTGCCTCAGGGTGAGGAGATCATCACTTCAACCAGAATTCAAGATAGTCACCTGCCTTGGCCTGGTCCCTCCTCAGAGGCAACCCCTTTACCCCATGTACACTGCAGGGGACAGACAGGGGTGCCTGGGAGGCTGGGAGCCATGATGCCCCATCCCTACTATACTCCCCTGGCCTCCTTCACCTGTGGCCCCCACATAAGGGTATGTATGAGAACCCTTCCCCTGCTACCTCCCACTACTGCCTCCGACAATCCCTTAGCACACAGGCATATTGGCTTTCAAACTTTCCCTTCTCCCTTCCTCCCCCCTCCCCCA
>NW_006442497.1:3330724-3341785 GCF_000325575.1 Pteropus alecto | reverse complement strand
CTTCCTCCCACCTCCCCCAGGGTCTCTGCTCTGGATGAGGCCTTTGGAATCCAGGGCTCTGGGGCTTTACAACTGAGCTGGGGTGGGTAAGAGTGAGCAGCCCCAAAGATGGCAGATATAGCCACCCTTCCGCACATCAGCTTGGCCAATTACTTCAGCCTCAGACCATGGCACTTGGAGGGGATTCCTATTTCCTCTAGGGCCTAGGTCCCAGTGCCAGCTTTCTTTCCCCACTGGGCCCTGCACATAGCTGGTGCTTGCTGCAGCTTCCTGTGCCTTACTTAACTACCCCTCCCTTCCTTCCTTCTCTGACCCTACAAAGGAGGCTGCATCTTTGTATGTTATATTCATATAAACTTTGTAACTTTTTGGATATTAGAAGATGTATGTAATGGGAGAGGGTAGTAGGAAGAGTTGGTGTGAGAAGAAACAAAGGGAAATATGACGGCTGGGCTGGGCAGGGGCTGGCCCGTCTCATAATCCATGCTGCCAGGATCAAGTGTCCTTGCATCTAAGAAAGCAACGTTCATCACCCATGATGGCCCCGGCCCAAGCCAAGGTAGTTTAGACCATGTGCCCCAAGCCAGTGTGGCTGCTTCCATCATCCAAGATGGCTGTCCCCACAGAGACCAGTGTGGTAGCTAACGGCAGTTCAGGATGGCTGTTCCCATGGTCCAGTATGGCCACTAGATCATTCTCTGTAAGAGCAAAAGCTTTCTGTGGATGTGATGTGTAGCAGCTCTGTTCCTTCAAGTCCTCTTGGTTGGAAATGTGGGCAGAATGGACTAGAATGGACTAGATCCTTCCATTATCCAGCCAAGGGAGCTCAAGCCCTCAGAGGCCAAAGGGAGATACTCATTAGTGCTTGACCTTGGGCTCCTCTTGTACCTGCCTATAGCAGGGTCTCTTCATGTAGGAAAGTCCGCCCTGTCAGGACCTTGTTCTAGTTCTTAGTTCCACATGGTCAGGCCCTTGGTGCATGCTGGTGTTCATGCCCAAGAGAGCAGAGCTCAGGGCTGGGCCAAGACATAGCGACTGGCCGCTGAAAGGTCCCACTGGTAATGTTCCAAGATGCGCCGGCAGTCAGCTCTGGACCGGCTACTCAGGTGGAAGAGCTGGTCTACCTGTGGAAGCAGGAGAGAGAGTAACTGACTACCAGAGGGGAGGGACAGGAGATGTGGGAACCCAAGAGAAGGGTCTGGTTTTACCTTGAGGTGCTGGATGGCAGAAACCACATCTCCCCCAGTGGCTCTTAGTGCCACCTGGCACTCTTGGTGGGTGACTCCATGCACGCTTAGCTCCACCTGCAGGGGACAGTCTCTCTTAGGCTCCTACCCCAACCTGTAGCCCCTTCTGGACAACAGGCCACTTCAGGGAAACCTTACCTCCATAACCCTCCTCTGCAACTCAGAGTCAGGCAAGAGGCCTCCAGAGTGGACGGTGGCTTTGCTGGCTCCAGGTGTACCCATGGGGTGATTATGCTGGGGTTCTCTTTTGGGCCAGGGATGCCGCTCCCTGGGAGGCTGGCTGGGCTGAGAAGAGTTGGAAGCAAAGGGTGGGCAGGGTCGCAGGCCTGGAGGTCCCTGGGGTACAGCTCTGGCATGTCGAAGTTCAGGGGGGCTTGAACCACCCCCTGTGGGGCAGGGGCCGAGAGACAGAACAGATTCCAGACTCTTGGAAATGCCTGCACAGTTGAGAAAGAAACAACTTGAGAGGAAGCTCAGATGCTGGATCCTGCCTGCTTCCCATTCTCTATCTGTGCTGTTGTTAGGTGCAACAATAAGAGAGATGTGCAGAACAGACATGCAGGCCTAGGCAGCTGAAGAACAAAAGAACTAAGAGTTCAGGGGCTGCAGTGGGGAAGTACAGCTGGATTGTCAACAGGCAGAATGATGTAGGGGAAGGAAATTGTATGTGGGAAAATCACATATGCAAAGGCACGGATTTAGAGGAGGGGGCACAATTGGAGGGCTGTTCTTGATCTCAGAGACCCTGGGGGCCCTGCCTCCAACCACACTCACCTTTTATTCTCTGCAGGGGCACATTCCTTCTCTGACCCCGTGCTGGAGGTAGTTCCCGAAGCTTTGCCTTTACTCTGTCCCTGTTAGAGACAGAGCCCCACCCCACATATCAATGTCCCTGCTCAAGGAATCTCTGGGGCTCCAGGACTGAATGAGACCCAGAACGGAAGCTCCATCTGGAAGGCAAGTCCGGCCTCCCGTCCAGCTTCACTCTGGCCCCTCCCCAGGCTTCCCTTCCAGAGTAGTTGCTGAACTTGGTTGGTTCCCCCAGCCCAGCTCTATCCCCGCTTTCAGGTCCTCACCCATCTATGCTTCCACGGCAGTGTTGCTCTACCCGGGCAGGGGAGCCTCTGTGGACTGGACGGGTGGCTGGTGAGCCCCTCATGTCTGCCAATATCACTGCGGAGGCTGGGAAGCTGCCCACTTTGAATGTGCGACCATTCTGGCCCTTCCAGGTTGTAGAGCTGGGGTTGTGGGAAGAGGCACTGGTGAAGGGGATGAGAGCACGTGGGGGCTGGGCTCCTGCTGCATTCAGGTCACAAGTTGTGTGCCATGGAGCTACATTTGTCTGGAGGAAGGAAAGCCTGTTTCTCCCTAACACAAAAGGGCTCTATAGGCTGTGGTGGCTCCATCAGGGAGGCCAGGACTGTAGTGGAGCTCTCAGGGCCCAGTGGGGAGAGGAGGAAATGAAGTAGAGGATCAGGGTTCAAGGAGCTGGGGAGAAGCAGAAAAGGGACCCGGATCAGGCAGGTTGAGAGGTAGTCTTCTTCCTGGGGATGTGTAGGAGACATGAGGCCCTCACCTGCCCTCGATGATAGTGATGGGATCACCAGGCTCCATCCTCAGTGCGCCTGGCTCTGTGACATCCCTCACACAACGTCCCTCAGAAGGCCAGGCCTATAGAGACAGGAGGAAAGTATGGCTGGGCTTGTGGCCTGAGTCAGAAGGGTATCATGGGAGCAGGGAAGAAAGGAGATTCCTCTCTGTTTATACACCAACCAATCAAACCTATGCTAGGTGTGTCCTCTGTCCTGGGCCTGAAATGGGACTGTCCCTGTCTCCCAAGTGTAGTCCAGTGGGGGAGGCAGAGCTGGATGCCATGTCAAGCTGGATACAGCCCAGGGGTCAGGGAGCAACAAAGTGAGGCCTGTCTCTACCTAGAGAGATCAAGGGGAATGTCATCCGGTATGCTGCTTTTATTCCACACTCGGGCCCATCATGTCTGCCTCCCAAGCACCTCTAGAAATTTTCCATTTCTCTTCAGCCCCACTGTCTTGACCCTTATTCATCTCACTTCTGCTTTACAGCCATTGTCACCTATCTGATCTTCCTATCTTTAGTATCATCCCTCTAATCCAGCAGTCCCCAACCTTTTTGGCACCAGGGACTGGTGCTTCTATAAGAATCTAATGCCTGATGATCTGAAGTGGAGCTGAAGCGGTGATGCTAGCGCTGGGGAGTGGCTGCAAATACAGATGAAGCTTTGCTTGCTTGCCACTCACCCCCTGCTGTCAGCGCAGTTCCTAACAGGCCACGGACAGGTACTGGTCCGCGGCCCAGGGGTTGGGGATCCCTGCTCTAATCCATTCCTGTACCAAGCCAGAGTGATATGATATGTAAAGTAGGCTTGTAACTTCCCTAATCAAAACTCTACCATGGCTCCCAGGTGCCCTCAGTAAAGACTAAACTCCTTTAATAGTAGAATATAGTGATTTAGGGAATAGATCTAAAGTTAGACTGACTGGTTCAGATCTCAACACCTCTCAGTGTGACTTTAGGCAAGTCACTTAAACTGTCAATACCTTAACTGCCTCATCTGTAAAATCAAGAAAACAATGACCTCACTGGGTTGTTGTATTTAATGAGTGAACACGCATAAGGATACATGTAAGGCACTTAGTACAGAATCTTACACAGATCAAGTGCTCTATATGTTAGCTCTGATTATCATGCCTTACAAATCTCTCCGTGGAGCAGCTCTGAACACCTCCACTGTCTTAGTTGCTTGTACTCCCTCCTCCCATGCTGAACCTTTCCTCTGTCAAATACTCACTGCAACCTACTGTGCTCCCCCTTCTCTGGCCCAGCCCCGGCCCCCAACCCTTTGGCCTGCATCTATGTAGCCCCAAGGTGCCTCCCCAGGGCTCTTAGCACTCTGCAGGAAGAGAATGAATCTGTTTTGTTCAGAACGTGGTCCCATACCCCAGCCCAGGAGTCAGTATTTGTTAGTCTAGTGCATGGAACCCTGGGAGAGAGAATGGAGGGAAGAGAGACTGAGTGTATTTGGGGAGGAAACGGTTCCCACCTCTTGCAGCAACTCCTCCAGGTAGGAGAAGCTAGGCCTGTCAGCAGGGTGGGGAGCCCAGCAGCGCAAGGCGAGGGCATAGAGGGCCCTTGAGCAGAGGGGAGGCCTAGGCAGCCGGGCCTGGTCCTTCTCCAGCCGCTGCAGGATGAGGTACGGCGGGACCCCGGACCAGGGCTCCTCGCCCCCGGAGAACATCTCCCATAGCGTCACCCCAAACATCCACACGTCTGACGCAGAAGAGAAGGCCCCCTGGCGCAGGCTCTCTGGCGCACACCTGCAGAAGTAGAGACAGGAGGCTGGATATCTGCCCCTCAGAACTCTCACCTGTCACTGAGCATAGCCCGCGTTCCTTCCATCGTCCTCAAAAGTTCTCCTTTCCAAGCCCTTCCAGACCTGCTGACTCCTCTGGGCCCAGCCTCCGTCAGAGGACCAGTTCCCTCCACACCGCCGTTAGCTTCTCCCGCCCTCCAGAGCCTCACCCTCTAGCCCGCCGGGGCTCGGAGACCAACCCACACGTTTCCGCCTCTCACCAGGCGTAGGGGATGGGGCGGGGCCCGCCCATGACGTAGCGGCCCCGGGCACCGCCCAGCGGCCGCACCAACCCGAAGTCGGCCACCTTGATCATGCGCGGTGAAGCCAGCAGCAGGTTGCGCGTAGCGAGGTCGCGGTGCACCAGCCCCCGGGCCCCCAGGTACACCATGGCCCCCGCCAACTGCCGCAGGAAGAGACAGAGCAGGGCCACGGGCAGCGGGGGTGTAGGGGCTGGCGCGGTTAGGCGCGCGTGCAGAGAGCCCAGCGGCGCCAGCTCCATCACCTGCGGAGGGAACAGCGCCTGGTGAAGGGTAGTCTGGCCTCATGGAACTCTGGCCTCCCATCCTCCTGTCGCACTTCAGCCCCGGGACTGTCCCAGGAGCCAGTGTCTGGGTATGCTCACCATCTGCAGAGGCTGGCCCAGTACGAGCCCATGCAGACGCAGCAAGTGTGGGTGCTCCAAGTTCATCATGACAGACACCTCTCGCAGAAAGTCCCCCAGCTCTGTGCCCACAGCGCCTTCGGGAGCCACCCGGAGAGACTTGACAGCCACTGAGACCTGGGGGTGGGGGAGGCACCATCAGGCACCCTAGGGAACAGCTATGCCAGGGCCAGAGCAGAGAGGGCAGCAGAACACAGAGGCGGCAGCTGGCTAGGTAACCAGAATGAAGTAGGTTCCCTGGGTACTCACACTCTGGCCACTGGGCAATGTCCACAGTCCTCGGTGCACCACACCAAAGCAGCCGGAGCCCAGCAGCTCCCCTCTGCACACAGCACCATCTGGGATCAGACACTTGAGTCCCCCCTCTGGCTCAGGGAGGGACTGAGGACTGTCTGAGGATGGGGTGGTCTCCTGCTCAGGGACAAAACCCCCAAGGATCTGAAACAAGGGTGGGAAATCAGGTGTGTGGAACCCTACATACCCATCCCTGCCACTCAGCCCTCCCCATTTCCGAGTCTAAGCTGCCCTTTAAGCCTCTCATCCCCACCCCAAAACACGTACCTTGTAGACCCAGTTCTTAGGCTTGTGCCCTGAACGATGCCTCTTCAGAGCCTCAGCTAGTCTGCGCTGGGCTGGGGAAGGCCAGAATTAGAGGGCTGGGGTTGTATGGGAGGTGGGGGGGGGTGGGGTTATATGATGCAAGGGATTTACAGGCAAGAAGAGGGCTGACGGGGGGAGGAGAGGAAGGGGGCTTGCAACTAACAGGTTGGGGAAGAAGAGACCAGGGCCTCACTCAGGGCAGGGGTCCCTCACCAGGGCGGCCCATGCCAATGCTGTCCAGGTCCTCAGGTCTTACAAACTCAAAGTGCTCTGGTCGAGTAACATTCAGCTCCTCAAGGATGGGTCGGTAAAACTGGGCCAGCTGGATGTCCCGGAGTAACCTCAGCAGCCACAGGGAGCTTGCCTCTGGGAGCATGTCTGGAGAAGGAACTCCTAAGGATGGCACACTCTCCTCCAGACTCATAGTCCAGGGTAGGCACCTGAGACCCTCAGACACGAGAGGAATAGTTGCCAGCTCCACCCTCAACCCATCAGAAATACTCAGGTACAGAAGGAGAGACGAATTAGAGTCAGCCAGGTATCCTGCCACTTACACACACAAACCCCGGAAATAATGCTCCCAATGCTCAAGACTGAGGTCCTCTACCCTCCTCACCACTGAGAAACCTACCCTCCTCATGCTTGAGATTTTAGCACTGAAGACTTCAGGCATGTTGCCCTGCTCACTCTTGGGATATTATGGCACAGTGCTCCTATACCCCTAGGACACCCAGAGACACTGCAGACACTGCACATATTCACTCATACATCTGAGACACTTCATACACATGAGACATTTTGACCTACCACATACACACTAGAGATGCCCAGATGTGCTAACCATACCATATCTCAGACATGCAGGTACTCATACACATGCATGCACACACATGAAGGTACACTGCCTCCCACACCCAGATAGACTGCTATACACACACACACACACACAGACACACACACACACACGAGACCTACAGATATGTTACAAAAGTTGCCAAAGATGCCAAAGACACCCAGATACATGAGATGTTCTAGTATGCTGCCATAAAACACCCAGGCTAACTGCCACATACCCTCTCACATACATATACTTGAGACAGGGCACTTCACTACTTCCAAGATAACACCACCCCACACATCTGAGACACTAAGGTCCACATAAACACACAATATGCAAGACATCAAGGTACAGTGTCCACAGATAACCTGAGTTCTACAGGCATACTGGCCCCCTCAGCCCAGAGACATTCATGTCATTGCCTCTTCTACACATAAGACAACAATCTTTGAAATCGGGTGTTTGTGATCTAAACTCAGGTATTGCCTACAGAGGAATCCAGGCTCCCAGGTGCAGAGTCCCTTCCACAACCACCTGAGCTCAGCTCCAGGTATGGAAGAGACCTGCCTGCACACCTGAGTCACTCAGTTTAACTTAGCTTCAAGCTGACTCCACCAACCTTCACAAAATAACAAAATAAAGCTCTAGGTGCTCTGGGTGCTGGCTGCCAGCACAAACAAACTCTTCCTTACACACTACTGGACACACACACACACACACACACACACACACACACACACACACACTTAGTTAAGCCGGAAGGAATCAGAGGGCCCCAGGCTGGGCCCAGATGTGAACCCGGAGAATGGCTAGGAATTGGGCATGAGCAGGGCCGGAGGGAGTATAAAGCCCTCGACTCTTGGAAACGGGGACCTATTGCAAGGTGAGAAGAAGAAAGCATCAGAGGGGGAACAAGAGGAAACGCGGCCACAGAAGGGAAGGATCGAGGAGAAGAGGGGAAGGACAGGGGAGAAGGACCGCCCGGAGAGGGGAAGGGAGGCTGGCAGGCTCCAAACACACAGGCAGACCACCCAGAGCACTGACAGCCGGCTGCTCTGCCAGCTCTGCCAACTCCAGCCCGAGGCTCCCCCTCCTTTCCAGGACCCTCACCTGGCGAAAGCGGAAGCAGCGGCTACAGGCCGCCCAGGCAGCCAGGACTAAATCCCGAGAAGGGCGGGACCCGAAGACACAGAGGGCGGGGACCTGGCAACTGGCCCTGGCTGGCCAGCCTCTGCGCCCCCAGTTCCCTAGTAGGACAAGGTGAGGATTGCGAGGGCGGTTGACGGGTCTCTCCCCTCGCCTTGCCAGACCCTGAGCAACCTCCCTTCCTCTGTCCTGTGCACGCCCTCCTTCACCCCCTCTCTCCACTTTTTCAGCCTCTTTCCAGCTTTCTCTAAAAACTTTTCACCCCTTCCCAGACTTTCTCCTCTGTGTCATGTCCCCCCTACCCCAGCCCCTCTTGCCAAATCCTTCACCCTTCTCAACCTGAACCCCACCCCTTAAGTGAATAAGCACCTGGTGGAACTATCCTACCCAGGCACTGGGAAGATAAGGCCAAACAGAACATAGGCCCTGGTCCCTTAGTAGGGAGAATTTCCTAACACTCTAAGGGAGGAAGGTCTGTCTTCCTGGGTGCTTTGGAATGGAGCCAGGGCAGAGAGGTGTTAATAGTGGTGCAGAAAGTCAGCCCCAAGCCCAGACAGAATCCAAGATTGAAGCCATTGTTTTTTTCTCAGGTCTGAATTTAGAGAACCTTTTGGTGAGCTCCCCAGGGTGGAACATCTGGGAGGTCTTGCGTGTGTGTATTGGGGGTGGGGACAGAGCTTCTGAGTGGCTCCTCAGCCCCATCCCAGATTGGTACCTGGTCTTGGTGATCAAAGGCAGCACTCGATGCATCAAGGCACCCCTCCCCAGCACTGGCACTTCCTGGCCTTTTTCTGGCATAACCCCCCTGCTCCAGTGTAGCCTTTGCTCACCCCAGGGCTCTGTATGCTTCTACTTGGCCTACGGCTTCAGGAACACAGTCCAGGACCTTGATGAAGGCTTTGAGGAAGAGCATGCCCTCTCCCTTTCCCTCAGGGGTCCTAGGGACACCTAGGCCACCAGTCTTGGACAGCTCATCTGTCTCCTTCTATCCCAAGGAAGAATGTATGAGCATAGCAGCTGCTATTCCCAGAGTCCTTTGGAGAGAAAAGCCCACCTCATCTTGGTAAACATGTGGGATCTTCCAGCATTGATGAGAAAATCCTAATAGTTCACAGTTCTACCTGTATGGTTTTCTTGTGAATTCTCTTGCCCTCCAACCAATCCAGCTCATCACACTGTAATCACTCCCTCCATATCTGTCGTCAGTGATTTATTGTGGGTTCTACAGTGTAGGGGTTGAGTCTGTCTTGTTTATCTTGTGTTCTTAGTACCTGGGACATTGTAGGCATATAATAGGCATAATGTATATTGTAAATAAGTCTGTTTAGTCTAATTGTCATTCCTTTGTAGGTAATCTGTCTTTTCTCCCTGCTTTTAGGATACCATTGGCATTTTGTAATTCTATTATAAAGTATCTAGGTATGGATTCCTTTCTATTCTGCTCAGTATGTTGTATTTCCTGTATCTATGAATTTGCATCTTTCATCAGTTTGGGAAAATTCTTAGCCAATATCTCTTCAAATATTCTTTTTCCTCCATTCTTTGTGTTCTCTCCTTTGGAATCTCTGATTAGAAGTATGCTAGACCTTTTCATTCTGTCCTCCATGTCTTTTAAACTCTCTTCCATGTTTGCCATTCTTTGTGTCTCTATAATGCAATCCAGGTAACTCTTCAGTTCTGTCTTCTACTTTAATAATTCTCTCTTTGATTATATCTAATGGGCTGTTTCATCGATACTGAGGGCTTTTTTTGTTATTGTTATATTTATATGGACATTACTTTTTATGCTGGTAGTATGCTATTGAGGTATAACTTATATTCAGTAACATTCACAGATTTAACTGTACAGCTCAAAACATTTCAAGAAATGTAGATATTTATTAATGCAGATAAAGGCCCAGGACATTTATACAATCCCAGAAAACTACCTTGTACCTTGTATTCCCCAGAGGCAACTGCTCTTGACCGTCTTATCGATGAAGTTGCACAATGTCTATTATTTGCATTTAGCTTCTTTCATTCAACAAATTTTTGAGATTCATCTTGGTGTTCTCCAATTTCTTGGTGAGAAACACAATGGCTCCATAAGTTTCTTCAGAGAAGAGCATGTGAAACCTGATTTTCCTCTGAATGTCTAGTGTCCTCACCGATCTGGGTACACCAGAAATCCTCTGGGAGTTGAATGAACACATGATTGTGGAGCACATGAGGACTGTAGAGCATATGGGCAGATGCAGCCAGAGAGGCTGGCAGTAGCCAGACTAGGCATCAATTTATTCTTCCAGCAATCCTTCACCAGGTTCTGGGGGACCCTGGTGAACAAGCAAACACAATACCTGCCTGGTGGAATTCACTGTACAAGACCTTGCAGAACACGGGAGCTTGGGATTTACCCAATAGCTCTTGGAACCACTAAAGAGTTTTAAACAGGAGAGTGACAGAACCATCTTGCTGTAGGAAGAGGCTGGGAAAAGATGAGAGAAAAGAAGCAGGGAGCTCAGGGAAGAAACTTATCATTGGTTCAGAGGAGAGACGCTGGACCTGCCTAGGTCTTGGCTGCAAGTTGGAGAGGAGGCTGATGATGGGGCACTATCGATTGGACTCCTGGACTAGAATTTCCACATTCCAGCAGGAAGCCAGAAGTAGAAGCTCAGCCCCACCTTTGTCTTTGGCTTGGAAAAAAAAAAAAGGAAATCAGAGGCCTCTTTATTCCTCCACTTCTCCTTACTTCTTACTTATGGAGTTAAGCTTTTCTCATCCCCACCTTTGCCCATAAAGGAGGGTGCAGTGTGGGGGAACACAGTTGACCATCCTCACTACTCTCAGGGAGCACCTCCTCCAGGGTGAGATGAGGTCTCTTGTTAATACTTAAACCTAGAGGCCCAAATCAGACACTGCCCCCTCCATCTGCTTTTCCCCAACCTCTGCCCTGCCCTGCCCTGCCCTCATCCGAGAAGGATGAGCACATTCACACTCCTGGGGCCAAGTCTTTCCCCACAGGGCAGAGAACCAGAAGGATAAGCAGAGAGGGCACCTAGGAGGCCTCCCATGCCCGTGCCTCAGGTTTGGCTTGAGGGGGAGGGTGGGCATCCCTGTGCAGAAACCACTCTGCTCCTTTCTGGAACCACATTCATGCTCCCTTAGCACCTCCTTTACTGCTCTGATCCTAGCTCTCTGG
>NW_006442497.1:3308951-3330699 GCF_000325575.1 Pteropus alecto | reverse complement strand
TCCCTTCTACCTCACCCATGTCAACATCTCAACAGGGAAAAACACATCAGTATTCTAGATCTTTCTTCTGAGCTTTTGTGTCTGTTCCCTCTGCTTGGAAGAGTCTTCCCACCCTTATTCCAATTTAGCCTTGCTAAGTTCAAGAAGCCTATCTCTAATTGGTCTGGTCTCTTCCCCTGCACCCTAAGATCCTTCTGCTTTCCCATCATTGAACTCATTTCTCTGGTAGAATTCACCAGTAACTTGTCTGTCTCCCATGCTAGACTCCAAGCTCCAGGTAGAAAAGGGCTTCATCTTGCCTGGGCATTGCCGTGTCCCCCCATCCCCAACCTAGTGTCTGGCTTATATGATAAGTGCTCAGTAAGCTTTGTCTAACAAATAGATGAGACAGAGTAATCTGGGTGGGTGAAGCAAAGGAGATTCTTGACATCAAGAGCTCCTTTGCTGGAAGCAATGGGGATGGGGGTTTCCAAACCAAATCCATAAGCATTCTCCTTATGAACCCATCCCTTCCTCCCTTCACATTTGGTACTTCCTGATCCTACGTGGTTGGTTCTGTCCAGACCCTTGGGTAAGACCCTCCTGTTCCATTACCCCATCTCCATCTCCCAGGACCCTGAGGTCCCATCCTTTCCCAATTTGCATTTTCCTCACTAGTTTTCAGAGTCACCAGCCCACCCCCTTGTATGTATCTGTTGGTTTGCTTTCCCAAGTGTAAGCACTTTTATATCTACCATATTCCTTCAGGCTTACAACAGAGCAGAAGGCCTTTCAGTACACTAGCTTGGACCTCACCTCTAGAGCCTGAATCCCAGCTTTACCACTTACCATCCGGTGAATCTAGGCAAATTATTTCATATTTTTGTATCTGTTTCTTTATTTTCAAAATAAGTCTTTTAGGAGTATCTACTTTATGGAGTTATTGAAGAACTAACTATTAACACATGTGTCTACATGTATGGTAGCCAGTTTCCAAAATGGCTGCCAATGAACCTTCCCTCCTGGTAATCACACTATTGTATAGTGCCTTCCCACAACGAATAGCGCTGATCTGTGTAATCAAGGGGATATTAAGAAAAGGATGGTGTGTGACTTCTGAGCTAGGTTATAAAAGACAATGTGGCTTCTGCCTTCCTCTCTTGGATAATTC
Source organism: Pteropus alecto (assembly GCF_000325575.1). Lineage (NCBI taxonomy): Eukaryota > Metazoa > Chordata > Mammalia > Chiroptera > Pteropodidae > Pteropus > Pteropus alecto. The sequence goes on along the minus strand of NW_006442497.1, from coordinate 3,329,549 downwards.
ACTCAGGGGAAGCCAGCCATCACGTCATGACGACACGCAGCCCTATGGAGAGACTGCACATGTCAAGGGTCTTTAGTGCCAAGTCCTAGGCTCCTTTTTCTGTCCCATTGTTCCAGTTATCTGTTGTTGAATAGAGAGATACCTAGTGGCAAAAAAAACCCTCAACTATTTTATTATGCTTCTGGACTTTGAGAATCTGGAATTCCAACAGAACACTGTGGGGATGGTTTATCTCTGCTCCACTATGTCTAGGGCCTTAGTTGGAAAAACTGAAAGTATGAGGGTGACTTGATAGCTAGGGGCTGTATTATCACTCTTATGTCTGGCAATAGATGCTAGATTTTGGCTGAATCCCTTTATGTGGACTCTTCATGTAAACTGGACACCCTCTTAGCATGGTGACTGGGTTCCAGAGCAAGAGTCTCAAGAGGCAAAGGACATAAGGTACCAGTTTCTTAAAGCCTGAGACCTGAAAGTGGCCCAGTAACTGTTTTGCCACATTTAGCTGATCAGTCAGTCATGAAACCCAGGTTCAAGAGGAGGATACATAAATCCTACCCCTGAATAGGAGGCATATCAAAGACTATGGGGGCCATTATTTAAAACTGCCACACTCACAGCAGCCTCCCCTGTTTAGTGAGAGGCTCAGAAAATGCAGCCCTGCCCTGGCAGCCACCTCTGGTGGGTTGGCCTTATGTGCACAGAAAAGAAACACAAACTCTACCAGCCTCCTGCACTATATGCTCAGGAAGAGCTTCTGTAGGGAGGGAACATTGAAGGTTCAGAGAAGGGGCTGGAGTTGTCAGAATGCTTCCTGGCATTTACCATCTGCCAGGCACTGGAGAAATAAAGACACAAAACCTTAAGTAGTGGCTTTATAGGGTAGTGTATGATGTAGAGGGAGAATGTGTAAAGAAACACTACCACCTGATATAATAGGTGCCACATGAGAAATGCCTACAGAAAGGACACTCTACCCTGCCTCAGGGGCTCAGAAGAGGCTTCCCAGAAGAGATGATGTCTGAGTCAAAGGAGAAGGGCATCCCAGGTATAGGAACAAGCCTGGGCAAAGGCAAGGAGACATGAGAAAACAGTGTTTGGGCAACTACAAGTGATTCAGTCTGGCTGGGGGGTGGGGGGCAGAACCGAGATACAGACCTCCAAGGACACATTGGGGCTGGGTTCCAAGAATAATTACAAAGGTAGATCACTTGCTGGTGAGAACTGGGCAAGTGGCATGAGGGGAAAAGGATGTCCATGGCATGTTGGCATTGCTATTAGCTTGAGAAAGATCATAAGAGGTGAAGAGGTGGGGGTGGTTTTGGCCATGTGGAGCCCGAGATGCCTGTGAGGCATTCAGGTGGAGATTACAGTTTGATCTGTGTTTGGACAGGTCTGGTCTGAGGACCAAATAAGACAGGGGAGTGGCTGATCAAGAGCCTTGAATGTCAGGGTAAAGGGACACGTCTATGGGATATGTAGGTCTCTGTAGGCAAGAAAGAGCTAAGGAAGGTTTTAACTAAGAGATTATAATAGCTAATAATAAGGGCTCATTACATGTTGGGCACAGTCCCAAACATTTTATATGAACTTATTTAGACCTCACAGTGATCCCATAAGGTGAGTATCACCGAATTTCATTGAATTTAAAATATCATCAATTATAATATGTACCATTATGCCATGACACGTCTTCAATTTATGATGGATTCTTCAGAGATGTTAAAATTTAACCAGGAAAAATAAGGCTATAGAGTGAATGAAATACATGATCTGCATTTAAAATATGAAGAAACAGAAACCAAGAAGTTAAATGACTTGCCCAAGGTCCACCTAAGAGACAAAGCCAGGATTTGAAGCCCAACTCCAAAGCCCAAGTTCTTAGCCATCATCTGATGCTGGACAGGAGGTTGTAAGCAGGTGGAGTTTAAAAAAACCAGTGTGGCTGCTGAGGGTGCAGTGGATTCAAAGGGAATGCGCAGAGTCAGATGGCACATCTGGGAGACAAGTGAAAAGGTTCTAGAGTGGGCTGGAGGCCACAGGGCAGGAGGAGGGGGCCACATAGGGTAGAGGTCCTTCAAGAATGGGCAGAACTGGTTGACCCACTGCATGTTAGGTGTGAAAACAAGGACAACTCTAAAATGTTGAGCCTGAAAAGAAGGTACAGCATAGGAGGGTACAAGGTAGCTACTGCAGACCAGAGGAGTGCTGTGGTGCCTGGGCAGTCAGAAGGTGTGTCTTTTCACCCCATTTTGGGCAGTGATGCTGCTTAGCACCTGGTGGACACTTACTAAGTATTTGTCAAATAAATGGATGAATCAATTGTATGATCTTGTGCAAGTTGTATGATCTTGCTGTATGATCTCTGGGTTTCTCTCTCTCTCTCTCTCTCTCTCTCTCTCTCTCTCTCTCTCTCTGTGTGTGTGTGTGTGTGTGTGTGTAAAATGAAAGGATTGGACTAGAACATGTAAAATAACATGGAAGGTACTCTCCTGGAAGAGGTAGGCATTCCTCTCCCCTTTCCAGGACCTTTATGGTTACCCCCAAAACAATGATGCTAACCCTGGCTGTAAATTAGATTAACCAAGACCCAATATGAGACTACTAAATTCAGAATCTCTGGAGATGGGTAGTTTTTCAGGCTTCCCAGGTGACTCTAATGTGCAGCTGGTTGAGAACCCTGGCCCTGGGGCCCCCAGGTAACCAGTTTGAAACCACTAGACTAGGTGAGGGCCAGGATACCTTCTAGGCCTAAGATCTTAGACTGAGACTCGTGTTTGGTGACAGGCCTCTCTTTTTATGTCCCATCTCTCATCCCCCAAACCAAAACTCCTGATAGCTAGGGGACAAACACCAGGGTTTCACAACCTCATATTATTGATGTTTTGGGACAGATAATTCTGTGTTGTGGAGGACTCTTCTGTGCGTTTTAGGATGTTGAGTAGCATCCCTGGTCTCTACCCACTAGATGCCAGTAGTATACCACCCCATCCCCACTAATCAAAGCAATGAAAAATGTCTTCAGATGTTGCCTTCTCCTGGGGTGCAAAATCCCCAATTGAGAATCACTGTATTCCACTGAGCTTCCCTGTCCTCCCACATCAGTTGCAGACAGAGGCGAGGCAAGGGCGGAGGCCATTTCACAGCATGTTTAGTTGGGCCTGGCAGGAAAGAAGCCTTTGTGGGAGGCCAAGGCTTCACAATGTTAAATGGAGGGAGAGCATGCCAGCAGACTGACTGATGTGGTCTCACTCGAAGAAGTTCTCCAGAACACTTATTACCGGATTCCCAATTAGTCGTAGGAAGGCCAAGAGTAGTTTCTGGGGCAGACAGCCCCCGCTTTCCGGGAACAGGCAGAGGGGGGCGTGGGAGTGGTGGTTTGTGTGGAGGGGATTCTTTCCTTCTGTAGATATTTTCCTGGCATTGGTGACTGTTTTATCTGATTGGTTGAGGGTTGGAGGGGAGGAGCTTTCCAGCTATGGGTGCCTGGGTCCCTGGAGGCCCTCTGACACTGGGATCATGGGGATATCTGGGTTTCAGAGTCTGGAAGACTGAACTTTTGGGGGTGGAACTAGGGCTGGCTGGTTCCCACCCCCCAAGGGAAGTGGAAGTTGTGGGTACATTCTCCTTACAGCTGGAGGCTCGGTTTGTCAGCATCTTCATAAGTCACTTTTTGCTTTGAGGAGGTGGGACCTGAAGGAAGACAAGAAGTGGGAGGTCTGGGAAGGGAAGGAGGAGGAATGTTTTTTTGAAAGAGGAATGGTGGGTGGTGGAAATTACTGGTGGATCAGAGGAAGTGAGGCTTTTTCCTGCCCTTATCCCCCAACTCACTCTACCATGAGGCTCAGGATACCCAAGAGCAGGACAGCTCCAAAGACAGAGAGGAGCAGAATTCTGGCTTCCCAAAGATCGTGACTTCCTGCAGGGAACCCAGGAAGCAGTGAAAGATCCTGGGGACCAACCTGTCGACACTGGGGAAGCCTAAGAACTCAGAGATCTGGGTGAGGTGAGGCAGAGGTGGGGAGTAAGGACCTGGGAAACAGCGCTTTTGGGGCCAACAGTGCACCTCAAAGCCCTCGCAGGTGGAGCAGTTGTACAGGATAGTGCTGCCCCCTGCAGGAGACAGAAGGACCAGAGCTGGGGAGGGGAAACCCAAACTCCACCCTTCCAGAGTATTCCACTTCCTCAGGCTAACTGCCAAGCTCTCCTCCGGTACCCCGAAGCCCCTTGTCCTTGCAACCCCTTTCCTTTTCTACTCACGGCAGGCAGGAGCACAGAGGGCTGAAATGAAAGACAAGGATGAGCCGCTCAGCCATACACCTCTTTGCCCCAGATCCTAGGCACCCCTTTATCCTTCCCCATATCAGTACCTTCCCTGGTGTACTCAGGAAGCTTGGTCTTTTGAAGCCATTGCCAATATGAAGGGAGTGAGGAGGGAGACTTTTTGATCTCTAGGGAGGCAGAGAGCAGTCATTTTCCCCAGGGCCTCAACAATGCCAACTGACCTCCACCCCTTCACTCAGCACTTCCACCATCATGCCCTCCTGTCTCCACCTACTCTCCACTCTTCCCTGGCTCCCTAGCCCCCTCCTCTCATCTTTCTCCTTTGTGCCCATCCAAATCTTTAGATTGTGCCTCCCCCATTGACCTCACCCATGACCCTCAGGACTCTGTGAGTCTTCTCTGTGACTTTGTTCATGGACAGCTCATCTGTGGAGATGGACAAGGACCTGTGATTCCATCAGCCTGGAAGATTCTGGGGTCTCTCCTAACTTTCCTACGGTCCAAAGAAGCTCTCCCAGAGGGAGAGACCAGTGTGTCGAGGGCTGTGGACTGAGGTGACAACTGAAAGAAATAGCTGGGAAGCCACACGTTGCCCTGCTTGAGGCATGGGGGTGACTGTTGCTGGGCCCATCCCTGGATGTCTGGACTTACCTAAGGCAAAGGCTGAGAAGTTCCAGGAGGCCTCACAGTCCTTCCACTGGGCCTCCATTTGGCTGCAGAGCTGAGCCAGGCGGCCCGACAAGTCGCGGGATGGAAGGTGACAGAAGACACAGGCCTGGGCAGCTGCCAGGAAGACCCCACCTAGCACCAGCATCCACATGAGCCCTCTCGTGGGGTGTTAGAGGGGAGCTGGCCCCACCCACCTAGGCTCAGAAGGCCTCAGAATGCTCTGTGATCCTGAGCATTTGCCTGGAAGTTCTAGTGTTCCAGAACAGTTGGAGGTTCTAGAGTATTCCAGAACAGTGCCACTGCTCCATCCCTGGCTGGGGCCCATGGACCTGGGGACCGGCACCCCCAACCTGGCCCTCAGCAGCCTTTACAAGTTTGTGGTTCCAAAAGCAACTTTATTTTTCTTCTTGTAAGTGATAATAAGTGACTCCCCCAGTGAAAAAGTTGTTCATGAATATCCCATCCCCTCAGGGGCCCAGAAATCCTATCCTTTCCCATATCTTCCCCGACTCTCCCCGACTCTCCCAAACTCTCCAAGTTAATCTCCTCTCTGACCTGGGCAGCCTTGGGTCTTCTCCAGCTATCTCCTAGCAACAAGCCTATGGTTGCCTTAGCAACCAAGAGTTCTATAAAGGCCTCTAAGGCCAGGCTAAGCCCAGTGACTTCTTTTACCTCTCACCAGGAAGATCCTAGTGAGTCAAACCCCAACAGGTCCCTCCTGCATACGTGGTGATGTGAATGCACATGCGTGAACACACACACATCCCTTATGATTAAACTACTAATTCTTAGTCTACTCACACCCAAACCACATACACACCTGGTGCCCAAACAGTTGCTAGGCAACCCCAAACAGGCCTGGACATGAGGGACCACAGAAAGACCAGCACACAGTTACCATCACCAGCAACACAGATAGGAGCCAGGATGTCAGGGACCCACACATCAGCCAGACACATACTGAATGCACACATATACATACACACACATACACACACACATGAAGAAAGTAAGGCTAGGACTCAAGAAGATGCTACCCTTCTCCCCATGGCCAGCCCCGCCATCAATATGGAATTCTTTAAAATACTTGGCTCTCCAGAGGGATGCTTCACCCCACAGTTTTGGGTATTCTCCTAGTTCCCTTATGCCAGCCTAGGATGAGGTGTAACCTTTCTGTCTCCTTCAGTAAATGGCTTGGAGTACAGCAAAGAATCTCCCTTCCCATGTTCCAGAATGTTGTGGCCTAACATTGGTCAGGCCAGGCCAGGCCACTCAAGTCTAGGAGAAGTCACAAACCAGGAGAGCACATTAGAGCAATCCAAAGTCCCTCTTCCTCCCAGACCTCAGTACCCCTACAGGGTTCTGCTAGGCCTAACCTGGACAGAGAAGGGTCCCCATTTTTTCAGACCCCTAAATACTGAGCTCCCACCAAGGAAACACTGGAGATCCCTAGCCTCAGACAAGAACAAGCCAGGAGAAGCTTTCCCACACCTCCCAGGATTAGCACCAGTCCAGACTCCCTGTACCACTTGCGGCCCACAGCGGGCTTGGGTTTGGGGAGGCCTGCCCACATCTAGGCTCCAATAGGTGCAGCAGTGGGACCCTTGACTCTCACAGTTCCCATAGCAGAGCTAGTAAGAGGCTTCAGGGGAGCCTTCAGCCCCTTTGCTGACGCTTTCTTTCTTCCTATTCCTCAAACTGAGGGCAGCGTTCTCAGTTCTCAGTTCTCAGTGCCGGACGAAGCGCAGAGATCTGGAGTTGAGCAGATCTTCAGGGTCAGGGAAAACGGAGTCTAGACGGAAGCCATGCTCCAGAGCCACCCGCAGCACCTCCTCCAGGAAGCCTGGTGTGCTTACCACTTCCCGTCGCTCTCCTGGCCCCCCAGTCCACAATGGCTGCAGCCCCAGTCTCCTGTACTCCACTTCGGGGAGTCCTGTGGGGTGGGGTGCCCACTCCAGACGAAAATGTGGGCCTCCCTCTGCTCTCTCCTCATTGACCACACCAAATCGAGCCCTCATGGCACCCAGACATTCTGGGTCGGTGCAGAAGAGGTTGGCTTGAAAAGTGTCCACCTGGACAGAGCTCAGCTCATAGTGGTGTGGGCCCTGGCGAGAAGAGAAGTGCACCAGGCGGGGACTGGCATCTACATCTGCGTGGAGCAGAGCAGCTGTGGGTGCATGGGTCCCCTGAGAGGCCTCCAGTTCCCGCAGAGCATCTAGGAGGGGCCGGATCTGGTAGAAGTCGGCCTCTGCCCTGAGAAGTGCTGTCTCCCCATACCCAAGGGGCAGGTCCAGGCGGCCCAGCCGAAGGAAATTGAGAATGTGCCGAAAGGCCTTACCATCTCGGTCGATGAAGTATTGGCCACCTCCCTGGGAGTTGAGGTTGGGGGGCATAGGGGTGCCAGCCTTAAACATGGCCCCCAGCATGGAGTCTGGGAAGCGAGTCAGGGTCTCCAAAGTGGTGGAATATAGTGTGCCCCCCACATTCAGGGTCACGGGGCCCCCAAAGGAGGGGGGCGAAGAGGGCACAGGAGGAGGGGAAATTTTGGGGCGTACTGAAGACACCAAAAAAGAAAAAAAGGCAGAACTTCCTGGGTTTGTGCAGAATTGAGTTGTAAGTTTCAGACTCTAGGTTGAAGGCACCAGTTGGAGTACAAGGTAGCAAGATTCCGGGCTCACCTAGCTCTCTGGGCGGTAGGGGATGGTTTCCTGGCACAGAAACGCCCGAAAGGCTGAGAGAACGTATGAAAAGAACACAGGGAAGCCCAAGAGGGAAGGGTAATTTAGGTCAAGACGCATCCGATTCTGAGTGATCAGCGACTCCTTTCTGCGATCTTCAGACAGTGGGTTTCCAGAATCCAACCGGCAGGTTACGGTGGCAAGCACAAAGCCAACTCTTTAAAGGGTCCAGCTTCCGAGTTCTCGGGCAAATCGCTGTCGTAGTGGGCGAGTTCACGCAGGGTTCCGGGGGCCAGTCAGAAGTCTGGCCTTGGCCTGGCTCCGGAGCGGGTCCCAGGAGATGGAGGCGGGGCTGCCTGGAGCTGATGGCGGAATTGCCCCTGTAGCGGCTGAGGAGCGAGGATGCACGCTCAGTCCAGGCTGCGAGTGTCTGAGGACTCTGATGGAACAGGCCGGGGGTCTTGGAACCTGTGCGTCGCCGCCTTTCCGGGGTACCGCGGCAGCCGCTGAAGTCCTCTACGCCCCCAGGAAGTGGCCTCAGGGCAGCCGCTGGGGCCCTTTAAGGGACAGCCCCGCCCCCTCGGCGCCCCGCCCTCCACCCCCGCGGGGCTCGCGCTGCTCGGGTGGAGGTGGTGAACCAGAGACACGGGGTGGACGGGCTAGACGGGCGGACGCAGCAGGGGTGGGGTCTGGAGGGTGACTCAGGCGCCTCGCTCCGGATGTAGCCGCCACAGCCCCGTCGGCCCCAGGTGTGCACGACCTCACGTCTGCAGCTCGGCGGAGGCAGGAGTCCCCAATCCCGCCACTTTGAGAAAACGTGGCGTGGGCCAGGGCTTGGGGACTATCAGTTTCTTTCTTGTCGCTCCTGTCAGAAATTCCCGAGGGGGCGGATGCTGAGCTGCGGCATTCCCTGGATGCCTCCAGGCCGGGGTGGCCGAACCAGCCTCTCTATCCTGGCCCGACGCCAGCTCCCCCTGAGAGAAGGCCGGCTTCAGCCCATGCAAGCGGCTTCTCCCGGGCTGAACGGGTCTGGCCGCGTCGCCTGAGCCGGAGAGCCCCACCCCATGGCCTCTGGGTGCTAGGGCTGAGGCTGCAACTTCTACTTCATTCTCCGGGAGTCACCCCTTGCGTGACTCGGGTCTCCCAAACTCCCATACACTCTGCACCTCAAGAGCCGCAGAGCCCAACACCTTGCTGGCCCGGAGGTGGTACCCGATAAATGAACTATGAAGGGAAGAGCAAAGTACATGGGCTTTAATGGCAACGGAGTCAGCAGTGGGAGAGGAAGGGCAGGGGTCGCTCGCAGGCTCACGAAGGCCTGAAATCAAAGCGTGTGGAGATCATGACTACGCCGGCTCAGCTTCTCCGGGTCGTCTGAAGCCATGAGAGAGAAGTCACGGAAGATGTCCAGATACGTCTCATCTCCTGAGGGGAGGGAGGAAGGGCTGGGAGTCCACAACTGGGCCCTAGCATGGGAGAATATGCTGGGGCCAGCTGGTCCAGCCAGCCTGGTAAGAGCATGCGTAGAGGAAACACCTGCACCATCAGGGCACCGCCCTCACCTTTGCTTTGTTTTGACGCCCTGGTGCATGGAATGTGCTTAATTCATATTTGTTGAATAAATAATAGAATTAATTGATGAAGATGGACATGAGGGGGACAGGTCACCAGGGAGCCAGAAGCCCAGAGTTACAATGTTGGGCCTAGTGGGGTGCGGTGGGTACTTTACCTGTCTGGCCCTGGGCTGCTTCAGCCTCTCTCATCTTTGCCAACCGTAGCCTAAAGAGGAGAGAATTAAGGAATGAATGACAATCTCCTTAACTCTTCCTCACTCCAACTTCCTATCCTTTGAGCAGGTTGTTTATTTATTTGTTTCCCCAGGGTCTAGTGCTTAAAAGATGCCTGACAACAATGTTGATGAATGATGCCTTCCAGAATGAGCTCTTCACCCTCCGAAACTGCCTGCCTCCTTCCTACTCCATACCCCAATCAACACTTGGAGCAACCTGTCTCTCCCCCGGTCCAGAAGCTGACCTCGCCAGTCCCCAGGCCTGGCACCTTCAGGTCTCCCCATTAGCCCCACCCATGTGGATGGTGCAGGTACTAGCTCTGCCCCCTTGGGCATCCTCACAGGGTGACGATGTCAGCATTGGCTGTTTCCATGGCGATAGTCAGAGGGTCCCTGCCTTCAGAGTCCTGAGCTCCCAGGTCAGCTCCCCTTTTCAGGAACAGGCAGGCCAGCCTAGAGAGGATAGCCAGGTTCAGCCAACAGCTCACCCCATCTGGAGCCTTTCTCCCCAAGGCCATCATCGCTGCCTCTCCTACCCAGTATGCCCAAGAATGGTTGCGTGGTGGAGCGGACCCCGGCCGTGACTGTCTGCCTGGTTCACGTTAGCCCCATTCTGAAGGAGAAATTCACAGGCCAGAAGAGAATTCTGCATTGAGAAGTGGAGAATGGGGAGAGAATGTGGCATCCTTAGAGGCTGATTTAAAGATATTTTAGAGTAGGGTCAGTTCAGGGGGCAGGGTATGGGATCAGGAGTGTAGGGGTACAGCTAGGTGTCAGGCTCTGCTCTAGCTTTTTACATGTATTCATACGTTATATCCATAGTACAACCTAATGAGGTATAGGATCCCTTTTTACATCTGAGGAAACTAAGGCACAGAGCGATTCCTAACTGTAAGTGGTGAGAGCCTGGATTCAGATCCAGGTCATTTGCCTCTAAAGCACACACTCTTAGCAACCAGTCTCTATTGGTTATCATTCCCTATGGGGTAGGGGTAGGGGCAAGAAAGTCTGGAGTAGAGAAGGAAAGGAGCCTTAAGGTGGGGTGGGGAGGTTGGCAAGACCCTCACAGCAGCTGTGGCCTGAATCAGTGGTGTGGCATTCTCCTGACCCACGTTGACCCAGTTGACATCGGCTCCATGGGCGAGGGCATCAGCCATGGTGGGGAGGGATGGAGGATGCCCAGCCGCTCGAAACAGCAGAGCCCCAGGATGCAGGCTGCCCAGGTTATCAGAGGGTGGCTCTGTTAGAGAGAATCAGCTTTGAGTCTGGGAAGAAAACCCTCAGTAAAGTCCCCTGATGCTGTAATAGGACAGGTCACTTCCTGATCATGGGGAGGCTTTCAAGATTCTGGGGACTGTAGTAGGAAGTAGAGGTAAATGTGAGTGTGTGTGTGGGTGCCCCTAGGATATAGAGGCTAGAAAACATCATTAACCTCTTCCTGTCCAACCACCCTGACTGGCTGGGATGTTGTGGGTGAGCTGACTCACTGAAGGTCTGTCTCAGCTCTCTTGGCTCCCTCCATCTACTCCAGCCAAACTTACACCCTCCTTCACAGGCCTTTGGAGACCCTAGCTCATTCTCAGTCCTTACTTTTCTCATGCTGTTGACACCCTTACATAGTCCTCCTTGCCTATTCCCAGCCCTATGCGCCTTCCCATTCTTCACTGTAACCCCCAGAACTCTTGCCTTCTAAAACCAGTGCTGGTGTTGTCTGGCCCCTCCAACATTCTCAAAGGGAAAGCCTGGGTCTTATACTCTGAACCTCCCCACCAGGTTTTGCACAGTGCTGAGCATACAGCAGGTGCTCAGCAAATGCCCAACCAACCCTATACCTGGCTTGGATCTGAAGTTCCCCGGCTGGGGCTTAATGGAAGGCTTTGGGGGCACAGGAGGCTGCCCCCTTGGGGGGCCCCGGCCACCTCTTCGCCCTCGAATCTCAGGAAGCTTGGTCAGGAACTTCTTCTCTACGTATTTGGCATGAATCCAGGCCTCCTTCTCCTGCCTGGAGGGGTGGTAGGGGAAGAAGACAACAGTCTTCCCTCCTCCCATTCTAGAATTTCCTCCCTCCCTGTGAAGAGGGCAGCCCCAGCCTCTCCCCACCCCTGCCTCACCGGGAGCAGCTGGGGCCTGGCTTCTTCACAGCCATGGCCTCCACACGGGCCTCATAGATTTGGTTGATGACTACATTTCCCAGCTCACACATAAGCTACAGGCAGCCAAGGCAGAAGCAGAGATAGGTGGGGGTGAGCATCTGAGCCCTCAGGGCTCTGCAACCCTGTCCTCACCCCACTCCACACCCCCATACTCTTCACGATACCCACGAGTCACCTTCACTAGTTCCGGCTCCCATGAGTCAAGTGTCAGAGACCGGACTTTAGAGAAATGAACTCCAAGGCTCCTGGAGGAATAGAATGAAAGTCAGGCCTTATGTGAGGCAGCAGCTGCGGGGAGCTGCTGCTGCTCCCGAAAAGACTTGGAGACAAAATCCTGCATGGGGGCCCATGTAGAAGTGCTGGGCCAAGAGGCAGCAAGGCAGCTGGGGCCATGTGGCCCTGACCTGCATCTGGCAGAATCCTGCCTGTTCACCATCCCTCTTCTCCTTTCTTCTCCTACATTTTATTTTAAGGGCTTCAACCTCTCCAGCCACCTCCTTCTCTCTTGGCACTTTGGCCTGGACAACTCTTTCCAGCCATTCTCCTTCCCTTCTTCTAATAGACTGACTCAGGGTGAGGACCATATCGACTTGCTAAGGCCTCACCTTTTTTCTCTCTGTTCTTCATTGTCTCCCCGACCCTCAGCATCCCTAACCCCACACCTCCTCCAATCAAACCAATAAACTCCTCTGAGTGTCCCCCAACTCTGGCTAGACCAGGACACCAAGGAGCTGAGCCTGCCTGGGTTTAACTTATGCCCCTCAGGCTTGGTCCAGGCCTGTGCCCGGTGACCGCCAGAACATAAGAGGAAGCCAGGGCAGGGTAGAAAGAGAAGAGCCTGTGTAATGGGCTCTTATCTTGGTTCCTCCAACACTGCAGCCAGAAGGAATGGGGCCAATGCCTGGGGCCTTGGGGAGTAACCTGTGGATGCCGGAGCACTGAATGCAGAGGGTGACACCAAGGTTGATGCTGGCCCACTCAGGGGCTGGTTCTCGGCAGTCGCAACACTGGGCATTGCCATCCACACTCTGCACCTGAGCTGCCACATGCCCCACTCCACCAGGCTCCCTTCCCTTGGTCGTCCCGCCGGAACCCAGGGTGGCAGCGGAGCCCATGCCCAGGTGTCCTGAGCCCTGGGGGAAACAGGGGAAAGAAGGAGTAGCCACAGGGCCTAGGGGAAGGGATGCCCAATCTCCCTGGGCAGCCTGGGCCTACACTCCCATATTAAGGTACCTGGCCTGGACCCCGGGGGCTGTCATCAAGGTGAGCCTGGCTGAAGGCTGTGGCAATGCTGCTTTGTACAGCGCTGATCCACAGCTGCAGGAGGCGTTCTGAGTCAGCCTGTAGGAGGCAGGACCTGGGCAGGAGATGAGATGGAGAGCAGGGAGGGGTCTAAGGCCTAGGGAACATGTGGCAGAATGAGCAGGCTGACATTCAGCTAGTATTAACTGGTATCAGTCATACTGAAATACTTTTGCAAGAGTTGGTAATATCCTTCTAAATATTTCCCATCACCCTATGCCCACCCCGCAGACTGCCCTACAGTACAGCCACCAAAGGGTTAATGCCTAGGGCTGCATGGGAGGCTTCCAAGTCCCTGCTCCAGTCAGTGATGCCGTTGTGATTGGCTCTACCTTTCCAGTTGGTAAAGATGTAGATATTAGAGCATCATCCCTAGGGATTACACTTACTTGCTTGGGGATACCACCTCAAAGCAGAACCTCCTTTCTGAGTCAGGACAGAGCTTCACTGTGCAGAGACGAAGGTCATCTACTACCACAGTCACAGGGTCCTGGCAGGGGAAGGTGATATACGGGCAAACATCCAGCCAGCTACAGCAAGGGCCGAGTCTCCCTAGGCCCAGGCCTTCAGGACCCAGGCTACCCACCTTGTACTTCTTCTGATAAACCAGTTGGTTGCTCTGAATAGTGAACCACCGTCTAGAGGAGATAGAAATAGAGTTATGGACACAGGCAGCATTGGGATGAGGCTCGGAACAGGAACAGCAGAGAGGCTGTGCCCTTTGCTCCATAAGGATCTTGCTGAGAGGAGAAAGACCTGGGCTGTCTGTCCCATGAGATGTTCCAAAGGAGGGAGGACAGACAGTTGTGCAGATGGGGACATCTAATGGGTGCTATTCACATCTTGGACAACTTAGATTTGATGTATTTATTTATTTAGTTTTCTTTTTTTTAAGCCTACAGCACCTGGTATTCCCAGGTGGTCTCCCATCTGAGTACTAACCAGGCCTGACCCTGCTTAGCTTCCGAGATCAGATAGGATCGGGCGCGTTCAGGGTGGCATGGCTGTAGACAGATTTGATATATTTGTGAAGACAACTTTCCAGCAGATGACAATAAAATGCCTTTTCTAATAAAGTAAGTCTATTGCTACAATTTTTTAACAGATGGCAGTATCTTGGAAATGGGCTCTAATTTCTAATTTGCACAAAGATCCCATATGGGCTGGCAGTGGACCTAGAAGGGGAAGGAGTGAGTCAGAGCAGATCACCACTCTGCTCTGCACCCTGCAATGGCTTTTCATTTCCCTGAGCATTGAGCCCAAGTCCCTACAGAAGCTAACAAGGTGGTATCATAATTTACAACCCCCCCATTAGCTCCAACTTCATCTCGTACTACTTCCTTCTCCCTCCCTCTGTTCATACTCACAGCCTCCTTTCTATTTCTCTGAACACTCAGGTTTCTCAGGGCCTTGGTGCTGGGCCCTTTCTGCTCAGAACATTCTTCCCTCAGATGTCCTTTTAAGTCTCCACTCAGAAGTCATGAGGCCTACTCAGACCACTCCATTTAAAACTGCAACCCCTTCTCAGTTATCCACATCCCTTTCTTTACTATTTTTTCCTCTGGCACTCTTACTTTCTAATATAAGTATACTAACATAATATTTACTTAATTTTTACATTATTGTCAGTCCTTGCTAATGAAATGTAAACTCTCTGAAGGCAGGGGCTTTTGTCTGTTTTCCCTTGCTGTGCTTAACATACTATAACCACTCAAAAATATTTAATTGAATGAGTTTGGCTAATTGAGGTGTCCTCTCCTCACCTGCTCCAGGTCTTAAATGCATTGCTGGCCCGTTTGAAGAGATGTCCTTCCATGACCAGGCCACCAGACCCCGCCTTTAGGCTTGGCTCTGGTTCCTCCCCACCCAGCTCCTAAGGGCACAGAAGGGTCCAAGGGCAACTTTGTGGGTAAGAGCAAGGCCCCAGGCCCACCTTATTCTCATCCACAGCCCAGCCCTTACCTTTTGTTTCAGCAGCACATGTCTCTGCTCCATGTCTCTCTTCTCTCGAGCTGAATTCAAAACCAGCTGGTGCAACTGGGCACAGGAGAGGCATCTTAGATGGCCCCCACCTCCCCCAACTAGGCCAGAAAAGTTATCTCAGAGCCCAATACCCTCTACCACCTGCCTGCGCTATAGGGCCCTACCTGGGCGCCCAGCTCCTTGCGATACTGGGCCAGCCGGCTCAGCTCTTCGTGGCCCTGCTGGAAATGGGTAGCCTGGGCCTCCACCAAACGCAGCACCTGGGGCATCCAAGGTGGGCAGATGGAAGAGCTGAGGAAGGACTTTTCCCTCTTCTGTCCTGCTCTCCATCAGCAGGATCCTCCCCACCTTGCCCTTGCCACTACTACAACTCACAAACTCCATGATGTCAAACTTCCTCTTGTCCTCAATCACATTGATCTGAGGGCCCAAAAATACCTCAGGTCAGTCTTGAAAACATAGTGCCCCCTCCCACTGCACACCAGGGACTCTCCAGCCTCACGGTGACTGAGCCCTTGGTACTCTAGGCAGACAGGTTGGGGCAGGCACCTGCAGGGCATAATCCAGTGCCCGTCCCCGGTACCCAGCTCGAGCAGTCTTCAAAGCAGCTCCTGCCTCTTCTGCTTCCTGGATCCGGCGCCTAGGGACTTCTGCGTTGTGGGTAAGAGCAGCCTCCAGGCTCTCAGCCCCCCGCCAGAAATCCCGGCGAGCCTCTCGGAAACCCCGGAGACCTCTGTGTGTAGGGGGATAACAAAGAATCCCAGCTATACCCATATGCCCCCAGTAGCGAACTCCCAAAAGTAGGCCCACTCATAGCCTCTCAGCCTCTGTACAGTCAGAACTCCAAAGGGGTCCTTGAGATGGGGGATAGCAATTAGGCCACCAGAAGCCGCTAGTCTTGCAGCTTCATTCAGGGAGGCCCCTGTGGTATTGGGAAGAGGGCTGGAGGACTGGTTTCCCACTCAACTCACTCCTTGACCAAGGTTTGGATTTGCTGCTGCAGCGTATGCTGGGTGGCATCTAGAAGCTCCTGAGGGGAAGCAGAAATTGGCAGGTGGGGGTCAGGACAACAGACAACCTTGCTCCCCCCACCAGCCCTACTTATCCCCACTCACCGAATGGCTATCCAGCTTGTGGCTCAGGCTCTCAGTGAATTTGTCTAGACATTCCTAAGCAAGAAGAGGCAGAGAGAGAGTACCAGGCATGGGGTAGTAGAGCCCTCCCCACCTCTAGACCCAGCGCTATGGCTGAATTGGATGGTAGCCCCAGCCTATCTCTGGCCTGGGACCTGCAGACTCCAGACCAACCCTCCCCCTGCTTCCACAGGATCTCTGCTCATCTCAGACCCCATCCCACCCTGGTCTGGGCCCTCTACATACCACCATCATGGGCTCTGGTGGACCCAGGCGGGCCAGATCACAAATGCCAACAATGAAGGCACGGCCAGCAGCAAGGTAATGACGTCCACTTTCCAGGAGGCCATTACCCAGCTTGAGGAGCTAAGAAGCAATAGGGAGTCATGCCATGTGCCACCATAGTCGGTGACACACCCACTCCTGTCCCACTTTCTCTTCCCTTCCCCAGGGCTATGCCCCTCCTTTCCAACCTTGCCTACACTTCTCTGCAGCCCAGTCTAGCTCTCGCAGTTTCTAACACAGACTTGGTACCTTCTCATCTGAGTTACTTTACTCTCACTGCTCTGTGCCTGAAACAAAACTCCTCCCATCCTGTCACCAAAGCCAGTGTTAGCTTTGTCTCCAAAACATCTTTCTCTATCCGCTCCCACACATTTCTCCCTGCCCTGCCCCAACTGCTTGAATCCAGTTCCCTAGAAACTCCACCCTCATGCACCATTGGCTCACAGGAGGTGTGCTCTACCTAGTTGGTGTTAAATTCTACAGTACTTACTGTCTGGACTTATCTCATTCTATGCCTATTGAACATTCCCTCATAAATATTAAGCAATCACTAGGCCACAGGGTCAGGGGGAAGATGGCATGCTAGGTTACTCCTAAGGCCCATTCCACCTGGTCCTAAATAGCAAATAAGGAGGCTTGATAAACAAGGAGACAAGTGACTAGCTTGAGGAGTGTCTCCTTGGAAGAGCCAGGTGGCTGAGCCAGAAGCCAAAGTGAGGTCTCCTGATCCCTGGCTCTTGTTATTTGTAAGAACTGCACTGCCCCTAAAGTAATACCGCTTGGGTCTGGCCTAAGTCACCACATCTGGAATAGAACAATTGTCTGTGAAGCCTGTCAGCTTAGCTCAGTAAACTTTTGTTGAACTGAAAAACACTTTTTAGGACTAATGAAGGCTTCAGGGAAATGTAACTTGACTTGAGATATCTAGCAGGGTCAGTAATGGTCAGGAAACTAGCCACAATCAAACTTTTCCCCATATCTATGACATGGGACAAGGAACCAGATGCTCACAACGCCACTATATGGAGCTGAGGGACTGAGTGTCCAGTTTTTCCCTTATTCACTCCTCCTCCATATATCATAACTTTCATAAGATTGAAGTAGTGACAAACTGGTACATCTGTATAAAAGAATGGTATTCGGCAATGCAAAGGAATAAATTATTCATAAATGAACTATTGATAATAAACTGTTGATGCTATTGATACATAAGAGTTGAATAAACTTCAAGGACATTATTCTGAGTGGGGTAAAAAAAAAGGCCAGTCTTGAAAGGTCACATAATGTATTGATTCCACTTACATAACATTCTAGAAATGATAAAAGTCTAGAGATGGTGAACAGATGAGTGATTATCATGGATTAGAGAAGGGAGCAGGGAGGGTATCATTACAAAGGGTAGTACGAAAGAGTTCCTTTGTGGTGATAGGACTTTTGTTATCTTGAGAATGATGCTAGTTATAAGAATCTATACATAGATAAAGTGCCACTGGATTATACACAAAGATTTTTTTTTTTAATAGAGTATATTCAAAACAGGTAAAACCCATATAAGATCTGTAGACAGTTCATTGCATCATGCCAATATCAATTTCCTAGTTTTGGTGGTGTACCGTAGTTATATAAGATGCCGCCATTGGGAACAGCTGGGTAGTGGGTATGCGGAACATATCTGTATTATTTTTGCAACTTCTTATGAGTCTATAATTAACTCAAAATAAAAAGTTTAATTTAAAAAATATATTAATTGATCATCCACTTTTAGGCCATGATATAGTCACTGGGGATTGAGCAAAAACGACATAAAAGTCCCTCATGACACATTTTCATGAGGAAAAACAGACAAGAAAAAAATCAGCAAATGTGACAGACACATACTAAGGTGAATCCCAATGATTTCCACTTTTGCACAATCCCCACCCCTTGAATGTGAGTGAGGCCTGTGACTTGCTTCTAACCAGTACAGTAGGGCAAAGGTGATGGGATGGCACTTCAGTGATTAGGTTATGCCACATGGCAAAGGTGATGGATTTGCTCCTGTGATTATATTCTGATATAAACTGATGCCATCTTGCCAGCATAAACAAGGAAGACTCTCCTGCTGGCCTTAAAGAAGAAAGCTGCTATGAAGCACACAGGGCCAAATGGCAGGAGATTTGATGGCCTTGAGGAGAGAAGGGCCTCAGTCCTGCAATAGCAAGTCCTGCCAACAATCATGTGAACTTGGAAGAAAACCCTGAGCTTCATATGAGACTGCAGCCCCAACCAACACCTTGACTACAGCCTGCAAGACTCTGAACAGAGGACCAGCTAAGCTGTCCCTGACTCATGACCCACAGAAACTATGATAACAAATTATTAAGTCATTAAATTTGTAATAATTGGTTACACGGCAATAAAAATATAATACAGCAAGTAAACATATTGAGATAAATGCTGTAGAGAAAAATAACGAGGATGGGAGTGTATTTGTGTGTACGTGTACATGCATGTGCTGTTTTATAAAGAGTGGTCAGAGAAGGCCTAACTGTCTTGTATTTAGTGTTTACTAGTTTGTCCTCCATTGTCAGTCTATGGACTCCATGGGGACAGAAATAGTCTTGCTCTCCCCAACTGCCCAGGGTCTAGCAAAGGCAGGGCTCAAGAGCTGACTGGGTAAGTCCACAAGTGAGTCTTTTTTTCCAAGATCCTGACCTCCTTGAGGGAACAGAACCACCTCTGTGTTTCTATGTAGCCCCCAAATATCTACCCCACATGATTAGCATTCAATAATTTCTAAGATTCATTCTCCATATCCAACTTTCTCCCTGGCTCCACCTCTCTCATCTTAATCTGATCCCGGGTCACCTTTTCCAGTCGGGTCTCCAATTCAGATACTTCGGCTTCCACCAGCTCTATAGAGGCTCTGGGAAAGGAGAAATGGCGTCAAGGGAACAGAGCTTGGGTCCATTTGGTTTGTTTGCCTTGGCAGGGTCATGTTCGGGGTTGGGGTAGGGAGTAAAGGGTACAGACAGAAAAAGCTGGTGAGTTAAGAAGGCCCACCTACCTATCCTGTCTTGCTCACTAATTCCACAGTGTGATACATACTACAGCCCAGGCCAGAGCAGGAAGGGTAGAAGGAGGGTGGATGTGGCGAGGGCAGGAAGTTGCTAACCGCCCACAGCAGGTGCTGGGGGAGGGGCAGGGGTCCCAGTAAGAGGGAGGATGGAATGCCAGCTCTGGGGGTGAGAGGCTGGAGGTCCCCTCTGGATTTGATAGCAGAGGTACTACTTTGGCCCACAAGCTTGATCCTGTCCCTTTGAGACCTATTCCCTGTTAGGACATCTGGCCTGGGGAAGTGTATGTGTGTGTGTGTGTATCTTGAGGTAAGTTGGACTACCCTTCCTCTGTCCCCTAGACCTGCGAACACTTACCGGAAGCGGGGCGAGTCCTTAAGACACTCTTCGAAGTCCAGCTTGACCGTCATCTCAGTTTGACTGCTGTGGGGCCAGTGGTCCCTGGGGCCAGGCAGGTGGGGATGCAGGTAGAGGCACTTCCTGCCCCAGGAGGGGCGTTGATGAGGAAGGAGGAGAGGGTCCTCTCCTGGGTAGAGCCTGGGGGGGGTCCGCAATTCTTTTCCCAAGGGAAAGGGGTGTCCTAGGAGGAGCTCTAACCCCCACACTTCCAGGCAGCGCTGGGAGGGGCAGAGGCGGGGCCTAGGCAGAGGAGAGGGGCCTGAGATCAGAGAAGCCACAGCCCCGCCCTCAGAGACTATCTGCTGTCACCTTCCTGCTGGGGGCTGAGTCTCTCTCTGCTTCTTTCTCCTTTCGTGGTTGAGTTTTGGGAGTCTGGCAGATATAGGTTCAAATCATGATTTGGTCACTTAGAGGTTATGTGACCCTGAGCAAGCTCTCTGATTCCTGTTTCCTCATCTGGAAGATGGGTATGACAACCCCTGCCTCCAGGGTTGTTGTAAGAATTAAAGATGGTATGGTTGACTGAATCACACCTATCACTGTCATCCTGCTGCAGTTAGGTCTTCTTGGACTCCAAGGATCTTCTTGAGTCCAGTCCCCCAGACTACTCCAAACTTTCTTCTCTGCTCTGGCTGCTTGCGGTTTCCTGTGTATGAACTTCCCTCCCTCCTCCCCTTTCCTCAGTGACTGAGTAGGCCCAGCCTGGGCCCCCAATTCACAGCACCCAGACTCTTGCTCTTCTTTTTATTTCCTACTTCTAGGGTGGTGAGGGCAGGGGAAAGTTGGCTCCCACCCCATCTCCAACTGGCTACATTTTCTGTTGTCTGGTTTCCTTCTCCTGAGTCCATAGAAGCCACAGGGATTCAT
>NW_006442497.1:3304697-3308892 GCF_000325575.1 Pteropus alecto | reverse complement strand
GATCTGGCTCATGCGGCCTCCAGATTCCCTAGAACCTACCCTCAGCCCCTTTCCCTCCCTGGCCAGTGCAGGCAGCTTCTTGCCCCTGCCTGGGCTCACGTTGGCACTGGTTTTGGTTTGAAGAGTTTTAGTTACTTCCAGGTTCCCCCTCTGAGCTTTCTGGGCTTTGGCAGTTCAGCCCTCTGGATGCCAGACACTGACACCAACCAGACTCTGCTTGAGACCCACTGTCTTTGAAAAAAAGGGCAGTACCAGGAGTGAGATGGGTGGCAGAGAGGAGTCAGAGAGGAGGCATGGGGCCGGCAGGTGGTGCCAAGCTAGAGGGGGCACTGAGCCTCTCTGGTTCCTTTCTGTACAATGTGGGCCTTGCACACTAGGATGGTTAGGGCCTTAGCACCTGTTGTTATCTACTGGTCTGAAAAGAATGGGAGTTGGGGAACGGGAGCTTGCCAAGAGCCATGCTTAGTGAGATGGTGGTCTGGTGCCCTCACCAGGCTGCAGTGGTGTCACTGTCATTCTCAGGGAGTTCTCGATGGCCTTGTGATCCTGAAGGGGGCTTCCCATGTGGTCCAGCAAACGGACCTCAGTTCTTATGGAATTCTCACTCGCCCCGTTCAAGCTTGTGGAGCCTGGAAGCATCAGGGGATCAGGGTTGGGGAATCCATCAGTCTGTTGGTTTTCAGCCCTCCTGCCCCCAGACTGACTAGACCCAGCTCTCACTGTTCTGCTGCTCATCTTCCATGTCCTCCTCAAGCTCTGGGTGGGGACAGGACCTCAGGTATCTTCCTTTGCTATAATACTCCTTTCGCTGCATCTTGTCCAACGT
Source organism: Pteropus alecto (assembly GCF_000325575.1). Taxonomy (NCBI): domain Eukaryota; kingdom Metazoa; phylum Chordata; class Mammalia; order Chiroptera; family Pteropodidae; genus Pteropus; species Pteropus alecto. The sequence goes on along the minus strand of NW_006442497.1, from coordinate 3,308,066 downwards.
GATGGTAGTTGAAGCTGGGGACAGATTTCTGAAGGTAGAGGAATCTGAGGAATTACCCAAATCAATTTGAGTCTTATGGCCACCCAGGGTATCTAGGCCTCCCAGGTGTCTACTTTACCCACACCCCCACCACAGGGGAGAAGCTCAAGCCCCAGGTTCTCATCTCACTTCTATTACCTCCTCCCATTTTAGAAAACCTTCAGTGACCTCTCCATCCCTCACAGCTCTCTTGGGCTTTCTGTTCCTCCTCACCACCCACCCTTCCCTGGGGACTATCCAGATGGGGAATCCACCCCAGCTGCCCCTCTGTCCTCCCTGGGGTCACCTCCCAGTATTAACTCCCCCTCAGGCAGCAGGGCCCTGGGCTGATCAATGCCCACTGAGAAAGACAGGCTACAGTGGAGAGAGCTCTGGGCTACAATTCTCTTGAGTCCCTGGGGTCCCACCATAGCTAACCCTGGGCTTCTGGGATGTGGTTCCTGGTCATCAGGCCAATCTCATCTTTGACTCCTCTGGACAGTCCTCCTGCCCAGCTTCTCTCTGCAAGCCTGGGCCCTGGGTCCAGCATCATACTTCGACCGCCACTGCCCTTACTGACATTACCCACATTGCTGTTGTTATTATCCAATGGCAGGTTTTTCTGATTCTTGAGGAATTTTCCTTCATTGTAGTGTGCCTTACGGCGCTTCTCAAAATCACTGGAGTCTGTGGGCCAGTTTAAGAGCTCAGCTTTCCTGCTAAGCTCTCATCACAGATTCACTCCACCTCCCCTCTCCATTCAATCCCCACCTCTCCTCTCACATGTCTTGGAAAAGTTGTCTGAAGACCCTGAGCTTCTGTTATCACCATACTGGAGGACCTTGGGGCAGAAATTGTCCACTGTTGCAAACCTAAAGGGGAAGGAGACTAGTTGGGGGCAACAAAGGGAGAAAAAAACAATAGGGGCAGGTGGTCGAAAGGGCCAAGCTGGCTGACTCCCCAATCTTGGCCTTGGCCTGAGGGGAACCGTAGTACCTTCCATTTGGGGGCCCAGAAAGCAGAGCTGGCCCAGACCCCAGAGATTTGAGGTCTGAGGAAGACACCCTATATCCCTACTGATCTCTGGCAGGGCTCTCACCTCTCTGCTAGTGCTTCTGGAGTCACTGTGTGGGATGACCCTGCGAGCAGGTTCTCGTCGCTGTCTTGCAGCCTATAGAGGGAGGAAGCAGTGCTGAGAGGCAGGCATCAGGCAATATTCAGTCCCTGAGGCCTCTCTGCCTTCCCCCAATCCCTTCCTTTGAATAGGGAAGCAAGTCTGGGCTGAAGGCTCAGCACCTGTGGTAGGGAGTGCTGGGCTCATCCACCTTCATGAATCCGTAGTCCTTGTCAACAGGGTGGTAGGTGGCCACGATATTCATTTCATCCCAGTGCTGAGATTTTTTCCTAGGGTGGGGGAAGGACACAAAAAAGGGAAGGTAACCTTCAAGTAACCTCCTCTTCCCAGGCCTCCCTAATTCTTTCGGTCATTCAAAAACTTTTTCTTGTACTCCCCTGCAGTTCCAGAGGTGTAAGAGGATGGGGTTGGAGTCACACCTAATTACAATCACGTACTATGTAGCCAGAGTTTATCCGGTACCTACTGCTTTCCTAAAGACTTGGAAACAGATTTCACACTCACTTGCCCTCACCTACTCCCACTTCCAGTTCTCAGAACTATGCACCTTCCCTCCTCGTTCCGCCCTCTCCACTGTCTGGAACTCCTCCCTCCCGCCTCCGCGCTGCCGGCCCGCTGAGCTGGGATCCTTACTTTTCCTCAGTGGGGGATTTATGCATCAAGGTGGAGCTACTGTTTTTTAGGATGCTCCGGGGCCGATCCTCACAGGGTTTGTGGTGGTGCAAGCAAGTTGACCCCGAGCGCGGACTGCATCCGGAGTTGTGTACCCCAGACCCCTCGGACCCAAGGCCAGACGTCCGAGATATGCTTGTTCCAGGAAAGGGGGCATTAAATCCGCCAGGGTATGTGCCGGACCCAAGGCTGTGGCCTGCAACCTCCCCAGGATGTTGGTTGGGCCCGGAACCGAGGACTGCTATCACCCCGGAGGGCCAGCTAGAACCAGGACTGCGAATTACAACTCCCCCAGAGTGCAGAGGGTGCCCAGAACCGTGAGACAAGACAACTCCGGAGGGCAGCCCGGCGCCTGCCTCGACTCCTCTGATGCCTCCTGGCACTCCCCTGGTTGCCCCTCCAAGGAATTCCCGATTGAGGCCGCCAGCAGCCCCCAGAGAGTCCTGCTTCTCCATGACCCCACTAGGGGGCCACTCTCAACTACCCCGACCCGCCTCCCTGCTCCACATAGCCTCTCCCCTGAGGCCCCGCCCCCACCGCGGAGGACAAGGGATGCTTGGATCCCTCCTCCTACTATGCTCCTTGGAGTCCCGGTGGGCAGAATCAAGACTATATATAGGGACCTTGGGCTGGGAGCCCCTCCGCTTGCTCCTCCCCTTATTGTCCCACCCAAAAATCTTATTTCTTTGTCTCTGGGTTTTGTTCCCGCCCTTTTCTCCCCATCACCGCCCTCATCTGAATTGTCCAATCATAGGGGTCCTAGTCTTGGGGTCAGAAGCCTTGTGACGTCACAGTCCTTCAACCTTAACGCGAGGGTCAGAGTTGGGCTGGGAGCTTTATAGCTCTGGGGGATCTTTTGGGACCATTAGCGTCGTTGCTTGAAACTGCCTGCCTAGGTTTCTTTGGATTTTTTATTCGTGGCTTTAATATCTATGTTTGGATTGGTGTTAAAGGTGGGCTTGACTGGAAACACCGTGAGCCTTTTTCCTCCAAAAGTCGGCCCGCTTTGCCTCTCACGAGAGGTGATAGAAAGTGGAGAGATTGCAACACTGTTGCAATACATGTCAGGGCTCAGTGGTGTGGAGGGCAGAGATTTTCATTCATATAGCTACCTGTTCCGCTCACACCGCTTTCAGGCCTGTTGCGTGAAGAGGAGACACCTCCTCCTGTTGCCATAAACCGAATTCTTCTAGGTGTAGCCTGTATCGGGGGCAGTGTCGTCGGTGCCGCTGTCGCAAAGTTGAAAGTGTTCTTGGCGTCCGCATTCCCCCTCCGTCGTAAAGATGCCTGCGGCAGTCATTTCTTCCACTGTCGCAAAAACTCCCTGCCCGTCTTCACCTATCTCGGAGCCATTCCGTCTCCTCGTCATGCCGTAAAGCAAACCTTTCCGACCCCGTCGTCCTTCTGTTCCCACGGTGGTAGTCATTAACTCCCTAGCCTGGAATGCTTCAGTACTCGGCAGTGCCGTAAAGCACAGCTGGCCTCAGCTCGGGGTTTTATTCCTTCTGGGTGTCTGTGCACCGCCGTTGCCACGGTGCCGCCAA
>NW_006442497.1:3303849-3304582 GCF_000325575.1 Pteropus alecto | reverse complement strand
GGGAGTGGGGGATCTGGGGGAGGCCCCGGGTCGGGGCCTGGTGGGGGTGGAGGCCCTAGCGCGAGCGGTTCTGGACCGGAGTCTGGCGGGGGTCTGGGCAGCTGCGGGGAGCTGCACCCGCGCACTGGACGCTTGGTGAGCCTGTCGGCCTGTGGTCGTACAGCGCGGCGGCAGCAGCCGGGCCAGGAGTTTAACCACGGGCTGGTGTTGAGCCGGGAACCCTTGCGCGATGGACGTGTCTTCACCGTCCGCATCGACCGCAAGGTGCGGAGCTGGGACCGCGGAACCGAAATGTGGAGGGTGTTGGGAATGGACCAGAGGGAGACGGGGTAAGACAGTCAAGTTAGCTCACATCACCGGGTACCAGGAGGGAACCGACAGACTTAGGACACCAGGTGACGGGCAGGAAGAGAGCGTGAAGCAGAAACATTCAGTCTGAAGGAGACAAAGAGAGCTTGAGTTTTCTCAAGACCCAGGAGCAGTGAGGGTACACGGGGCCTCACCCACTAGAACGACTAGGGAACAAATCTCCTGGAACAATTCCTGGGAGATAGCGGATGGAAAAATATCAGAGATGTGATGGGTGGAGAAGAGAGAGAACCAAAGAAAGAACAAACCATTGAAAGACAAACTCAGAGTTGGGTGGGAAAGATAGGTAAGGAGAGCTGCTCAGGGAGAACGACCTGTGTATGCTTTGTGTGTGATTTATTTGGTCAAGAGACCGTGCACAAAA
>NW_006442497.1:3303483-3303829 GCF_000325575.1 Pteropus alecto | reverse complement strand
GAGTGGAGCCAGAGACTAGGAGAGAATTAAGCCGGGAGCAGAGAGTAATTTACAAGATCAGAGAATATGGGTGCGGAGAACTGTGATTTGGGGTGGTTGAGCCACAGAGACCAGCGAAGTTAGAGGAAGCAAGGAGGCTGGAGCCAGGGAATTTAGCCAGCATGATGGGAAAAGGGCTGATATTGTAGACACTGAACAACCTGAGTACAGAGCTGAGTTGCTAGGCAGAGCAGACCAAACAATCCCTGAGACAGTCCAGAAGAATGTCTTGTGAGACAGCATCTCTGGATTAGCGTCTCATATCTCAAGAGGGAAAAGCCAGTTAAGCTGTCTGAGAGGTGGGAAG
>NW_006442497.1:3291472-3303458 GCF_000325575.1 Pteropus alecto | reverse complement strand
AGCGGAATGCAGTAGCCTGTGAAATGTGGTGGGAGATCCATTTGTGGCCCATCCTGATCCTCTGTCCACCACCCCTATCGCAGGTCAATTCCTGGAGTGGCTCCATTGAGATTGGGGTGACGGCACTGGACCCTAGTGTGCTGGACTTCCCAAGCAGTGCCACAGGGCTGAAGGGGGGCTCATGGGTAGTGTCGGGCTGCTCAGTGCTGAGGGATGGACGTTCTGTGCTGGAGGAGTATGGTCAGGACCTGGACCAGCTTGGTGAAGGGGACCGTGTGGGCGTGGAGCGCACGGTTGCTGGGGAACTGCGGCTCTGGGTGAATGGGCGGGATTGCGGTGTGGCTGCCACGGGCCTGCCTGCTCGTGTCTGGGCTGTTGTGGACCTTTACGGCAAATGCACTCAGATCACTGTGCTACCCCCTGAGCCAGGCTTCAGCCCCCCTACTCCCGTCCCAACACCTCCCCTTGAGCCCTCCACTCCCCCTGAAGATTCTGTCTTGGCTGAACAAGGAACCTCTGGGGATGAAGGTGAGAACAACGAGGGCAGTGGTGGAGGGGTGGGGCAGAGGGAATGGCTGAAGGAATGGGGAAAATGTAGTGACAAGTGACACTGGGTGTGGACATGGCTGCTCAGACCCCTGAGTCTGTTGAAGGGGAGATCAGGGGATAGAGGAGGGGGTCTCCTGGCTGTGGGCCCTGCAGCAGGGTCTAAACCCTTGTTCCCCTCCCATCCCACCTGGTCCCCAGCCTTCATGGTGTCCCCAGCGCAGGCCCGCCCGGAGACGTTTCCTAACAGCCTTGAGTCGCATAATGGTGAGGGCTTCGGGGAGGCTCTGGGAAGGGGAGTGGGAAGTGAGGTGGACAAGGGAGGGACCTCAGGAGAGGGGTAGGGAGAAGACTGCAAGCCTAAGAGTGTAGAGCCTCATTTCTGCTTCCTTTCTTTTGTCCTAATGCCATAGACTTTGCCAGCATGGAACTATCTGAGGTGGTGAGCAACACCATCTTGTCTGCTTACAATGGGGGGCTCCTAAATGTGAACCTGAGCCCCCCACCAGCAGGGGAAGGGCTGGGGTCTAGCTGTGCTGCTACCTCACCCATCCTTACTTCCAATGACGCCCTGCTCTTTCATGAGAAGTGTGGAACTCTCATCAAACTCAGCAACAATAATAAGACAGCAGAGCGTCGCCGGCCCCTGGATGAATTCAACAATGGGGTTGTCATGACCAACCGCCCGCTCCGGGACAATGAGATGTTTGAGGTGTGCAAGATTCTGGGGTCTGGCTGGCATCTCATCCTCTGGGAGCTAAAGATGGAGCTTGATCCTTGATGCTGGAAAGGTGGGGACAAGGGAAGAGCCAAGGGCTGAGGATCTTTTGCATTTACATTTCCTGCCTCTCTCTTTTGCTAATATTCCACCCAAGATCCGCATCGACAAGCTCGTAGATAAGTGGTCAGGCTCCATTGAGATCGGTGTCACCACCCACAACCCCAACAATTTGGAATATCCAGCCACCATGACCAACCTGCAGTCAGGTACCAGCCACTGACAGGGTGGGGGCAAGGACCTGTGGTCACTGGGGTCAAGGAAGCCCATACCCTAACCAGGGTATCCGCTTTCCCCTAGGCACCATCATGATGAGCGGCTGCGGGATCCTGACAAATGGCAAGGGCACCCGGCGCGAGTACTGTGAATTTAGTCTGGATGAGCTGCAGGTGAGGGTGGGGCACAGCCTGGGTCACTCTCCAGGGGAGTCCCCTGTGTGCTGCATCCTTGCCTGGGCACCTCAGTCTGCTCTGAGATCTAGAGCAAGGCTCTTTTTCTTTCGCCTCAAGGTTTCTTCTGAGAAGGCAATGTTTCCCAACAGTTAGGCACTCAAGATTTTAGCGTCAGATGAGTTCGATTCATTTTATTGTTTGGTCATTTGTAGTAGTGACCTGAAGCAGAAGCTCATCCTCTTTGGTAGTTTTTCCTTTTTTTTTTTTTTTTTCAGAAAATGTCTAAAAGGAGCCTATTAGTACTGTTTTATAGATTGTTGTGAGCATCAAACAAGTAGATGTTTATAAGGTGATGACGTAACATAGTGTCTGACTTGCATTGAGCGTTCAGGGTGGTCTGAGACTCATGGGAACTTTTTGGAGCTGTTCTCCGGTAACTCGGGGTGATGAGAAGGCTCTAGGACTGCTCTGTTCTCACGGTGCCTACAACTGTCCGGAGCCTGATTGTGGATGGATTCCAGACTGTTATTTTTCTGTTTTGAATAGGAGGGTGACCATATTGGTCTCACAAGGAAGTCCAACTCTGCCCTCCACTTCTTCATTAATGGCATTGATCAGGGTAAGGGGAAGCTCAGAGAGGGCTGCCGGGCCAGGGCTTTCAGTGGGGTGGTCTGTGCCTCATCCTCCTGCCTTTCTGATATCAGTCTCCCTATGTCTGACCTTTCTCCCCTCACCCCCCCACGTTCCTGTGCCTACTATCCCTATAGGCGTGGCTACCCCATTGACACCCCCGGTGGTGTATGGTGTGGTGGACTTGTATGGGATGGCAGTGAAGGTAACCATCGTCCACAATAACAACCACAGCGACCGTTTACGCCGGAACAATGCCATTCTGCGGGCACTGTCCCCTGAGGGTGCTCTCCGCCGTGCTGCTCCTGCTACCCAGGCAGAACCTGAGCGCCTGCTTTTCCACCCCAACTGTGGGCAGAAGGCAGCCATTACCCACGAGGGACGCACTGCCCTGAGGCCCCAGTATGGCCCATGGGGTGGGGAGAAGCCTGCAGAAGGGGCTCTAATGGAATTGGGGGAAGGTGTGAGGAAGTGGGAGGTAGAGGGTGTCAGGTCTGGGGCATCCTGGACAGAAAAGGTGGGGAGCCTTCTGGATTTTGAAGTTTATCTGGTTAACTTGGGGCAGTGGGTGTCGGGCAGGCATTGCTGGGCTAAGTTCTGGTGCTCTCGGAGTTTGAGTTGCAGGTCTGACTCTCCACTTGCTGTGCCCTCAGTGCTACCGATGACTTCAATCATGGCGTGGTGCTGAGCAGCAGAGCCCTGCGGGATGGAGAGGTGTTCCAGGTGCGCATCGACAAAATGGTGGACAAATGGGCTGGCTCCATTGAGATTGGTGTCACCACCCACAACCCTGCCTACCTCCAGTTGCCCTCCACCATGACCAACTTGCGCTCTGGTGAGCTCCTAAGAAAGGCGGGGCCAGGATAGGGTCCTGGGATTGAAGCTGTCTCCACAACCCTGATGCTTGTTCTCCAGCTCCTTTTTCACTTGTCACACTTAAGATGACTGAGTCAGTGGCTGAGGAGTGTCACATGAACAGGGCCTGTGGCTGGTTTGGGAACAGCAGAATTTTCTTGCCCTAATTTTGGAAGAAAGCCGAGTGTCAAAAAAGGCTTATGGCTTTGGGGAGTAAAGTGGGGAATGGTATATAAAGGAGAGGAGCCCTGGTTTCCCCCTCATGTTCTCTGCCACTTCTTGTCTCCCTAGGTACCTGGATGATGACCGGGAATGGGGTGATGCACAATGGGACGACCATCTTGGATGAATATGGGCACAACCTGGACCGCCTCAAGGTGGGAGAGTGGGTCTGCCACCAGCTCTCAGCAGTGGGGAGTAGGCAAGATGGGGCTGCTGCAGAACCAGCCCAGGCAAGGACTCTGCCTGACTCCTCACTCCAGCCCCGCTTCTTCCAAGGCAGGGGACACGGTGGGCGTGGTGCGGCGGGAGGATGGGACTCTCCACTTCTTTGTCAATGGGATGACTCAGGGCCCTGCTGCCTGGAATGTGCCCCCGGGCGTCTATGCTGTTGTGGATCTCTACGGCCAAGCGGCTCAGGCGACCATCGTGGACGACGTGGGTGAGGGCCGGGCTTTATAGGGGCAGGAGGGTGGAGTGGCTTTGGGAGGCCTCAGAGACAGCTATAAGCTTAATGAGTGATGTCCTCCTTTGTAGAGGTGCCACCAGTCCCTGAGTCACTCCCTGAGGGCAACAATCAGGTGTCTCCAAGCTCCCCATCATCAGGGGCTGGGGGCTCTGACCTGCGCTTCCACCAGCTACATGGCAGTAACGCAGTCATCACTAATGGGGGACGCACCGCACTCCGCCACAACTGCCGCAGCGAGTTCAATGATGCCATTGTCATCTCCAACCGGTCAGTGTCTGGACTTGCATTTCCCCACTTTCCTACTGCCCAACCACCTACTTAGGGCCTGTCTGATCACCACTTTTCCTGGCAGGGCCCTGCGGGATGGAGAGCTGTTTGAAATTGTCATTCAGAAGATGGTGGACCGCTGGTCAGGCTCCATTGAAGCTGGTGAGGGGCACTTGTGTGCATGTGTGTGTGCTAGGGGAGGTGCTGGCTACCTCCCAAGCTGGGGGCTTGGCTCTGAACTACCCCTGCCTCCTTCCAGGAGTGACTGCTATTCGGCCGGAGGACCTTGAATTCCCCAACACAATGACAGACATTGACTATGATACTTGGATGCTGAGGTTGGGTTGCTTGCTTTGTAGACCAGCTGGGCAGGGCTGGGTGGAGCTGGCTGAGATGAGGGAAGCAGGATTTGGGACCTGTGTGGCCATGGACATTGACAGACGTAGGGGATCTGGCTGCCTCTTCTCTTCAATTCTGGGAAGCCTCTCCTGTACAAGGACAGAGCTCCTCTTCCATAGAGTACTACCCTTCTTCCTTCTTCCTGCTTTTCCATGGGGGGTGGGGTGGTGGATCCCAGGGACGTAGGAAACAGGATTGAGTCTCAGACCCCAGATTGTGGCAGAGACCTTCAAGGCACTAGAGGCACTAGAAGGTACTAGAAAGTTCTGACAGGCAGAGGCTGGTCAGGGACCTATGTGGGGAGGAAGCTGGGAGGCCGACCTGTTACTATTGTTATCCCTCCAGTGGCACAGCCATCATGCAAGATGGTAACACAATGCGCAACAACTATGGGTGCGACCTTGATGCGCTGGGCACGGGTGCACGCATTGGCATGATGCGAACTGCTAAGGGCGATTTGCACTACTTCATCAACGGCCAGGACCAAGGTGCTGCCTGCTCAGGCTTGCCTCCGGGTAAAGGTGACTACTCTGGCATTCGACTTGCCACCCTCAGCCCAGCCCACCTTGTGCTATCAAGTTTCTGATTCCCTCCCTTCCTACCCAGAGGTGTATGCAGTAGTGGATCTCTATGGCCAGTGTGTCCAAGTATCCATCACCAATGCCACCGGTCCCATGGACAACAGCCTAGCGACCAGCAATACCGCCACTGAGAAGTCATTTCCCCTGCACTCCCCAGGTTCAGCTGGCTGGGAGGGAGGGCGAGCTCTGCTTGTCTGCTGTGGGCCTGAAGTATACAGCTTCCAGGTCAGGGAAGCTATTCAAAGGCAGGCTGGCTGCAGCAACTCCAGGCAAAGGGGAAGGAACCACCCATGGGGGAAAGTAGCTAAGAAGAGGGCAGGAGGTTACACCTGGTACACAGGGCCTGGACACTTCCCTGCCACCCAGAAACCAGGACACCATAAGCTAAGAATACCAGATTTGGGGATGAATCTTACTGTGGTAAAAAGAGGTATCAGATCTTGAAGGAGTAATGGCAGATGGGACCTTTATGTCAACTTTGTTTCACCTGAAAGCCTTGCTGTATAATATCTATGTGAAGCTCACTGTCCCAGTCTTACCCCTTTCTCCGGTGCCATCTCTCCACAGTGGCTGGTGTGGCTCACCGATTCCACAGTACTTGTGGCAAGAATGTCACTTTGGAGGAAGATGGCACGAGGGCGGTGCGTGCAGCTGGCTATGCTCATGGCCTCGTCTTCAGCACCAAGGAGCTCAGGGCTGAGGAAGTCTTTGAGGTGGGCTGTGGATATGTAACAGAGGCTCCCTGCCACCCAGAAACCAGGACACCATAAGCTAAGAATACCAGATTTGGGGATGAATCTTACTGTGGTAAAAAGAGGTATCAGATCTTGAAGGAGTAATGGCAGATGGGACCTTTATGTCAACTTTGTTTCACCTGAAAGCCTTGCTGTATAATATCTATGTGAAGCTCACTGTCCCAGTCTTACCCCTTTCTCCGGTGCCATCTCTCCACAGTGGCTGGTGTGGCTCACCGATTCCACAGTACTTGTGGCAAGAATGTCACTTTGGAGGAAGATGGCACGAGGGCGGTGCGTGCAGCTGGCTATGCTCATGGCCTCGTCTTCAGCACCAAGGAGCTCAGGGCTGAGGAAGTCTTTGAGGTGGGCTGTGGATATGTAACAGAGGCTCTCAGGCCCTTCGTAACAGAGCCAGACTGCTTCCTACCTTCCTGCCGTCATCTGATACCAACTAATATTTTCTTTCTCACACAGGTGAAAGTGGAAGAGCTGGATGAGAAGTGGGCAGGTTCCCTCCGGCTGGGGCTGACCACACTAGCACCAGGGGAGATGGGACCTGGAACAGGCGGTGGCCCTGGGCTGCCTCCTTCTCTACCAGAACTCCGGACTAAGACCACCTGGATGGTGTCCAGCTGTGAAGTGAGGCGCGATGGGCAGCTTCAGAGGATGAATTATGGCCGGAACCTAGAGAGGCTAGGGGTGAAGTAGCTGGATCCAGGAACAAGGATTGGGAGTGGGATTGGTGGTGGCAGAGAGAGGTAGGCTGAGTATCTGTCCTTGTCTCACCTTGGTTCTAGGTGGGAAGTCGTGTGGGCATTCGGCGGGGGACAGATGACACAATGCACATTGTGATAGATGGAGAGGATATGGGGCCTGCAGCCACTGGCGTTGCCAAGGTAGACCCAAAAGTTGCCTTGGATTTTGGGAGTGGGGTTGAAATCTTCCACTCATCTCCTACTTCCTGGGTCTTGTGTGTCCCCAGAACGTGTGGGCTGTGTTGGATCTATACGGGCCAGTGCGGAGTGTGTCTATTGTCAGCTCTGCAAGGCTAGAGGAGCCAGAAGGCACCCGGCCTCCTTCCCCCAGCTCAGACACCGGAAGTGAGGGCGAGGAGGACAACGAGGGCGAGGAGCATGGCCTGGGAGTAAGAGGCTGCAGCAGGGCCCTTTGGGCACATGGATGAGTGGTTGATGGGCCATTGGCCACCAGGTTGTTTTTGGGTTCTCCGATCATGTCCTGGGTGGGCAGAGGCTTACACACAAGCTCTGTGTGAACTCCACTGGGATGTCTCGGACTTCACATTGGCAACCCCAGCAGCTTAGTCTTTCTTCCACACCAGGGCCAGGATCAAGTCGCCATTATGCATACAGCCCTCGAGTTCCTGGAGAACCATGGAAAGAATATCCTCTTGTCCAATGGGAACCGTACAGCTACGCGGGTGGCCAGTTACAATCAGGGCATTGTTGTCATCAGCCAGCCCCTAGTGCCCCAGCTGCTTGTCCAGGTGGGCCTTGCCTCATTACCCCCAGCAACTTACTCACGGTGACCCAGGGCCAGCCCTCCTAGAACAGAGCCTTTCCAGGTTGAGGACAAAGTGGAAGGCCAGCCCCTTGGATGTACTTCCCAGGCTTTTGTTCATTCCTTGTGATAGGAGTTGCAGGTCGGTTACCAGGAAGCACCTACCTGGTAACTGTAGTGAGGGAAGCAGTAGGGAGGAGTTAATGGAGCCTAAGGGAGATGCCTGATTCTGAATGTGAGAGCAAGGAGGGCTTTCCAGAAGAGGGGCTTTTTTGCAGCAAACTAAAAGGGGTTAGTGTTAGGGGAAAGAAGTCCCTAGGGACAAGAATCTTTACAGAGTCAACAGCAAGACCAAGGCTGAAAGAGGGAAGGAAACAAGTGAATCTGTAGTTTCTGATCCCTCTAAATGTCAGAAGAGGCAGCATCCCAGGCCACACTCTGAGAGATGTTATCTTCTCTCCCTGGCTGGGGTGAGGAGCATGGGTCTGCTGGGAGGGTGGCCTCTCATCAGGAGGCCATAACTGGGGAGTAGTCACCTTTTCCCCCAGGTGCGGATAGACTTCCTGAATCGGCAGTGGACATCTTCCCTTGTCCTGGGAGTCATCACATGCCCACCTGAGAGGCTCAACTTCCCTGCCTCTGCCTGTGCCCTCAAACGGGCAGCCTGGCTGCTGCGGGGCCGAGGGGTCTTCCACAATGGCCTCAAGGTAGGTAGGGGAAAGAAGGGAGAGACCAGGTCTCGGAGTAGGGAGGGGCTAGCCACAAGGGCGTGAATGTCATTACCTGGACAGTATTGGAGTTGCTGCCTCCTATGTCCTTGCCTTTGAAATGTTGCAGTGGGGGAGAGGGAAGGTGGAATCTAGGTCATTGAAGCAGAGGGTAGAGCCCAGGCATTGGGCAAATGTGGAGGCAAAGCCCAGGGACTGGCAACTCGAAGCTGAGTGAAGCATGGGGGTGGCTATTGCTGATAGGATTCTGATCTCTGGGAAGACAACAGATCTCTCCTCCCAGATCTGTGAGAAGTTTGGGCCAAACCTGGACACGTGTCCTGAAGGCACCATCTTGGGACTGCGGCTAGACAGCTCTGGGGGGCTGCATCTCCATGTCAATGGGATGGACCAGGGGGTGGCTGTGCCAGATGTCCCTCAGCCATGCCATGCACTTGTGGACCTCTATGGGCAATGTGAGCAGGTTAGTGCCAATGGAAGCAGGGAGGAGGGAATGCTTGAGAGATGGCTGTCCAAGAGAAGAGGAACACTATGGTCCAAGGAGGGAATCAGCAGGGCCTGAGGGCTGGTAATGCTCTGCCTGACCATCCCTCTTCTGCAGGTGACAATTGTGAGCCCTGAACCAGGAGCTGCCATTGGGAAAAGTGCTGGAATCCAAGGGGACATGGAGAAAGCTGACATGGTAGATGGTGAGCCAGCCCTAAGGGACCAGGATCCTACCTCACCCCACCTTGTAGTTCTAGCCCCATCTTTTGTGACCTCTGTCCCTCTGCTCCTTCAGGGATCAAGGAGAGTGTGTGCTGGGGTCCACCACCTGCTGCCAGCCCACTCAAGAGCTGCGAATACCATGCTCTTTGCTCCCGTTTCCAGGAACTGCTATTACTTCCTGGTGAGTTCCCAGTCCCCCAGAACCCGCCTCATTCCCTGGACCAGTGCAGGGCCATGTCTAGAGTCCTGGAGATGAGTTAGAAGAAGCTGTGTGGTTGAGACCCCAAGGTGGGAGCCACAGCATTAAGTCTGCCACTGACTCTCCTGCAGAGGATTATTTCATGCCACCACCGAAGCGTAGCCTGTGCTACTGTGAGTCTTGCCGGAAGCTGCGAGGGGACGAGGCCCACAGGCGCCGTGGGGAGCCCCCTCGAGAATACGCCCTACCGTTTGGCTGGTGCAGGTTCAACCTCAGGTACAAATGGGGCGGGGTCATGTGTCTCCCTTACGGTTCTTTGCCTCCTTGAGAAAGAAGTTTAACAAGAGGGTATATGCAAGAAGTAACACAACTTATCTAGGAGATGACCTTGGGGAGCCAATGACCTTTGTCCTATCTGCCCACCTCCTAGGGTGAATCCCCACCTGGAGGCTGGAACACTAACCAAGAAGTGGCACATGGCATATCACGGTAGCAACGTGGCAGTTGTCCGGAGGGTGCTGGACCGAGGAGAGCTGGGAGCAGGTACCATAGCTCTGGTACAGTCAGGGCAGGCCAGGCCTATGGGCCACAGCAGGATTTCCGTGACCCAGTTCTCTTCACAGGGACTGCCTCCATCCTGAGCTGCCGGCCCTTGAAGGGAGAGCCCGGGGGAGAGTTTGAGGAGCCTGGTGAGAACTGTGCACCTCCTCGGGAGGAGCAGCCCCCTCCAGTGCTTCTTTCTCCTTCCCTCCAATATGCTGGGGCTGAGACCCTGGCATCCAAAGTGCAGTGAGTACATGCATGGGAGGGGGCCCCAGCACCACTTGGGTCTCCATGATTTTCCTTCTCTTTTCTCACCTTGTTTTGCTAGTCTTCAGTCCTTTTGTCACTCATTCGTTTAAAAGAAATGCCATTGCTTTTGTGCTATCTCAGTGAACAAAAAAGGGTATCTTGCTCTTGTGGAACTTATATTTTCTCTAAAATGTTATGCATAATAAATATTTAGTATTTTTAAAGGTGACAAGTAGTACTATGGAAACAAAAAGTAGAGTTGGTGGAAATGGATCAGAAGTACAGTTGGAGCAGGCGTATTAAGTACGGTAGCCAGGGTACACATTATGAAGGTGAGATTTGAGCAAAGTCTGGAAAAGGAGGTGAGGGAGTTAGCTGAGCAGGCATTGAGAGGAATACCATTTAGAGAGAACAGCTAGAGCTGTCCCTATAAGATGGGAGTGATTCCTAGGAACGGTGAGGCCAGTGCAGTGGTTGCAGTTAGCAAGGAGACGTGACAGGAACCAGAGACCCCACTGCCCTCCTTCTGCTTCTTGCCTGACAGATTCCGGGACCCCAAATCCCAGCGGACACACCAGGCCCAAGTGGCGTTCCAGGTGTGTGTGCGCCCTGGCTCCTACACCCCTGGCCCTCCTTCTGCTGCCCTCAGAGAACCTCCTGACCCTCACTTCAGCCCAGCCGAACTTGAATGGGTAACCAAGGAGAAGGGGGCCACGCTCCTCTATGCCCTGCTGGTACGGGTGGAATGAGGGGTGAGACCTCACTACTACAAGCACAGTTGGGCTTTGGGCCTGTGGACTCCAGTGACGACTGCCTCCACCTCATTCCAGTGACCCAGGGCATGCACGGTGCTCAGCCTGGCGATGCACAGGAGCATGTAGGCAGGCTCTCAGTTAGATGGAAAGTGGAGCACATGTCCATATCCAGGGCCCAGAACACTCCCTCTGAGGTGAGGGAGTTTGTGGAGAGCCCAGCTCCAGGCCCTGGGTAACACCTCTCATGCACTGATTTGGGGAACACAACTCCTTATGACTCCCTCCCCTGTATCACTTAATTTATTTCCGTTTTTGTTCTTGGTTACTGTGAATCCCAGAGGAGTTTCCCTGTGCCCCACATGAAGCTGCTTTTTTTCAGGGGCCACCGAACAGGAGCGGGGAAGGTGGGGCCCTCTGTACAGTTATGACTCTGATTTCTAAAGAGCCAATAAACAACGTCTGAGAGCATCCGCTTCGCCTCTCAATCATGCGCCCCTCGATCCCGACTTGCCCAGTCAGGGACCTCGCCGCAGAGCCAGAACTAGCTCCCGGAGTCTCGTGGCTGACGCGCGGCCAGGAGCGGCACCTTGGTGTGGTCGGCGCGGGGCAGGCATAGTGGAGGACTTTGGATACCACAGGCACCCGTCTCGTATGCTTCCGCCTTTAACTCCCCGCCCAAACCACGAGGTCCCTATTGCTCTGACCCCGGAAGGATTAATCTCAGTTGCCGGATGTGACGCAGCGGCCAAGGCGCAAAGGGGGCCTCCGAGAAAGCGAAGAGAAGGAGGGTAGGGCGGGGCGGTGGCGGCCGGTGCTGGCGGGGAAGTGGGCGGGAGCGCGGAGGCAGGAAACCCTCGCCCCGCCTGCGCTGAAGCCGCGGCAGGCTACCGGGCCGGGCTGGCGGCGGGTGCCGGACACGTGATCGGGGAGGCAGGCGGGCTTCCGCCAAGGCGGACCAGGCAAGATCCCCGCTGAGCGCCCGCCTCCCTGCAGGCCGGGTCCGAGGTCTGGCAGTCAGCGACAGAGCCGGGCACCCACGGTCCGAGCGTCCCCAGCAGCACCATGCCTGCGCTCCTGGAGCGCCCCAAGCTTTCCAACGCCATGGCCAGGGCGTTACACCGGCACATCATGATGGAGCGGGAGCGCAAGCGGCAGGGTGAGCTGGGGCCAAAGCGGGAGGACATACGCCCAGGGCGGCACCGCTATCCCAGAGCTGACTTCCACCCACGGGCAGACTGATGCACCGCCGGCTGAAGCTAGAAGAGGGATGGAACAGGCCCGTGTGGTGGGAGTTTAAACCGCCAGGTCTAAACTCTAGAACTCTTGAGCTGGGAAGGACCTTGGAGAGCACCTAATGAACCCTCCCTTTCCCTGTCCCCTATTGCAGTGATGAAAAGAAGCCTGTCTTCTAGA
>NW_006442497.1:3285061-3291388 GCF_000325575.1 Pteropus alecto | reverse complement strand
AAGAGCCATTATCAAGAGCATAAAGGAGCATTGAGTTGACCCGATTTTGCTGGTCTTCAATCTATAATATTCTATTTTAACCACCCTCCCACTTTTCCATTCTGTCTAACTCTTCCTCCAGAGGAAGAAGAGGTGGACAAGATGATGGAACAGAAGATGAAAGAAGAGCAGGAGAGAAGAAAGAAAAAGGAGATGGAAGAGAGAATGTCACTAGAGGAGACCAAGGAACAAGTATGTAGGCCCTTGATCTCTCCCAGCTCTTCCCTTGGCTCTCCTGCCTTCATCTTCTCTCTCCTCCTTTCCCAGATTCTGAAGTTGCAAGAGAAGCTTTTGGCCCTACAGGAAGAGAAGCACCAGCTTTTCCTGCAACTCAAGAAAGTTTTACACGAGGAAGAAAAACGGAGGCGAAAGGAGCAGAGGTGGGATTGGAGGGCTAAAATTAAAATTGAGGACAAAGTATAATTGGGACCAGGTAACAAAAGATCAGTGTTTAATGGCAAAAGAGGGGGCCTTGTCCTTGATTTTGATCTGCCTTCATTTCATTCCAGTGACCTGACCACTCTGACATCAGCTGCATACCCACAGAGCCTGACTGTTCACACAGGAACTCATCTCCTCAGCATGCAGGGTGAGGATTAAAGAAACCACTTGTCAGAATGGGCCCTCCTAGGGCTTATAGACTCCCATTTCAGCATCATGAAGATCTCTCCCTCTCTAGGGAGTCCTGGAGGACACAATCGCCCAGGCACCCTCATGGCAGCTGACAGAGCCAAACAGATGTTTGGACCCCAAGTGCTTACAGTAAGAGGAGTAGGACTGGGTGTCTAGTCCATTGTTTTTCCCTGTTTCCGCCTAGAGCCAGGCATCCTTACTAAATCAGTTTTCAAGTCATGAGTGTAATATACATTTAGCTGTATAGGGAAAAATGGGGCATACCTAAGTCACATTGAGTTTCTGCTTTTGAGTTTACGAAGTGAGTTCTCATTTCTCCTTAGACCCGGCACTATGTGGGCTCAGCAGCTGCTTTTGCAGGGACCCCAGAGCACGGGCAATTCCAAGGCAGCCCAGGTGGTGCCTATGGGACTGCTCAGCCCCCACCTCACTATGGACCCACTCAACCCACCTATAGTCCTAGTCAGCAGCTTAGAGGTGAGTGATGGGAAAAGGGAGGTACGTGTGGCTTGCCTCAAGGCCCAGAGCTGGGAAGTGTTATGAACAGACTAATGGCTGTGCCCCTGCCTTTCTCAGCACCTTCAGCATTTCCTGCAGTGCAGTACCTGTCTCAGCCACAGCCACAGCCCTACGCAGTGCACAGCCACTTTCAGCCCACTCAGACAGGTGATAACACCCCATACGGGGGCCCTAGTTCTATGGGTCTGCCCTTCCTCATTCTCTACTCATTTCACACACCCTTCTTCACCTAGGATTCCTCCAGCCTGGTAGTGCCCTGTCCTTGCAAAAGCAGATGGAACATGCTAACCAGCAAACTGGCTTCTCTGACTCAGTGAGTGTAAAGCCTTGGGAGGTCAGGGGAAGGGTTATGTTGAGGAGCCCAAGTCCTGGCTGCCTCAGGTCCTAATTCTCTTCTTTGCAGTCCTCCCTGCGCCCCATGCATCCCCAAGCTCTGCATCCCGCCCCAGGACTTCTTGCCTCCCCCCAGCTCCCTGTGCAAATGCAACCAGCAGGAAAGGTAAGGATGGTAAATCATACCTTAGGTCACAGTCCCTACACTACTAGGGAAAACAGGATTGGGTAGGAGAGGTGGCTCACAGTCTTGGTTTTCCCTTCTTCCTTTGGGGTGTGGTTGTAAGGGTATGGAGAAGAGAGAGTATGCACACTGACAAAGCCTTTTCATCACCACCAGTCAAGCTTTGCAGCTGCCAGCCAGCCTGGTCCTCGGCTCCCCTTCATCCAGCACAGCCAGAACCCGCGATTCTACCACAAGTGACCATCAAATTTTATCTTCAGCCTCATCCCCACCCCTTACCATGGCTGAGGGTGCCTGTGTGTCCTAGTCCAGGCCAATAAAACCTGCCATTGCTCCTGGCTGCTGTTTGTGTTGCCTCCCACCTGGACCAAGCCAGGACAACTTGGAGGGCGGAGTGGTAGCTGACAGGTCCATGGCAAGTCACAGTGGGACAGTGGGTTGGTTGAAATGAACTCAGTGGCACAGTTCAATCTAAAATCTATTTCTGGTTTCCAAATTTATCTTCTAGTCAGCAAATACCTATTTGCTCAAAGCAGCAGCCAAGTTAGAGCTTCATATTAAACTTGTAGTTTTATTTAGGTTTGCTTTTAACAAATGTGTCGGGGAGAGAGCCCACAGGAAAGGGTGAAGCCCATGGGGGCAGGGCCCTCCCAGATGCCTGAGGAGGGGGCAGGTCCCCTCCCCTCTCCTCCTTTTCCCTCCCCAGCTAAAGGGATTTGGGGAGAGATACAGGCAGGGGAGGGGGCTGGTCCCCAGTCTGTGGGGGTGGTGCTTGGGATAAAGGGCTATGGGGAACAGGAACCAGACCAGGGACAAGTGGGGGAAGGGCACAAGGATCATTTGCCAGAATCCACAGCTTTGATTCCAGAATTTAAAAAAAAAAAAAAAGGAAAAAAAAAAAAAACAAACGAACAAAAACAAACCACTAAACTAAACCACAAGCAGCACCCACCCCCTCTCCCCCACCAGGGCTGTAGTGCGAGGGGAAAAGAGGAGGGCAGCTTCACCAAGGCCATGGCTCACTCCTGGCCAAGGGAGCAGGATGTAGGGCAGGGGCTCCCCGACAGATTGAAGGGGTGGGGGAAACCAAAATAAAACGTCAAATAAATTGAGTAGGAGAAGTCCAGCCAAGTGCCAGGCCAGAGCTGGGCCAGGCTGGGGGAGGGGGCCTCTGCAGGCTTGAGGATCACTGCTGCCACCATCACCACCCTGGGTAGGAGAGAGAAACCAAGTAAGATAGGATAATACCTGGAAAAGGAAAAAGGGTGAGGATCATCCTGTGGTCAGAAAGTAAGCCTGGAACAATTAAAACTAAAGCAACTCTTTGATGGGGACAACAAAGTATGTGAAGGGGGAATAGAGTTTGTCATACTCACCTGGGAGCCAGTTATTTTGCCATGGCCTTGATTGCAACAGCTGCCTCCTCTGTCATGGCAGACAGCACCGTAATCTGTGAACGAGAAGTCAGAAATCTAAGCTCAGAGATGAAGCACAAAGAGGATAGCTGGGCACAAAAGGAGGAGGGTGGTCCATACCAGGATCTCCTCTCCACAGTCGTACTTCTGCTCAATCTCCTTGCCGAGGTCTCCCTCAGGCAGACGAAGGTCCTCTCGCACCTCCCCACTGTCCTGGAGCAGTGATAGATACCCATCCTGGATGCCAATCAGCTGATTTTTTTTTGATACGGAGGATAAAGGATCTGATAGACAAGCTAGGATAGCAAACTATTAATACCCAATACCCTCTCCTGCCATTTCCCTCCTCTCCCAGCACAAACTCTTCTACTCAATCTGTACACCACCTCCAATTACTGACCCAACTATATACCCAGACCATCTACATACCTGGAAATCATTCCTTTTGATGTTGGGGACATCCATATTATGAGTTGATGGGCAGATATCTTCATATTTCTTCCCAGTAAAGATGTCAATACCAACCAAGTGGACCTGTATGTATGCATCACATCAAAGAGAAACCCAACCAAACTAGGGTAGAGGAGATAAAGGCTCAACTTGTCCTTGGCTGGGAAGGGAAGTCAGACTACAGTTGGGACAAAGATCAGGGGAGTTGGAAATGAACAATGAAATCAAGGAAGAAACACTAAAGCCTCTAAAGTAAAAAGAACCTGAGGCAAAAAGACCACCACTGAAATTGGGGTTGACAGCATAAGGAAAACTGTAGGCCAGGTTTGGAGCAGTCAATTACCCAGAGCTATCAAACCTTTGACAATTAAGGGGTTAAGTGCCTAGAAGAGTCCAGGTAAAAGTTTAGAAGAGTTTTCTGAACATCAGCATAAAAGGCTGAGAACTTAGGAAATAAGTAAAAGAGAAAGAGCTGAGAAAACAGGAAGGATTAAGAAAGAGCTGAAAAGAAAAAAGGATGGGAGAGATTAGGAAGAACTAAGCAATTAGAAAATAAAGAAACCAAAACACAGAAAAGGATGAAAGAAATTGGGGCAACCCAGGAGGAATGCCAAGTCAACAAAAAATAGAGAAACCAGTTAGGGAACAAAATCATAAAAAATTTAAAAAGGATGAACCAGGTTGAACTTCTGAGGAAAAAGAAAAATCCAAAGTGACAAGGACAGAACTAGCAAGAATGTTAGGACCTAAGAAAGCAAAGAGCCTCAAGGAGAGGGGGCGGCAAGGTGATTTGGAAGTTCAGAGGTAAACTGTTCCTCTCCAGGGAAGGCTGAATTCTGTGTTAGGGTAGGAGAACCCTAAGCAAAGTAACAGAAACAAAGAACACCTACAAAGACTGAAGGAAAGAGAGAGAAACAGAAAAAGTGAAGGCCAGGAATAAGGAACAGCTAAATAGCCAGAGCACAAAACACCACCAAGAGATGGAGAAAGGGGTTACCAGAGACAATAGTGGAAGAGGCTCAAGTCTGGGAACAAATGTAGTAGAAAGGTATCCAGGGCTGAGAGCTGAACAGAAGGAACTGGATGGTAGATTAAGAAAAGAACTAAAGGAAGGTGGAGGGCTAGGACTGATGACAACTTGCTTCCAGGAGCCCCATGGACCTGAGAGGTGTGGGGACAAGATGTGGAGAGGTAAAACTCTAACCTTGGCATGGCCGTGTTTGCCAGTCTTGGAGGTGGACATCTCCACAATCTTACATGGTCGGCCTTTGAGCACCACAAAGCCATTCTTACGTAATGCTGAGCACTGCATTGGGAAGGTGGCTGAGGCCCCTGCATCTCCTGTCTCGAAGTCCAAATCATCTGCCATTTTAAGAGGCTTCGATTCCAGCTAGAGTCAAGAAGAGAACTGGAGTCAGTAAGAATGGAGGTTTAACAGGGCCTCTCATTTATCCCACTCCTTTCTGGAAACTGCTTCATTTTCTTCCTAGCAGTTTATTCTATTACCTATCTAAAATAAAGTTAAAGTTCCTAGATTAAATATTGATTGGGATCACAAATATTATAGAACTAATGTGTGTATAGTGGAGGTAAGAAGCTGGATTCCCACCCCAAACAAAAGCTAAAGTGGGGGGACTTGGGAAAGAAAGTCTCAGGGCCAAATTAGGATGCCAAATCTCTGAAATGGGCAAAAGCCTAATTCCTGGGAGGGGGGAGGACTCAGGTGTTACTTGCCACTGAAACCAACCACCCCTCTTCCCCACACATAACCAGAGCTATAATTAGGTGAGCAGCAATGAGCCAGCAAAAGGGCGGGGCTAACGTGGCGGGGAGGAGGGTGGAGACCAGAGGACAGGGCCCCACCCGGCTATGTTACACCCCTACACCTTATCCACACACAAGCCAGTCATTGGTACAGGAAACCACAGGCCTCTTTGGGGGATTCCCGCCTCTCCAACATGCATTTGCAGATGCATCCGAGGGAGGGTAAAGTAAAGTTTTTTCAAACTAATCCCCCTGCTAAACACCTCGATCTCCTTTCCCAAAGGGAACTCAGGAACCCAGCCTCTCCTCGAAGGCCCTCCCACTTTTCCCAAGATGCATCGGTCTTGTCGGCTTTTCAGGCCGGGCCTGTAAGTCAGTAAAAGTGGGGGAATGGGGAGTGGTGAATGACAATAAAATGAAAGTAAAAGGCTGGTAGTAGTGAGTAGTTTAACTTATACTAGGATAGTAAAGTGAAGGACTCTAAAACCAGGAACTCCCAAAATAGACACATCGAGGAAGACAGTGACAAGGTGAAGAGCACCTATCACAGCAGGGAACTCACTGCCCGGGATTTTAAGGTGCTGTCGGCACGACTGAGAAGAGTTGGGCTCCCATCCAATCGCCCTCGGTTTCCCCATTGTATCTAGTCTCCCAGTACAGAAGAGTGCCACTTACACTTGGCTGGCCCCTTCACTTCACATGAGGTTCGGGAGGGAAAGCCCCAAGGGCCTGTAAGCTGCGGGAGTGCTAACATATGCCCGCAGCAGGCTATCTGGGGTGATCAGAATCCGGGCCTCCGGCTTCTCCCACTCCTCACAATTCCAAGCTCCCTGAGGCGCCCTCGAGGACCTGCTGTCCCCGCGCTGGGGGGTGCCGGCTCCCGCCCACCATGTGGCCGCCCGGAGCTTCCGGTGGCCCGGACCAGGGGGGAGGGGGTCCCCGCACACGTTTGGCCACGCGGCCTCCGACCCCGAGGGCAGCCTCCGGGGG
>NW_006442497.1:3279478-3284401 GCF_000325575.1 Pteropus alecto | reverse complement strand
TCCCCGTCCGCCCGCCGCGAGCCCAACCGCTGCCTCCGAGCCCACTGCCGCCGCCGCCGCCGCCGCCTCTACCGCCGCCGCCGCTGCTGCACACGGGTCTTAGTACGCAGGCGCTGACTCCCCACTGACCAACCAAGCAGCCCTGTGACAGCCGCGCAAGCGTGCTTTCTAGCTCCTCCGCCCTCCACCCCCACACTGCGCAAGCGCATAGACCCTCTCTAAGCTCCACCCTCTCTCCCACCTACCCATCTAATGACGTGCATACGTGACCCCGCCCCTCACAAGTCCTGAGTTCTGCCCACCAGTCGGCAACGCGCAAGCGCACCCGGTTTTTTAATCCCTTCAACCTCCTCTTGCCTCCCGGTGATAGACCACTAGCCCTACCGAACAGTCCTTGCGCCTGCGCAATAAAGAGCCCTACACTCAACACTCTGGAGGAAACGCCTCGGCTTCAAAGCGCATGCGTGTTGGGAATCCTGCCCGCCCCTTCCACCTCAGACGTCGTCTATACGCCGGATGTTGAAAAGACCACGCCACCGTAGCTCTCTTCTTGTCTATAACGCATGCGTCATAGGAAACGCCCCACCTCGGGTTTAAGTAGACTTAAACGACTCACACTTTTCAGAAAACTTGCACTGTAGGATGGACCGCTTGACTCAAAACCCATCCCTCCCCATCCACCTCCCCAGTTACACACATGCGCATGAGAGCTTTTCCGCTTCACTCTTCCTAGAGCGCCAGTGTGGTCGAGTTACCACCCACCTCAGCTTCACTTCTCTAAGTTCTACGTTTCTGCTCTGCCATAGAGTTTCACCCTGAGAGATAGAGCGGTCCTGTCCCAGCCACCATCTTGTCTAAAGCCTTGGTCCGTATTGGTCCCTATGGCTTCTATAGAGGCTCTTCTACCTCTGAATTCTAAGTAGACTTTCTTGTCATGTTTCTTTTTCCCCCAACTGTCCTGTGTGGTCTCCAAAACAATTGTCTGTTAGTACCCTTAGAAAAAATGATATAAAAAGTGGAATATTGAAATCCATCGACGTTCTCTAAATCAGGGTTACCCAATCCCCTTTCCTCCCTCCACTGGGCGGCTGCCTGTTAGGAATGGGGCTGCACGGCAGGGGGTGACTGGAGAGCAAGGGAAGATTCATCTGTATTTGCAGCTGCTCTCCAGCGCTAGTTAGCATCACCGTCTCAATGCCATCTCAGATGGGGCATTAGATTCTAATAGCACCAGTCCCTGGTTCCCAAAATGTTGGGGGACCCTTGCTCTAAATTGAAGAAGATGACTGTGAAGATGGAAGGAAACAAGCTCTCTCTCTCAGAATGTATTTCCCTGGCCTTCCTTCCAGGGAAGAAAGTGGCTTCTTTTCTTGAAACTCTGTAGTCTCCAGTTCCTAGGTTTCTAGCACTACCTTCGTGGCTACCTTGTTTGCTGCAGTAAGCAGGTGGACAACAGTAACGTGGTACAAGAGGAGCAACTAAATATCTGGGTTTAGAATCCAAAACTCTGAATCTGGTTCTTGTTTTAAGAATTCTGTGACATGATAGATGTGAACTGCAATCGTAACCCGAATTAATACATTTATTTATTTAGAGAATCGATACACTTATGTAGCACATTATACTATCACTCCTAGCTCTTTCCACTCAATTTTCTGAAATTTCTGCTCTTTCCATTGTAAAACAAACTTTCTGGGCACATCATTTAAAAGTAAAAATGATAATAATGGTCGAAGTTGTGCATGTGTGGGGCAGAAGGTATATGGGAAATATTTGTGCCTTTTGCTGTGAACCTAAAACTTCTCTTAAAACTAAAGCTATTTATACAGAATAATATTGAACGACAACTGTAAAAATAAAAAAAGCTATTATATTTGAGGGAGAAATTTGAGCTGGACTGGATGCAAGAGACCAGTGAAGAGCATCTAATAGTAGCCCCAGTGTGCAAGAATGAAGACCTAGACCAAGGCAGTGATAATGTGGCAGGGAGGAAGAGTACCAGAGATATTTTGGAGATCTAATTGGTGGAACTTGGTGGTTAATTGAACGAGGAAGATTAAGTCAAAGGGTAGGTCAAAGGTGCTTTTAGTCTGTGTGATTGGGGGTTATATTACTCAAGACATTCTTGAAGATAAATACAGTCATACATGAATTGGGAAATCATCTTAAGATTCTGAGATTTTTGGGAAGCCTGCTCAGAGTCAGATAGAATGAGCACCTTAGTCTTATAGCAAAGCTGGGCTCAGGTGGGCGTTTTCTACAACTGGGTTTGACGACAAATCAGCTGTTCTTTTTTTTTGTATGACTTGTCCCTTACCTGGAAGGGAAAGGACTCCAGTTATATCAAGAGGAATGGTTTTGACAGGGTAGGTGAATAGGTAAATATGAGGCGGAAGAGAGAGACAATGAACAGTTAACAAGGCCCTGAGACCAGTTCAGCAGAAGAAAACATAGAACCAGGCAGGCTTGTGGAGCCTCCCTCATTCTCCCAAGGTTAGAAGCCAGATACACAGACCAAAAAGCTTAGTAGTGCCTGGTACCTTCTTCACCCTCTTCTCCCGACATAGCGTTCCCTGATCAGTTAACTGCAAATGACCATTATATGACCTTACTCTGGGGGCACTCAGCTGGTATGGGCAAAATTAGTTACCTGGGTTGTGCCTACCCTTAAAATTTTCAGGGCACGGGTGTATGGCTTCCAATCTACAGGCACACACTGCGCAGGCTCCAGTTTGGAGTGGGAGGATCTAAAGGAGGAGAAGAAAATTCCTGCCATTTGAAGTAGGAGGGACAGAGGGAGAACAGAGAAATCCTAAGACCCATATGACCGCCCCCCTGCCCGACCCTTAACTTCTCAGGGCCCTGTCTTGGACTTTTTCTGAGTGAGCTTTACTGCGTCTATTTAATAAAATCACTTCTGTTTGCTACTTTTGTTCGCTCTTCTCTGAGCATCAGACCTCCATGTAAATCTTTCATGGGGGAATCCAAGGACCGAGATCCTGACCCCCACAACGTAGACACTTCATTGCCGGTAACAGTTTTACATGAGTAAAAAGATTCTATCAAATTTTCTTTATTATGTAAATAGGAGTCCATTGTAGAAAAATATAGAACATTTTAAAATTAACCGTAAATCCAACACCCAGAGGCAACTGCTATAATGTTTTACTGTATTTTCCTCCAACCTTTTTCTATGCCTTTAAAAAAATACATCTGAGATCATAGTGAACTGTTTCTGTGTTGCATGTGAAGGTAAATTAAGCCAGCTGTTGGAAAGAATTCCCAGATACAAAACAGGCAAGAATTGGGATTGAGGTGAGGGTTCTCCATGGTGCTATTTCACAGGTAGGATTTATTTTTATCAGGGGTCTTGGGCAAGGACTATTCCTCTTTCCACCCTCAAGAGCTTGCATAAAAGTCAAACACACCAAATGGACCTTGAGAATGGGCAAATAGTTAACCCTTTGGTTGTGGGCGGCGGGGGGGCGGGTACTTGGACCTGTTCTCACAGCAGCCAGCTATTGGGATCATAGCGAAAATCTTAGACTGCACTCACTCAATCATCCATCCATTCAGTTAATATTTACTGAGTCTATTAAGTGCTAAATACTTGGGATACAAGAGTGGTGACCTTAGCAATCCCCACAATTGGGAAGGGGATTATCAGATAATAAACAAATATCTAATGTTGGTCTGTGTGCTCAGGCCAGTATCTGTCTACCACCAGTGAGTGATAGGTTTATAAAATGAGAGTTGGTGAGTAGAAGGAGCACCTTGAAGGATACCTGAGGGATCTTTGTGATTTCTATCTGTTCCTTTGGAAGTTAAAGAAAAGAGCGTGGAGATGGAGAAGAGACTGGATTGGTTCCAAGCCTGGAGGAAAAGCCTTACCCAAGAGTCCTCCCCTCCCTCTATTCTAGAAGCCTTGCTCAACCTGGGTGCTAAAGAGAGAAGTCAGAAAGTTTCTTAGAAACTGGACCAAGTAAGTAGGGAATAAGGCTGGAGACAGAATACAGAGCCACCCAGCTCATAGAGGAAGGAAGCTCAATGAGCCAATCACAAATGACTATAGAGTGTTGACTATGTTCCTTCATTTGCTCATTCATTCACTCTTTAGGTGGTTGCAGAAGGCTTGCTCTGTGTCAGGCCCTATGGCCAGCAGGAGAAATTCAGAGGTAATCAGGCAACTGCAGAGCAGAGTGATGCAGCCCACTGCAGAGAATATGAGGTTGAATGAGCACCAACATGGGGCCAAATCCAGCCTGGAAGGCTGGTGGATCTTTTGGAAGGGGAGACATCAGAGCTGAAGAACCCGAAGAAGGATCAGCCCTCAACAGAGTGAGGAAGGGTCTGGGAGTTCTGTGGGCAAGAGATATAGAAATATTAACTGGATATCAACCCTTCCAGGTGGGTGTAGACCCATAATTAAAAGAATTACTCAGGATGAAAGAGAGGAGGTGAGGAGCAGGTGACGTCTGTGTTCAGAGAAGAAAGATCCAAAGGGTAGGCTGGGGCCTTACCTGCAGGCCTCCAATCCAGGGGGATACCCTTGCTGCATCGTGGGTCCTGGGCCTGTGAACCTGCCTACAATCTGAGTTCTAATCCTAGTCCTAGTCCTTGTATGCCTTTCAGAATAGAATTTGGCTTCACTTCCCACTGAGACCATCCCTGACACTCCCAGGCTGACCTGGATGGCATTTTCTCTGCCTTACCGCCTTACCCCAACCTAGCATTTGTTCTACAGATAACATGTCTGCCTACCTCACTAGAATGTGAGCTCCATGAAAGCAGGGTCTTTGCATCCCCAGCACCCACCACAGAGTGTGGCATATGGCTGGGTCTGAATATTTATAGAATTAATAAATTGGGAGGAAGGGACAATTTAAGCATGAGAAATTGCCAAGAGTTGGGAGGAAACAAGAA
>NW_006442497.1:3270691-3279462 GCF_000325575.1 Pteropus alecto | reverse complement strand
TGTAAAACAGTGAGGTGGGAGTTTGAAGTTAGAGATTAAAGAATACACTCTGGGCATACTTGGGACCACTTTGTCCTGACCAGTCAGGAAACAGGCCTGGGACCTGCATTCCCTTCTCTCTTTGGTGCTCACTTCCTCTCCACTTTGGGGTGCTTGACCAGCTTAGAATATGTGATTCTTCTTGGCCCTGGTACCCCCAATTTCTTTGAAAGAGGGCTGGACAGCTCAGAGATGAGTGGTACTCACCAAATTCTAAACTCTACACAGAAACTATCCCTAAAGATGGAGCTTAGACAAGAAAGATAATTCTCTCTACTTGAGGTCCAAATCTCCTGCCTGTTTACAGGGAAGGGAGTCTCTCTTCTCACCAACCCCAGGGAAGAAGAAGCCTTCCAAGTCAGTCCTGCAGTTCATCCGAGCAGTCCATTTTAGGGGCTACGTTGGCTCCCCAGACTGAGCTGTTATGTCAGAGTTTAAGCTGAGAGGCCCCACAGATCTATCTCTCCAGAGAAACACCCACTACACTCACTGCCTTCTGGAGCCTGACAGGAAAGCCTAAATCCCCACCAATAGTGTCAGTCTCTGAGGTAATTCAATTCAACCAAGAAGAACCCAGTAAATGGCTTTAGACAATAATTCAAGGGCCTCTCAATTCAAGACAAGTTTCCACCTGGATTTGAGGCTTGCCAGACTTAGGCTTTAACCTACCTATCCCATTTGTTCCTCTACAGACCCTCTGAAGGTGTCCTGTACTTCCCAAACATAGTGATGCCTTTCCCACTCCGGGACCCCTTACTGTTTAACTTTGGCCCACTTAGTATCTCTGGGACTGTTTCCTCATCTATGAGAATAGAGAAATCAACACTTACTTCTTAGAGAGCTCACCCATCCCTAGGGCTATCCACCCCATCTGTATTCAGAAATCCAAATGCAAGACTCTAGCCTTGACCTCCTAAGCTGCAGACTCATACCTCCAACTGCCTGCTTAATCTTGATTTCAAACAAGCCCCCAAACAAACTCCTGACTATGTTCCTCATCTAGGGTTTCTTACTGAAGTAAACAGAATCATCATTCAAACAAGTTCATTCAAGCTAAAAGCCTAGGTGCCTTGATTCCTTTTTACTCACTCCCATGCATCCAATCCAACACCAAGTCCTGCAAACACCATTTCCAAAACGCTTCAAACTGGTCCACTTCTCTCCACTGTCATTGCCCGCACACTAATCCATGTTCCCATCACCTCTGCCTCCCTCCAATTTATTTTCCACAGAGCAGCCAAATGTTTTAAAAACATAAATCATGTAGGGGAGGTTGTTCATGAAGGGCAAGGAGTATGTGAGAAATCTCTGTATCTTCTGCTCAATTTTGTTTTAGACCTAAAACTGCTTATAAAAAATAAAGCTTATTATAAAAAATAAAATAAAGTTTATTTTAAAATCAGGACATATAAGTCACTCCCTCTTTTAAAACCCTTCTAAGACTTCCCATCACTCTTGAAATAAAATCCAGATCCCAAGGCTTTGGTTGATCTGGCCCTGATTACTTCACCCTCTTCCTTTTTCACTAAACTTTCTCCTCTAATAGGCTTGTCTTTTATTCCTCAGGGACTTCGCACCAGCTATTTCATGTTCCTCGAACTGTCTTCCCTTATCCCTTCATTTAGCTGTCTTTTTCTCATCTTTCAGGTCACAGTTTAAACTGTGACACACCTCCTGGCATTGCCTTCCTGACAGTCTAATTCTAGTTTAACCCCCCACATCCTCAATCTATGCATTTCCTTCATGGCTTTTATTATATCTGTAATTAAAATGTGTATTTGTTTACTTATTTCACTGTCTCCTTTACTAGAATGTGAGTCATTTGAGGGCAAGGATCTTATACATCTTATTTACCACTATATCCCCAGTACCATTACAGCACCTAACACACAATAGGTGCTCAATTTGTTTGTTGAAGAAATAAATGAATATACGTTTCATTGTAAACTACTTGAAATATTTAGAAGACACAGAGTTGCTAATGAGCACCGCAATTATCATTAGTTACTGGTGCACTTCCTCATTACATGGTCAGAAAGTGGTAATAAATATCAGTGAAATAAATTCGAATAGAGAATCCATGGACTTTGAGAACAGATGATTTAGTATCATGAAAGTTGAGATTTAAAAAGATGGTTGTATAGCAGCACTGTCTACTAGAACTTTCTGTGATGACAAAAATGTTCCATATCTGTGTTAAAAACAGTATTCACTAGCCACGTATAGCCATTTAATTCTTGAAACGTGGCTAGTGAAACTGAAGAACTGAATTTTTAATTTTAATTAAATTTCAATGGCCATATGTAACTAGTGGCTACTGTATTGCACAATTCGGACAAGTGTCCAGAAGACCAGTCAGGAGGGAGTGTTTGGGGACTGCATGGGTAGGCTCAGCATCAATGGAAAGACAGAAGACTGGATCTTGGGTCTTTAGAGCCAACCTAAGAGGTTTGAACTTTACCTATGGGTCTTCAATGGTAAGTCGCTTAAGAGTTTTAAGCAGAATAGAGTATTTCATTCATTCATTCATTCATTCATTCATAAATTTGCTTAAGTTTATTTTTTAATCTCTTACCCCACTTCTATCCCTTCCCTTCTGTAGGCAATTGTGCTATTATCTTTTTGTTTTTATGTATTCTGAGATGTGACTTGTTGTTTGTGAGAACCTGTCTTTTTAAGTAAATAAGATCATTGCATATATCGTTTTTCTTTTTCTTTTTCTTTCTTTTTTTTTTTGACAGATCCTGCCTCAGGTTTATTTGTACGAATAGCACAGGAGGACACCAGCCCAACACAGACAGCAACCCAGGGGTCACACCAGTCCTTCCATCCTCATATCGGCAGACAGATTTCTACTCTGGAACCTTCGGGAGGGCCTGGGCACCTTTAGGAGCTCGAGCCTGAGCCAGAGGCAGAGCTGCAGCTGCAGCCAGGGCCTTGGTTTGAGCCTTGGCCTTGGAATTTGGCTGGCAGAGCCTGAGACCCTTGGCAATACAGGACAAACACATTTCCCAAGCTTGGGGTGAGCGATGTAGGCAAGTTGACTGAGCTTGCAGCTGCCGCCCTTTGGGATCCTGGGCTTGACCTCCTTGGGCTTTACGAGGGCCTTGATAGCCTTAGCACGTGCACTCATGGCCTTGGCGCTGTTGGCTTGCATTTTCTTTAGCCTCTTCTTGTTGTGCTTCTTAGCAAAGCGCGTGTTCCTCAGGAACTTGGGGTCCACCCCCTTAAGAGATTCATATCTTTGTGATTGGGGTTTCTTGATAAATATTTCAGTGCCATTTTCGGGACTGGTTGTGTGTGGTTTGTGTGTGGTGTGGTTCTTGGACTTGCCCATGTCTGCACTGAAGCCTGCGGCTCCCAAAAAGCCTGGGACCGGAAGAGAAAGAGCCTCATTCTATTTCTTACTTTTTCTCTAAGCACCGTGTTATTAAGATCTATTCATTCATGTTGCAATACGTATATCTAATCAGTTGCTTCAAATTGCTGCATAATACTCTATGGTGTATACTGACCACTCCCAGCGATGAATTCCCAGGTTGACTCCAACTTTCCACCTTCACATTTTCATGAATGTTTTTCCTTATAGACCTGTTAAAGAACCTTTTTGTGTCACATACCCAGAAGATGAATTGCTGGGTTATAGGGAATGTGTATATTTAATGTATCTAAATATTGCCGGGGGAAAAAATACTTTTTATAAAGGTCTTTCTGGCTGCCTTCATTAATCCAGCCATATATTTACTGGTCACTTACTAGATGCCAGTTACACTTACACTTTTAGGTACTGCGAATACAGCAGTGAACAAGACAGACAAGATCTCAACTTACAAATTATAAACAACAAAATATGAACAAGAAAATATCAGGTACTAATAAATACTTTAGTGAAAATAAAGCAGGTGGTAGGACGAAATGACTGAGAAGCTATTTTGCTTGTGAGGTACTCTATGAAAAGTGGATTGGAGTGGGGCAACTCTGGAAATGAGGAAACCAAGTAGGCAGGATGCTATTGCAGTGATGTAGGTGAGAGATGCTGATGGTATGAACCAGGTAGGGATAGTGGGGTCCATATCTCCGCATCCAGATATGGTGGAGCCCTTTACCAAGACATAGGACCCTGTAGATTTCCAGTTTGCAGTTGGCCATCATGGGTCTGGAGCTGAGGTGGTCTAGAATGGAGGCATAGATTATGGAGTCATCTGCGTCTGGGTTGTTTATTGGTTTCCTAGGGCTACCGTAACAAAATTTCACAAACTTCGTGTTTAAAACAACAGAAATTTATTCTCACACTTCTGTAGAAGTCTGAAATTAAAATATTGGCAGGGCTATCTTCTCTCTGAAGCCTTGAAGAGGAACCTTCCTAGCCTCTTCTAGTTTCTGGCAGCCCTAGGTGTTCCCTAGTTTGCAGCTGTAGCGCTTTAGTCTCTGCCTCTATCATAATGTGGCATTCTCCCTATCTGTTTGTCTTTACATGGCAGTTTCCTCTTATAAGGATACCAGTCATATTGGATTAGGGCCTACCCTAATGACCTCATCTTAACTCAATTACAGCTGCAAAGATCCTATTTCCAAATAAGGTTACATTCACAGGTGCCAGGGGTTAGGACTTCAATAACATATTCTTAGAAGCACAATTCTGGTCCATAACAGGTAGGAAAGGATGAGCTTTCCATAGGAGAGGTTATAGAATCAGAAGAACTGGGAAGTCCTGACCTTCAGGAAAGATTAAGTAAAAGACTGAGGAGCCCATGAAGAAGTTTGAGAAGGAAATGGTCTCCAGTTGGATCTGCAACATAGACAGAAAAACAAGGGCAAAAAAGTGTCTGTTGAACTAATACAACAGATAGGTGTTTCCTGAATGCCAGGCCAAGGAAAGGAGCAGAGCCTGGGTAATGCAGACAGTCTTTCAAGATGTTAAGTTTGGAAGGAAAAGCCTGACATATGGAAAGAACTAACAAGGATATGAGACCAAAAGACTGTTGAGGAAGATGGGAAAATGTAGTCTCAGCACAGGCAATGACTTAGAATTTGGGCTCTGGAGTTGGGCTTATCTGGATTTGAATCCCAGCTTAGCTTGTTCCACAGCAGTTATGACTTTAAGCTGGTTGCTTCACTTCACTATACTTCAGTTTCTTTACCTGAAAAATGGGGATAATTACCATAATATCCACTTCCCAGGGTTATTGTAGGGACAAAATGACTGAAGACATCTAAAGTGCTTAGCACAGTGTGTGACACATAGTAAGTGCTCAATAAACATTAATTCTTACTGCTATTATGCTAAAAAATAAAAACAAGGAGGAGATTTCAAGGAGATGGTAAGAAATATCAGATATAGTAGACAGGACAAGGAAGCAGAGAGTGGAGAGAAGGTCAAGGATTTCGCGGAGTGCTAGCAGAGCCTGAAAAGAGGGAAGGACAGAGGCAACAACAGCTGAAGAGAAGATGGAGGCTACAGGTATGAAACACTCTATAGCAGTTGAGAAATAAGAGAGTGGGTATTAGAAAAGAGAAAAAGTAAACTCTGATTTGGGCTGCAACAAGAAAGTTGAAGGAGAAAGTTGCTGGGAGTATTTGGTACTAGGGGACAGAGGTGACACTACCTTTTAAATCTTTCAAATATTATCTCAGTTTGATACCACAAATCTTCACCTTTGCTGTGCTAAGCCTAAGCATCCAGGAGAAATTGTTCTATAAATGAGGAATGGGCATTGGATATGTGGTGACATAACTCAGCAAGGAGTGGGTAGGAGGGAGGAAAAAGAGAAACTGAGATATGGGCTTGTTAAGTTTTAGAAGTCTGAGGAGCAACTGGCTAGAGAGTGCTTGGCTCATTCTGGTGGGAAGGACTCAGCGCTAGAGACTCAGGTTTAAGAGCCATCAGTAGCAAGTAGTCACCAAAAGCAGGGGAAGGGATCGAATGACCTACAGAAGGCAGGTCAGAGAAGACAGTTCAAGAAAGATTGAGGCTGGTGGGGGAGGACAAGCCATAAAAGGAGAGAGATGAAGGTACAGGGGAAGGTTGGGCAGTGGAAGCTACTACAGGAACACTTGTCTGGATGGAGTCGAAAGAGAACCAAAAACCATTCACTGAATGTTTCAATTAAGAAGGGACTGTAGACCATTGCTGAAGCAATTTCAGTGGAGTGGTGAGGCAGAAACTGGATTTGGATTTGAACTGGTGAGGTGTGAAAGACAGATGGGGAGGTAGAGACAGTAAAACTTGCTTTCAGGAGTTTTGGTGTTAAATTGATGGAGATATACAGGGCAATAGTTAGGGAGGCAGGATTTTTGTTGTTTTTTAAACAAAACAGAGAACAAGCGAGACAACTTCAGGTGGGCAGGAACCAATGGTACAGTGACAGAAAAAGGAAGAAGCCTTTTTGTTAGAATGTTTGGAGCCCTTGTTATCTATAGAACATAAAAATACTTAAATAACCAAAAAATTACATGCACAAACCCTTCAATTGAACAGGGAAATTAATTTTGTCTGTCATCTGCTAATTCTTATTTATGGGGATAAAGACTATGTAACCTGTATGTACACGTAAGTGTTGTTTCATGCCCCCGAGTCGCTGGCCAAAGTTACTTTTCCCCGTGGCACTCCCATCCCTGGTTGTCTGACCAATTTTTAATCTGATTACAAACAGGACTCACTCTTCCCATGAACTTCCTTTCACCTCACCTGCTAACTTTATAGTTAAGCAGTCTACACCTGAGCTTCACCCCTACCTTCCATGAGATTCTTTTGTTGCCGGGGTTACACTGTGAGCTATCTTGCTAGTCTTCCTCCAGCCTTGGTCTCTTGCTTCTGGCATCCCTTGAGCTCAGGGCTGGGCACAGGTAAATCGGTCTTCACAGTCTAAGGAGGGTGGTAAATTCTGAATCCTTAATCGCCTCGCCTAGTGATTTAGTTGTTTTCTCATCTTTTCTTTTTCTGTCCATTGTACCTGAAACCCTGGAAAACAGAATTTTCAACTCCAAAACGTTTTGAGGGGTGAGATGAGCAGGGCAGCCAGAGGAAAGACAGCGAGGAAGCCCGGGCCACCAGCCCTGGGGAACAGCCGGGAGAGGGCGCACCGGGCCC
Source organism: Pteropus alecto (assembly GCF_000325575.1). Taxonomy (NCBI): domain Eukaryota; kingdom Metazoa; phylum Chordata; class Mammalia; order Chiroptera; family Pteropodidae; genus Pteropus; species Pteropus alecto. The sequence goes on along the minus strand of NW_006442497.1, from coordinate 3,272,333 downwards.
GGGCTTGGAGGCAGCTGCTACCATGGCTGGAGAGCGGAGGCCCGCTCTAGCGAGGACACCGAGACTGGAGAAGCGCCACATGGGACCGAGCGGCGCGTGGGGGCTGTGTGCTGCCCCGGGGTGTTCTGTCTCGGCTAAAAATATGCGCTGTTCAGCGCCAGTCGCGTACTCCCGGGGTCGTGCAGGCTGCACTCGGGAGGAGCGACTTCCGGAGCCGCATTATTCTGGGAGGGAGACTGCGGCTCCTGGACCAGAACTCCCCGGCTCCTGAAAAACCAGGGACAAGCTTCGCACTGTCCTCAGTCTTCTCATCCGTGTAATAGGGACCATTTATTTATTTGAGAAGTATGGCGAGCCTATGTTGTGCTTGCCACTGTTCCAGGAGTCAGGCACAACTACAAAGTTCTAAAGGCTGTGGAGTAAACAGTCCAGCGTCGCGGAGGGGACAGGGGCGGGGTGGGGTGAAGAGAATAAAATAAAGCAAATAACAGGATAATCTCGTATTTTCAAAAATGCCAAGAGAAAAATAAAAGATGATGTGTCTACCGCCATGCTATCCTGAACAAGACGGATCCGACCTGATCTTGGAAGCTAAGCAAGGGTTAGTACTTAGATAGGAGACCAGGCGCCGTAGGCATAAAAAATAAAAATAATAAGGGATTGTAAACTGACAAGGTCCTTGCAATCTGTGAAAAAAAAAAAGATGATGTGACAGGAGTGATGTGTAAGTTGTATTTGAATAAGTCACCCTGAGAGACACAGAGGGAAGAGGAAACTGCCTGTGTAAAGGCCTTGGTCGAAGGAGGCTGGCCAACTGGAGAAAAGAAGGCGGAGAGGGCGGCCAGAGAGGGAGGCCCCGCCTGGCGGGAGACCACAGCGCCCAGCATGATAAACCCTGAAACTAACCCAACGTGGCAGACATCAGAACAACGATGGTTCGTGGGGAGACTAGGATTGCCTGCAAAGGAAAATGTCCCTCGAAGGAATTTCCTATGGTGAGGGGAAAAATACCTCGATTAGAGTATTGACTACCTGGATGAACGCGTTTATAAAAATTCAGCGAAGAGCTGTGCATTTTGTTATATGTAAATTTTACCTTCAAAACAAAAGTGAGAGTCGCCGACTTGTGAGAGTAACCGTGAGCTAGAAAAGTCGTTTTGCTGCGCCTTCAAGCTTGCTACGCAGGCGGAACCGCAGCCCGCTCTGCGGGCATCCTCTGGAGAGAGGGTGGATGCGAGACCGCGGGCTAGGGCGGTCTCGAGGGTGAAGGTGAGCGGTGCAACTCATAGCCAGAACGGAGGCTGGGGTCTGGCCCCCGAGCCGGGTCGTTAGGGGCAACCTTGGAGCTGCACCTCCCCCCGCCCCGCCCTTCGCGCAAAGGCCAGGTGGCGGTTGGGGAGCCACCAGCCCGTTTGATTTCCCGCGGCCGGTGGAAAGGGGTAGGTGGGGGAGGGGAAAGGGGCTGTCGGCCAATGTGTGGGGCCGGGAGAGGTCACGTGGTGACACCCGGGCGGGGCCCAGGTGTACTTACGGGGCTGCGGGCGGGGGCCTCGGCCGCCGCGCGAAGTCCAGGAGGCGGGGCCGACGTGCCGGCCGAGGGGCCTGCTCCGCTAGGATTGGCCTTTGGCCAGGAGGCGGGGCC
>NW_006442497.1:3261961-3270317 GCF_000325575.1 Pteropus alecto | reverse complement strand
TCGCACCCCTGGCAACCCGGTGACGGCGGCCTCGGGGACCCCCGCGCCCCCAGCCCGGAGTCAGGCGGACAAGCCGGTGCTGGGTGAGGGGAAGGCGCGTGCCAGGGCGGTTCTAAGGAGTCGGCGGGCTGGGGGAGGGGCATCGTGGAGCTTGGTGGGGTCCGGAAAGCCAAAGGCAGGCCTGACCTGTAGACTCAAAGGACTAGCTGGGCTGGAGATGGCTAGGTTCTCCTGGTGGGAAGTGCTGCTGCGCCTTCCTGGGCAGGAGGGCGTGGTCGGCAGGTCTAGCTAGGGCCTTGGGAAGGAGGATAAATCTCAAAGTCTGGCCAAGCCTCCTGGAGTGGGAGACTTGGCTTAGTTAACTTGAGTTAGTACTAGGTCAATCTCTAAGCCCAGGAAGCAGGTACACTAGGGACCTTTATATTAAGAGGGCTAGAAAAACTCTCAGGTATGACCTGAGGATGGGACTTTGTGGATCAGGTGAGTACCAGGTTCTAGGTGGTTTATAGGCTATGAGGAACATGCCTTAGAGTTGAAGGGTTTTGAAAGCCTGAGCCTCACTGTGTGAGCACTTCTATTTAAAGTTAAGTTTACTAGGTAATAGGGAGGTAGGTTAGATTTTGGAGTGTCTCAAAACTGAGTCCAACTCCATCTCTTACCCCCATCTCACTGACCCCACTGCATCTCTGCCTGGCAGCAATCCAAGTCCTGGGCACTGTCAAATGGTTCAACGTCCGGAATGGTTATGGATTCATCAACAGGTATCCAAGGAACCCAGGGAGGGGGTGTAATGTGTGTCTTCCAAACTGGCCTGTGGGACTGGACACCTTCCCAGCCTCATCTCAAGGCACATGGTTGCAATGTCCAGCTGATGCTGATTGAAAGTCTTGCAGCACAACTGTGGGCAAGGTGAAGTCTCATCTTCAAGGGCAGCAGAGGGTTAACAATCTAGGAAGTTGGCAAACCTGGCTCTGATCCTTCCAGCTTGTGTGTCTCACCTTCTGGTTTAGTTTACCCCACTTGGGGCAGAATGTACCTGCTTTCTGCACCTAGGGCTCCAGACCACGCTAATTTCCTGTTTCAGGCAACACACATAGCACTCTGATAACTCATCTGCCTTAGAGAGCTGTTGGCTCATTCAAATCCCCCACCTGATGGGACTGAGGCTGGTGGGGGTTGGGGAAGGAGCCTGCCTAGACACAGGCTGCTGCTTTCCTTCTCTTTGGCAATCCAACCCCCTGCCAGTACTGGGAGGGGCCCTAGTGGTAGATTCTGAGCAGAGCCAGGTCTCCCTCTGTGGGCCTTTCCTCAGCCTGGGCACCCTGCCCAGCCCAGCCCTTCTAGGAGGCCCTAGTTCCCTCTTAGCAGGCTGACCTTTGTGCAGATCCAAGTGCTTTAAAGCTAGAACATTTGTTCTAGGGAAGGGCCCCTCTCTAATTCTGGAAACTGAGGACTCCTGGGAGGTTCTGAAGGAAAACTTCTCCCCTCCTCTGCATTGGGGTGCTAGGATAAACTCAGGTAATAGGCAAGTAGTGATAATGATGGAATATCTGTCTTACCCTTGGTCCCTTAGTGTGTTGAAAGGGAGCCTCACCCTAGAGTTCACTTCCAGGCTGAGGCTGAGAATAAAGTTTGGGGGCTGTTTAGAGCAAGTTCTTGACACATTGTCCCCGTCTCAAACTTGTTCTGCACCTCTCCCCCATCCCCACTTTCTTGCTCCTTGATTGTAGAAGGAGATGAACGAAATTTTCTAACGACGATGGGGGTTGGTGAAGAGGGTGTTGACCTAGGAACAGTTACACCAAGCACTACCAGTTTCTAAGGGGTAGAGGGTGGAGTGCTCAGTTCCTGCAAGGTAAATTTGCCTTTCCACTCCACCCTTTCCTTATAAAGCCCAGATTTTCCACTGAGCTTTTAGTTATACTTCTTTTCATACCAACTTCTGGGGGCCCTGTCTATCCTCAAGCAGCCATGGAAGGCTGGAGAAGATAGGCCCACCGATTTAGGAATGGGCAGCTAGGGAGGCCTTAAGGGAGGTGAGAATCTCACCAAAGTCACCCCCTAATGACCCATCCTGTTCTGCAGGAATGACACCAAGGAGGATGTCTTTGTTCACCAGGTAAGAGCTAGGTTGGCTTTCTGAGGGGAGAAACTTGCCCTCTCTTTGAAGGCCTATACCATAATCCTTACAGCAAAGTCATGCTTCTCCAGCTTTTACCTCACCATGAGATGCCCAGCAGGAAATAGTTTCCCTCCTCATCTGCATCAGGTGTCTAAATTAACTGCCATTGGCCTCACTTGTGTTAGGTTGTCTCTAAAAAATATATGTGCTGCCTTCTGGGCATGGCATGCTCACTACCTACTGGGACCTGTTGACACCACAGGAGTGAATCACAGGCAATGATCAGAGACACAGGCTAGAGATACTTGGGTGCAGTGGTTCTCAAAGTGTGGTCCCTGCACTAGCAGTAGCATCACCTGACATCTAGATTCTCAGGCCCCACCCCAAACTTCCTGAATCAATCAGACTTGGCAGAGGGGTTGGCAATCTGTTTTAACAAGCTCTCCAGGTGATTCTGATGCACGCCACAGTTTGAGAACCACTGCTTTGGTGGAAAGAGCTCTCAGTGGGATTGAGGTAAGAAGCACAGTATATTTTACCCATTTTGCAACTTAAGACTGTCTCTGCTTCTTGTTTTGCTTTTGAGTTCATGTTTCTTGCCTCTTTGAAATCCCTGCGGGGTAAAGGGAGGGAGTGTGTCCTGGGACAGTGGTAGCTGCACAGTAGTTCTGGAGGCTCCTAGTTTATGGCTTTTCCCTTACTAAACTTTGACTATCTTCTCTTTGCTCCACCCTCCAGCCCCACCCACAAGTAGAGTGGTGAAAAGAATGAAATTGGGTGGTGGGCCCAGCAAGGGGGAAAGAGACTCTGGGCTTGCTATTTTCACCTTTTTCATGGCCTTTCCCCTAACCAGACAGCTATTAAAAGAAACAACCCCAGGAAGTTTCTGCGCAGCGTTGGAGATGGGGAGACTGTGGAGTTTGATGTCGTGGAAGGAGAGAAGGTTTGGGGGCCGCGGTGGGATATAGAGTTGACCAGGCTGGTGGGAGGGTGGCCTGGAGTCATCCCAGGCTTTGGTCCTCCTGAGGCTAGCTCTTCCTCTGGCTCGTTAGCTCAAGCTGTGTACTCAACCAGACATTGTTGTCTTTAACATTGGCTGCTCTAAGAGATGTCCTAAAGAACATGTCCTAGTTATCTCTTACTGAGTGATATATGGGCTTTTTTTTGGAAGTTCACAAGCACTTCTATGTCTGTTCTCTACGTGGGTCTCTGTCCTCATGCTCTCTTAGAGTCAGACCTCTGTAGTAAGGTGGATAGTTGCTGCCAAACCTTTTTCCATTCACACAGCCATCTCCAGTCTTAAATTCAAGAGGATCCAGTAACAGCTATTTCAAAAAGACAAGTCGCAGAGGTGGCCCCTCCTAGAAGGATCCAAATATGCCATTGCCTCACTAGGGGAGAGTAGGAAGAAGTTAGAGGGGCTGAAGGGAAACTGGAGAAGGCATTTAGGTGGAAGAAGGGGGAGACTAATGATTTGAGCCATTTGGGGAACATTGTGCATTTGCTATTGGAGCAAGTTCTCCCTACCTCCTTTCTAGGGTGCAGAAGCTGCTAATGTAACTGGGCCCGGAGGGGTGCCAGTGAAGGGCAGCCGCTATGCCCCCAATCGACGTAGGTTCCGCCGATTCATCCCCCGGCCTCGCCCAGCTGCCCCACCACCTATGGTGGCAGAGGCCCCATCAGGTGGGACAGAACCAGGCAGTGAAGGGGAACGAGCTGAAGACCCTGGGCAGAGGCCCAGACGACGGCGCCCACCACCCTTCTTCTACCGCCGTCGCTTTGTGCGAGGCCCAAGGCCCCCCAACCAGCAGCAACCTATAGAGGTGAGGAGAACTGGGAATGTGGAACCAAATACCCAAGTGGGAGTTCCTGAGGAGAGAGAGCACAAAGTCCCTAGGGGAAGTGGAACCAAGGGTTGAGAAGAGCTCTGGACACCTGAGTCCTGGGCAGCTGCTGTTACCGCAGCTCACCAAGGCCTCTCTATATTCCCAGGGCACTGATGGGGTAGAATCTAAAGAGACAGCCCCATTGGAGGGGGACCAACAGCAGGGAGATGAGCGGGTCCCCCCACCCAGATTCCGGCCTAGGTACCGAAGGTAAGACTCCTTTTCCAGACCCTATCTTCCCCTTCACCATCTAGTATTGGATAGGGGTGGGGGAGCGTAGGAGTACAGGAGGAGTCGGGAGGATGTGAAGGGGAAGAGCTAAGTTCTCAAGCCTGAAGCTACTGGTGAAGAGGGCTGGGTAGCTAAAAGATTACTACATAGGTGTCCTGGGGAAGCAGGCCCCCTAGGGATTTGGCTCCTGGGGACGGAGAAGCTGGCGGGTCCACCTCTGCTTGGGGAGTCCTGGGAGGATGGGAGGTGGTCTGCACTGGCCCTCTGCTCTCTTCAGGGTCCCCACTTCTCTTCCCAGGCCTTTCCGCCCCAGGCCACCCCAGCAGCCTACCACAGAAGGTGGGGATGGCGAGACCAAGCCCAGCCAAGGTCCCACTGATGGTTCCCGGCCTGAGCCCCAGCGCCCAAGAAACCGCCCCTACTTCCAGCGCCGAAGGCAGCAGCCCCCTGGACCCAGGCAGCCCACAGCCCAGGAGGTGAAGACCTTGGACTGTCTACTGTGGAGCCACCTCCCCCTCTCCTTCCTTTCCCCTCTCTTTTCTACCCTTCCCTTCTCTATCCTGTTCCCTCCTCTCTTGCCCCCTGCTCCTTCCCTACCCACTTTCAAGCAGCCTGACACCAAAGAACTAGTACTGTTGGGCCACCTCTGGCAGTCACCCCTACCCACCAGGAAACCCCAGCAGATGCAGTCAAGCCTGTGTCACCCTCTGTGTCAGCTCTACTTTCCTCTTATAAGGATACCAGTCATATTGGATTAGGGCCTACCCTAATGACCTCATCTTAACTCAATTACAGCTGCAAAGATCCTATTTCCAAATAAGGTTACATTCACAGGTGCCAGGGGTTAGGACTTCAATAACATATTCTTAGAAGACACAATTCTGTCCATAACAGGTAGGAAAGGATGAGCTTTCCATAGGAGAGGTTATAGAATCAGAAGAACTGGGAAGTCCTGACCTTCAGGAAAGATTAAGTAAAAGACTGAGGAGCCCATGAAGAAGTTTGAGAAGGAAATGGTCTCCAGTTGGATCTGCAACATAGACAGAAAAACAAGGGCAAAAAAGTGTCTGTTGAACTAATACAACAGATAGGTGTTTCCTGAATGCCAGGCCAAGGAAAGGAGCAGAGCCTGGGTAATGCAGACAGTCTTTCAAGATGTTAAGTTTGGAAGGAAAAGCCTGACATATGGAAAGAACTAACAAGGATATGAGACCAAAAGACTGTTGAGGAAGATGGGAAAATGTAGTCTCAGCACAGGCAATGACTTAGAATTTGGGCTCTGGAGTTGGGCTTATCTGGATTTGAATCCCAGCTTAGCTTGTTCCACAGCAGTTATGACTTTAAGCTGGTTGCTTCACTTCACTATACTTCAGTTTCTTTACCTGAAAAATGGGGATAATTACCATAATATCCACTTCCCAGGGTTATTGTAGGGACAAAATGACTGAAGACATCTAAAGTGCTTAGCACAGTGTGTGACACATAGTAAGTGCTCAATAAACATTAATTCTTACTGCTATTATGCTAAAAAATAAAAACAAGGAGGAGATTTCAAGGAGATGGTAAGAAATATCAGATATAGTAGACAGGACAAGGAAGCAGAGAGTGGAGAGAAGGTCAAGGATTTCGCGGAGTGCTAGCAGAGCCTGAAAAGAGGGAAGGACAGAGGCAACAACAGCTGAAGAGAAGATGGAGGCTACAGGTATGAAACACTCTATAGCAGTTGAGAAATAAGAGAGTGGGTATTAGAAAAGAGAAAAAGTAAACTCTGATTTGGGCTGCAACAAGAAAGTTGAAGGAGAAAGTTGCTGGGAGTATTTGGTACTAGGGGACAGAGGTGACACTACCTTTTAAATCTTTCAAATATTATCTCAGTTTGATACCACAAATCTTCACCTTTGCTGTGCTAAGCCTAAGCATCCAGGAGAAATTGTTCTATAAATGAGGAATGGGCATTGGATATGTGGTGACATAACTCAGCAAGGAGTGGGTAGGAGGGAGGAAAAAGAGAAACTGAGATATGGGCTTGTTAAGTTTTAGAAGTCTGAGGAGCAACTGGCTAGAGAGTGCTTGGCTCATTCTGGTGGGAAGGACTCAGCGCTAGAGACTCAGGTTTAAGAGCCATCAGTAGCAAGTAGTCACCAAAAGCAGGGGAAGGGATCGAATGACCTACAGAAGGCAGGTCAGAGAAGACAGTTCAAGAAAGATTGAGGCTGGTGGGGGAGGACAAGCCATAAAAGGAGAGAGATGAAGGTACAGGGGAAGGTTGGGCAGTGGAAGCTACTACAGGAACACTTGTCTGGATGGAGTCGAAAGAGAACCAAAAACCATTCACTGAATGTTTCAATTAAGAAGGGACTGTAGACCATTGCTGAAGCAATTTCAGTGGAGTGGTGAGGCAGAAACTGGATTTGGATTTGAACTGGTGAGGTGTGAAAGACAGATGGGGAGGTAGAGACAGTAAAACTTGCTTTCAGGAGTTTTGGTGTTAAATTGATGGAGATATACAGGGCAATAGTTAGGGAGGCAGGATTTTTGTTGTTTTTTAAACAAAACAGAGAACAAGCGAGACAACTTCAGGTGGGCAGGAACCAATGGTACAGTGACAGAAAAAGGAAGAAGCCTTTTTGTTAGAATGTTTGGAGCCCTTGTTATCTATAGAACATAAAAATACTTAAATAACCAAAAAATTACATGCACAAACCCTTCAATTGAACAGGGAAATTAATTTTGTCTGTCATCTGCTAATTCTTATTTATGGGGATAAAGACTATGTAACCTGTATGTACACGTAAGTGTTGTTTCATGCCCCCGAGTCGCTGGCCAAAGTTACTTTTCCCCGTGGCACTCCCATCCCTGGTTGTCTGACCAATTTTTAATCTGATTACAAACAGGACTCACTCTTCCCATGAACTTCCTTTCACCTCACCTGCTAACTTTATAGTTAAGCAGTCTACACCTGAGCTTCACCCCTACCTTCCATGAGATTCTTTTGTTGCCGGGGTTACACTGTGAGCTATCTTGCTAGTCTTCCTCCAGCCTTGGTCTCTTGCTTCTGGCATCCCTTGAGCTCAGGGCTGGGCACAGGTAAATCGGTCTTCACAGTCTAAGGAGGGTGGTAAATTCTGAATCCTTAATCGCCTCGCCTAGTGATTTAGTTGTTTTCTCATCTTTTCTTTTTCTGTCCATTGTACCTGAAACCCTGGAAAACAGAATTTTCAACTCCAAAACGTTTTGAGGGGTGAGATGAGCAGGGCAGCCAGAGGAAAGACAGCGAGGAAGCCCGGGCCACCAGCCCTGGGGAACAGCCGGGAGAGGGCGCACCGGGCCCGGGCTTGGAGGCAGCTGCTACCATGGCTGGAGAGCGGAGGCCCGCTCTAGCGAGGACACCGAGACTGGAGAAGCGCCACATGGGACCGAGCGGCGCGTGGGGGCTGTGTGCTGCCCCGGGGTGTTCTGTCTCGGCTAAAAATATGCGCTGTTCAGCGCCAGTCGCGTACTCCCGGGGTCGTGCAGGCTGCACTCGGGAGGAGCGACTTCCGGAGCCGCATTATTCTGGGAGGGAGACTGCGGCTCCTGGACCAGAACTCCCCGGCTCCTGAAAAACCAGGGACAAGCTTCGCACTGTCCTCAGTCTTCTCATCCGTGTAATAGGGACCATTTATTTATTTGAGAAGTATGGCGAGCCTATGTTGTGCTTGCCACTGTTCCAGGAGTCAGGCACAACTACAAAGTTCTAAAGGCTGTGGAGTAAACAGTCCAGCGTCGCGGAGGGGACAGGGGCGGGGTGGGGTGAAGAGAATAAAATAAAGCAAATAACAGGATAATCTCGTATTTTCAAAAATGCCAAGAGAAAAATAAAAGATGATGTGTCTACCGCCATGCTATCCTGAACAAGACGGATCCGACCTGATCTTGGAAGCTAAGCAAGGGTTAGTACTTAGATAGGAGACCAGGCGCCGTAGGCATAAAAAATAAAAATAATAAGGGATTGTAAACTGACAAGGTCCTTGCAATCTGTGAAAAAAAAAAAAGATGATGTGACAGGAGTGATGTGTAAGTTGTATTTGAATAAGTCACCCTGAGAGACACAGAGGGAAGAGGAAATGCCTGTGTA
>NW_006442497.1:3253779-3257101 GCF_000325575.1 Pteropus alecto | reverse complement strand
TAGCTCAAGCTGTGTCCTCAACCAGACATTGTTGTCTTTAACATTGGCTGCTCTAAGAGATGTCCTAAAGAACATGTCCTAGTTATCTCTTACTGAGTGATATATGGGCTTTTTTTTGGAAGTTCACAAGCACTTCTATGTCTGTTCTCTACGTGGGTCTCTGTCCTCATGCTCTCTTAGAGTCAGACCTCTGTAGTAAGGTGGATAGTTGCTGCCAAACCTTTTTCCATTCACACAGCCATCTCCAGTCTTAAATTCAAGAGGATCCAGTAACAGCTATTTCAAAAAGACAAGTCGCAGAGGTGGCCCCTCCTAGAAGGATCCAAATATGCCATTGCCTCACTAGGGGAGAGTAGGAAGAAGTTAGAGGGGCTGAAGGGAAACTGGAGAAGGCATTTAGGTGGAAGAAGGGGGAGACTAATGATTTGAGCCATTTGGGGAACATTGTGCATTTGCTATTGGAGCAAGTTCTCCCTACCTCCTTTCTAGGGTGCAGAAGCTGCTAATGTAACTGGGCCCGGAGGGGTGCCAGTGAAGGGCAGCCGCTATGCCCCCAATCGACGTAGGGTCCGCCGATTCATCCCCCGGCCTCGCCCAGCTGCCCCACCACCTATGGTGGCAGAGGCCCCATCAGGTGGGACAGAACCAGGCAGTGAAGGGGAACGAGCTGAAGACCCTGGGCAGAGGCCCAGACGAAGGCGCCCACCACCCTTCTTCTACCGCCGTCGCTTTGTGCGAGGCCCAAGGCCCCCCAACCAGCAGCAACCTATAGAGGTGAGGAGAACTGGGAATGTGGAACCAAATACCCAAGTGGGAGTTCCTGAGGAGAGAGAGCACAAAGTCCCTAGGGGAAGTGGAACCAAGGGTTGAGAAGAGCTCTGGACACCTGAGTCCTGGGCAGCTGCTGTTACCGCAGCTCACCAAGGCCTCTCTATATTCCCAGGGCACTGATGGGGTAGAATCTAAAGAGACAGCCCCATTGGAGGGGGACCAACAGCAGGGAGATGAGCGGGTCCCCCCACCCAGATTCCGGCCTAGGTACCGAAGGTAAGACTCCTTTTCCAGACCCTATCTTCCCCTTCACCATCTAGTATTGGATAGGGGTGGGGGAGCGTAGGAGTACAGGAGGAGTCGGGAGGATGTGAAGGGGAAGAGCTAAGTTCTCAAGCCTGAAGCTACTGGTGAAGAGGGCTGGGTAGCTAAAAGATTACTACATAGGTGTCCTGGGGAAGCAGGCCCCCTAGGGATTTGGCTCCTGGGGACGGAGAAGCTGGCGGGTCCACCTCTGCTTGGGGAGTCCTGGGAGGATGGGAGGTGGTCTGCACTGGCCCTCTGCTCTCTTCAGGGTCCCCACTTCTCTTCCCAGGCCTTTCCGCCCCAGGCCACCCCAGCAGCCTACCACAGAAGGTGGGGATGGCGAGACCAAGCCCAGCCAAGGTCCCACTGATGGTTCCCGGCCTGAGCCCCAGCGCCCAAGAAACCGCCCCTACTTCCAGCGCCGAAGGCAGCAGCCCCCTGGACCCAGGCAGCCCACAGCCCAGGAGGTGAAGACCTTGGACTGTCTACTGTGGAGCCACCTCCCCCTCTCCTTCCTTTCCCCTCTCTTTTCTACCCTTCCCTTCTCTATCCTGTTCCCTCCTCTCTTGCCCCCTGCTCCTTCCCTACCCACTTTCAAGCAGCCTGACACCAAAGAACTAGTACTGTTGGGCCACCTCTGGCAGTCACCCCTACCCACCAGGAAACCCCAGCAGATGCAGTCAAGCCTGTGTCACCCTCTGTGTCAGCTCTACTTGGATCCATAGTATCAGTTATGGATGTGAATTGGGGAAGAATGGGAAGGAGCTATAGGAATGAAAAGAGAAAATGTGAGAGAAGGTTGAAGTTAGGAGCCTAAAAGAACAAGAGGGTCTCAATCGACCACTCCTGTTCTCTTTAGACCTCAGCCCCCATCAACAGTGGGGACCCCCCCACCACTATACTGGAGTGATTCCAACTCAAAGGACACCCAGAGCTACCATCTGGTGAGTGGCTCCTCCTGGGGAGGGCTGAGGGCAGGGAGCCAAGAGGGCAGGGGACTGGGTCCTAAGTCGCTAGTCATGACTTATCCATTTCTTTTTCTCTCTCAGGTATCTGCCAGTTTTTCCAACTGACCTGTACCCTACCCAGTACCCCCCCTTCCCATAATTCATGACATCAAAACACCGGCTTTTCCCCTTTATCCTTGAGACTCAGGAGGGCCAAAGCAACAGCTTTTACTTTTTTTTCTCTGTCCCCTACCAAGGGTTGAAGGAAGGGATCCATCCTTTTTGTTCAGAGGCACCAACTCCCTCCCCTAAATCAGGCTGAGAAGGAACCAGCCAGCTCTTACCTCCTCCTGGTTGTTTTTCTTTCCCACCCCAGTTTATTTTTTGTTTTCCCTCTACACCTGATCTCTGAAGCCATTTTATGAACTGTCATGTGCCACCTGAGCCTCCAGTAAAAACAAAAACAGGCTTTCCTGTTGTCTCGGTCTCTGCCTCTTTTCTGTTCAGAGAATTGCTGGTAACATGCTGGTGAAGGTGGGGAGGAGGAGGAGGATGTGAGGCAGTGGGCAGTACCTTGAATCCTCGTTTCCATATTTCTAGCTGTGCAGCTCTCAACAAGTGCTTTCATCCCTGTGAGAGTCACTTTTTCCATCTGTAGTAGAAGGATAATTCCCTTGCAGAATGTTTTGTAAAGTGCCAAGAGCACAGTTTGACACTTGCAGCTCCAACTTATTAGCATTTACTATTAAAAGTAATGACTAGAAATATAAATGGGGGCATGAGTGATATCACCTAGAGCAAGGGTCCCCAACTTGAAGGCCTCAGGCTGGTGCTGGTCCATGGCCTGTTAGGAACCTGGCAGCACAGCAGGAGGTGAAGTGAGCAAGTGAGCTGCATAGCAGGAGGTGAGTGGTGGGCTAGAAGCAAAGTTTCATCTGTATTTGCAACCGTTCCCCCGCGCTAGCATCACCGCCTCAGCTTCACCTCAGATCATCAGGCATTAGATTCTCATAGGAGCACTGGTCTCGGATGCCAAAAAGGTGGGGGACCACTGATCTAGAGGATTCTTTAGACTTAAGCTGAGGCAGGATAGAGAAGGAGGCAGAGGGGAGAGAAGTTATGGTCCCTGTCTGAGTCCATCCTTGAGTGCCTCCACAACAAGACATTTGTTTCATACAGTGACTTTATATATGTATCTATATATTTACATTTAGTACAACAGACCTTTAGTTTCTTTTCCCTACCCCTTTTTTTCAAACATATACAAAAATCTCTGAAGGTTCCTCCCCGCCCCGTGT
>NW_006442497.1:3235025-3238345 GCF_000325575.1 Pteropus alecto | reverse complement strand
TAGCTCAAGCTGTGTCCTCAACCAGACATTGTTGTCTTTAACATTGGCTGCTCTAAGAGATGTCCTAAAGAACATGTCCTAGTTATCTCTTACTGAGTGATATATGGGCTTTTTTTTGGAAGTTCACAAGCACTTCTATGTCTGTTCTCTACGTGGGTCTCTGTCCTCATGCTCTCTTAGAGTCAGACCTCTGTAGTAAGGTGGATAGTTGCTGCCAAACCTTTTTCCATTCACACAGCCATCTCCAGTCTTAAATTCAAGAGGATCCAGTAACAGCTATTTCAAAAAGACAAGTCGCAGAGGTGGCCCCTCCTAGAAGGATCCAAATATGCCATTGCCTCACTAGGGGAGAGTAGGAAGAAGTTAGAGGGGCTGAAGGGAAACTGGAGAAGGCATTTAGGTGGAAGAAGGGGGAGACTAATGATTTGAGCCATTTGGGGAACATTGTGCATTTGCTATTGGAGCAAGTTCTCCCTACCTCCTTTCTAGGGTGCAGAAGCTGCTAATGTAACTGGGCCCGGAGGGGTGCCAGTGAAGGGCAGCCGCTATGCCCCCAATCGACGTAGGGTCCGCCGATTCATCCCCCGGCCTCGCCCAGCTGCCCCACCACCTATGGTGGCAGAGGCCCCATCAGGTGGGACAGAACCAGGCAGTGAAGGGGAACGAGCTGAAGACCCTGGGCAGAGGCCCAGACGAAGGCGCCCACCACCCTTCTTCTACCGCCGTCGCTTTGTGCGAGGCCCAAGGCCCCCCAACCAGCAGCAACCTATAGAGGTGAGGAGAACTGGGAATGTGGAACCAAATACCCAAGTGGGAGTTCCTGAGGAGAGAGAGCACAAAGTCCCTAGGGGAAGTGGAACCAAGGGTTGAGAAGAGCTCTGGACACCTGAGTCCTGGGCAGCTGCTGTTACCGCAGCTCACCAAGGCCTCTCTATATTCCCAGGGCACTGATGGGGTAGAATCTAAAGAGACAGCCCCATTGGAGGGGGACCAACAGCAGGGAGATGAGCGGGTCCCCCCACCCAGATTCCGGCCTAGGTACCGAAGGTAAGACTCCTTTTCCAGACCCTATCTTCCCCTTCACCATCTAGTATTGGATAGGGGTGGGGGAGCGTAGGAGTACAGGAGGAGTCGGGAGGATGTGAAGGGGAAGAGCTAAGTTCTCAAGCCTGAAGCTACTGGTGAAGAGGGCTGGGTAGCTAAAAGATTACTACATAGGTGTCCTGGGGAAGCAGGCCCCCTAGGGATTTGGCTCCTGGGGACGGAGAAGCTGGCGGGTCCACCTCTGCTTGGGGAGTCCTGGGAGGATGGGAGGTGGTCTGCACTGGCCCTCTGCTCTCTTCAGGGTCCCCACTTCTCTTCCCAGGCCTTTCCGCCCCAGGCCACCCCAGCAGCCTACCACAGAAGGTGGGGATGGCGAGACCAAGCCCAGCCAAGGTCCCACTGATGGTTCCCGGCCTGAGCCCCAGCGCCCAAGAAACCGCCCCTACTTCCAGCGCCGAAGGCAGCAGCCCCCTGGACCCAGGCAGCCCACAGCCCAGGAGGTGAAGACCTTGGACTGTCTACTGTGGAGCCACCTCCCCCTCTCCTTCCTTTCCCCTCTCTTTTCTACCCTTCCCTTCTCTATCCTGTTCCCTCCTCTCTTGCCCCCTGCTCCTTCCCTACCCACTTTCAAGCAGCCTGACACCAAAGAACTAGTACTGTTGGGCCACCTCTGGCAGTCACCCCTACCCACCAGGAAACCCCAGCAGATGCAGTCAAGCCTGTGTCACCCTCTGTGTCAGCTCTACTTGGATCCATAGTATCAGTTATGGATGTGAATTGGGGAAGAATGGGAAGGAGCTATAGGAATGAAAAGAGAAAATGTGAGAGAAGGTTGAAGTTAGGAGCCTAAAAGAACAAGAGGGTCTCAATCGACCACTCCTGTTCTCTTTAGACCTCAGCCCCCATCAACAGTGGGGACCCCCCCACCACTATACTGGAGTGATTCCAACTCAAAGGACACCCAGAGCTACCATCTGGTGAGTGGCTCCTCCTGGGGAGGGCTGAGGGCAGGGAGCCAAGAGGGCAGGGGACTGGGTCCTAAGTCGCTAGTCATGACTTATCCATTTCTTTTTCTCTCTCAGGTATCTGCCAGTTTTTCCAACTGACCTGTACCCTACCCAGTACCCCCCCTTCCCATAATTCGTGACATCAAAACACCGGCTTTTCCCCTTTATCCTTGAGACTCAGGAGGGCCAAAGCAACAGCTTTTACTTTTTTTTCTCTGTCCCCTACCAAGGGTTGAAGGAAGGGATCCATCCTTTTTGTTCAGAGGCACCAACTCCCTCCCCTAAATCAGGCTGAGAAGGAACCAGCCAGCTCTTACCTCCTCCTGGTTGTTTTTCTTTCCCACCCCAGTTTATTTTTTGTTTTCCCTCTACACCTGATCTCTGAAGCCATTTTATGAACTGTCATGTGCCACCTGAGCCTCCAGTAAAAACAAAAACAGGCTTTCCTGTTGTCTCGGTCTCTGCCTCTTTTCTGTTCAGAGAATTGCTGGTAACATGCTGGTGAAGGTGGGGAGGAGGAGGAGGATGTGAGGCAGTGGGCAGTACCTTGAATCCTCGTTTCCATATTTCTAGCTGTGCAGCTCTCAACAAGTGCTTTCATCCCTGTGAGAGTCACTTTTTCCATCTGTAGTAGAAGGATAATTCCCTTGCAGAATGTTTTGTAAAGTGCCAAGAGCACAGTTTGACACTTGCAGCTCCAACTTATTAGCATTTACTATTAAAAGTAATGACTAGAAATATAAATGGGGGCATGAGTGATATCACCTAGAGCAAGGGTCCCCAACTTGAAGGCCTCAGGCTGGTGCTGGTCCATGGCCTGTTAGGAACCTGGCAGCACAGCAGGAGGTGAAGTGAGCAAGTGAGCTGCATAGCAGGAGGTGAGTGGTGGGCTAGAAGCAAAGTTTCATCTGTATTTGCAACCGTTCCCCAGCGCTAGCATCACCGCCTCAGCTTCACCTCAGATCATCAGGCATTAGATTCTCATAGGAGCACTGGTCTCGGATGCCAAAAAGGTGGGGGACCACTGATCTAGAGGATTCTTTAGACTTAAGCTGAGGCAGGATAGAGAAGGAGGCAGAGGGGAGAGAAGTTATGGTCCCTGTCTGAGTCCATCCTTGAGTGCCTCCACAACAAGACATTTGTTTCATACAGTGACTTTATATATGTATCTATATATTTACATTTAGTACAACAGACCTTTAGTTTCTTTTCCCTACCCCTTTTTTTCAAACATATACAAAAATCTCTGAAGGTTCCTCCCAGCCCAGT
>NW_006442497.1:3227153-3234979 GCF_000325575.1 Pteropus alecto | reverse complement strand
TTGGTCAAAAGCCTGTGGATACAACACCCTTCCAGGATGGGAGAGGAGCTGGGGCCCCCATTTGGCAGCCTTGAGAAGCAGTTGGGGTAGGGCCCAGAGCCTTAAGTCTAGAGGCGGGAGCTTGCTGTCCCTCTAGCCACATATGGGCACATGTTCCCTCTTGCCCTGGAAGGTTGAGCGAGAGGACTGAGCCTGCAGTGAGAGGCGTGAGTTAGATGTTGGGAGGGCATATCCTTTGCCATGGAGGTATCAAGACAGAACCCTCTTTACCCACAGTCTATGTGGCAAGAATTCAAAGTGCCAGAGAGTGGGAGGAGTCCAAAATGGCAGGAAACTTGATTTCTCTAGTCCTGCTCTGTTTCAGTTCACCCCCACTGAAGTCAGTCCTAGAGCCTTTCCTCCCTCTAATCCCCCTTCTCTCAGGGTACAGGGGAGGGGGAAAGTATTCTGGTGCTTAGGTTGGGTGGGAGTGGGGATGGGGTAGGCTATGGAGGAAGGAAGAGGAGGCTGAGGGGACTGTTCACCCTGATGGCCACAACCTAACCACAACACATAAATAATCCAAGAGAGTCACATAAGGGGAATGAGGTGGTGCTCAGACCGCCCCTCCCTCCAGTTTCCCAATTCCACCAGGCTGCAGGGGCTTTTTCTACCCTGGAAGTGATGGGGAAGAGAGGGTTAAAGTGCTGCAGAGGAAAGGAGGGGGTCTCTGGGGACACAGCAGTGGCTCTCCAATCCCTGTCTTGCCCCTCAGTCATTCTCATCTGGCCCCAAGTACTCAAGTTCCGTGCTGGGCTTCACCTCCTGCTCTAAAAGAGAGGGTGTCCGGTGGAAGGCGGCTGAGATCTGGTCAAACGTCCGGCCTCGGGTTTCAGGCACTTTTAAGAAGGTGAAGATGAAGAAGCTGAGCAGGAGGACCGCAAATAGAAGGAAGACATAGGGACCCATAGCATCCTGGGACAGGCGGAGAAAGAGATGTTGACAGAGGGAAGAGGAGGGGAGAGCGAGTCTCAGGCATGCCAGAAACTAAAGTCCCCCATAGGGAGCTGGGATACTGCAGAGAACAGGTGGCTCCTTTACTGGGCAATGGAAATTACGAGGAATGAGAATTTAGTGAAAAGGATTCTCTGAACCCCAACTCTCCTGTAGTTTTTTGCCTTCATCATCCTGAGTTACTATACTCAGAGTGGATTCCCAACTGTTTGCAATATTAATATGAAGGTTATAATTTTATTACTAGTTTAAATAAAGTATGCCACTAGCAGTTCTGTTGCTATGGGATCTGGTTTAGCTCCCTTCTTTCCTTTGATTCTGGTGAACAGGTGGTCTCCAGGGCCCATGCGGTCCACCAAAGTGATCCCTAGACTAGTAGTCTGTGGGCTGGGAAGTGCCTGACTGGAAAGCCAGTGGGCTAGCTGTGAGTTGCCCCCGCCTGGCCTATGGTGTGAAAGACTGGGATAGGGGCAGGCCACCTACCGCAATATACTGGAAACTCATGCCAATGAGGAAGTTGCACGTCCAGTTGGAGAAACTAGCCACAGCCATGGCTGCTGGGCGGGGACCCTGGCTGAAGAGCTCGGCCACAATGAACCAGGGGATGGGGCCAGGGCCAATCTCAAAGAATGCCACAAAGCCGAAGATGGCTATGATAGAGACATAGCTCATGGCTGGAAACCGCTCCTGGGGGACAGGCAGGGAGGGTAGGATTCAGGTCAGGTCTTTCTGGATCTTCCTTTGCCCTCAACCCAGAGAACTGAAATCTACCCTTCTCAGCAGCTCATGGGGGAGCCTGCCACTCTAGGTTAAAACAGGCCCTTGAGAATTTCTGAGCACTGACATTCATCTGGCTGCTCTGTGCCGATTCAAGGCAGAGGGAATGTTAGGGACTCTCAGCTATTAAGGTGGGCAGTTCTCCCTTGGTTCTAAAGCTGGGTCCTTAGGAATGATTGTTTCTGGGGCTGGACAGTGTCCCTCCTTCCTGGCTGCCAGAGTTGTGCTACAACTTCTTCCTTGAGCGGGAAGGAGTAGAGCCTGGGTCCCTCGGGAGCACAGATTATTGTCCTAGCACACAAGGTGGCACCTGAGATCAAAGGCACATATGTTGAGGCATGGCCCTGGCTGGCCACAGAGCCTCTTGGGGTAGTCCCCATGGGTTAGGCCACTGGTTCCCTTACCACTCCCCAGGCCTCACCAGCAGAAGCAGAGCCACAGTCATCAAGATTGCACAGCCACACATTCCTGCCAGGCCCAGGAGATGAAGTGTCCGGCGCCCAGCCCGTTCCACCAAGAACACCTAGGGTGAGAGTCAGGGCTTGGTTGGGGTGGAGTGGGGGGGGCAGAGGCTTCAGGACATAGGAAGTGGGAGGCATGGGGTGGGTGGAGACAATCAAGGGATGTGAAGCCAATGGTGGAGGCCATTCCAGAGGCCAGCAGTTACCGAGACCAAGGTGAAGACTGTGTTGACTACACCAGCTCCTATGGTGGCATAGGCTGGCTGCCCTACCCCTGCAGTCTCGAAGATGCTTGTTGAATAATAGAAAACCTAGAAGTGAGGGAGAAGAAAAGGGGATGGCAGGGATGTTCCCTCCTCCCCTGCAGCCATACCAAGCTGGACTGACCCTGAATTTTAAGGGAGGGGATTTGTTCCCTTCTCCCCTCTTCTTGGGCTGTTCCCTAACCCTGCCCTTCCAAGAGGCTGCTGCACACATACAGCATTGATGCCTGAGAGCTGCTGGCTCAGCTGCAGCACAATTGCAATGACTAGGGGCTGCCGGTGGGTACGGCTGCCCAAGAGCTGCAGCAAGGACAGTGGCCGCTCCCGCTCCAGCTTCCGCTTCTCCTCCTTCAGCTCAGCCAGTGCTCCAGACACATCAGCCCAGCCTGTCAGGCGCTTCAGACCTGGAAGTGTGGAGAGTCAGGCTTGAGAAGGCAGGGAGAGGACCTGGGAGGGGAACAGGCACTAGCAAGATGGTGTGGAAGTTCACTCACTCTTTTTGGCAGGGCCTTCCAGATTCCGAATGATGTAGAGGTAGCGGGGGCTTTCTGGGCAGAAGGGCAGCAGGACCAGTTGCAGGAGGGCAGGCAGCACTGTGATGCCCAGGAGTAGTGGCCATAGGATGGCAGTGCCCAACATGGACTCCAAGCCCAGCACCTGTGGGAGAAGGAGGTTAGGCTATTCAACCTGTTCTCCAGAGCCCCACCCCAATCCTCTGCCTATTCCCCCATGAGGCCAGGCCCACTAACCTGGGCAATCAGAATGCCAATGACGATGGCCAGTTGGTTAAGTGTCCCCAAGGCGCCCCGCAAGTGAGTGGGGGAGATCTCCCCCACATACATGGGCACAAGTCCTGACGTCAGCCCTGAGCAGAGGGAAGAAGAGAGGGCTGAGGCAGCTGCCCATTTTCTCCTGCCACACTCAAGATGGAGGAGGAGAGCTGGGCACTGGCAGGGCCATAGTGCCTGTGGGTACCTGAGTAGGCGCCAATGAGGAACCGTCCAAGAATGAGCATCTCATAGGAAGAAGCAGCATTGGCCAGGCCCATGAGGGTGCCCCCCAGCACTGCTAGGGTGTTGTTGACCAGCATTGCTCTCTTCCTGACAGGCAGAGAGAGGGGCTGTGAGAGTTAGGTGCCTGTGATGTGGCTCCTCCTTCATGTTCCCCACCCTTGTCCTCCAGCCTCATACCTTCCCAGCCACTGAGAGATGACGCCGATGAGGAAGGAGGAGATCATGCCGCCCACAGAAAAGATGGCCACAGAGAGAGCCCAGAGGGTGGTGAGGGTGCCTGTGGGGATGGAGCTTGGTCCCTCAGGCCCCTGCCTCCCCAGCCATGTCTCATTGTAGCTCTGTTCAATCACCTGGGGTGGGGGTGGGGGATAGCATAGAGTGAATCCCTGCAGACCCTTCCCTCTCTGCTAGTCCCTTCTGTCCCCTGCCCTCCTTTTTTGGGTACTTCCACTCTACCAGTCGCAGGTCTCTCACCTTTTGTGGAGCATTGATGACCCCAATGTTGTAGCCAAACTGCAGGGAGCCAAGCACAGCAGAGAATACAGAGAGGACCAGTGTCCCAGTGACTCGTTGCTGAGGGGGTTCCCCTTCCTGAGCAGACAGAAGCAGAGAGGAGGAATGTCACGTGGAATTGTGGTTTCTTTCCTTCCTCCAGGGTCCTGAGCCTGGGCCCAGTCAGAGCTTTATGATACTGAGTTCCATCCAACATGTTGGGTGAGGGAAAGTGGGCCATGTTAGGACTTTCAGAAAGACTTTGGTGTAAACAGGAGCAGAAAGAACCCCACAGTAACCAGGGCATGAAAGAGAAATTGGATATTTGAGTCCAGCTGGCAGAGGAATGTTTGAGGACCTAGGTCTCACAATTCCTCTGTGACCTTGGGACAGGCTTGGCCTTAAGAGATCTGAATTCAGATTTGTGCGACCTTGGGCAAGTAACTTCCCCATTCTGAACCTAGATTTCTTTTAGAGGAGATAGAGGTATGTTGCCTGCTTTGCCTATCTGTCAGTGAAAGTGTAATAGTCAAAATCAAATGTTAACAGTACCCCCAACAGTGCTGATTTCATAAACTGACAAGTGTATTATTATCATCAGCTTCTGTCTTCTTCCCTTCCCCGGGGTTCTCTCAGCCGGTCTCCTGGAGGCCCTCAACAGGCGCAAGAAGAGCAGTTCCAAAAAGGACATCGGGGTCATTCCTCCCAGCCTATGGCCCTGGCGGTGGCCTTCTTTTTCTCCGCCCCGGCCTTCCCTCCCCCTCTAAGCCCCAACGAAAGGGGGTGGGGGAGATGGGCCATGCCCGACTTTTGCTGGGGAGAGCCATGCCCAAGGGATGGGGGCGGGAAGGTGGTGTGAGGGGCGGTGGCTCTGGTGGCCGCTAGCTGGCGGCACAGACTGTCTCTAAGCGGAAACTTGAGCTGGGGGAGGGAGGGGACTGCCACTCCTCTCTGCCCCAACACCAACCATGGGGCCAAGGGAAAGTTCAGCGTCCTGAAGAACGGCCAGGAGTGGGGGTAGGGGCCAACAGAGAGCCTCTGGTCCTCGAAAAACTTCCAGAGAGCCGTGACAGACCGACAGCTGCTGGAGGCCAAGACCTGCCTGGATCCCCTTTCTCAAGCTTGATGGAAAGCAGGGTGACCCTGATCCCGACGCAACGCCGTGTACTAGAGAAGGGGGCGAACCCTGGTCTCACAAAATCCAGTTGTGGCCCGTTCCCCTGAACGGTTCCCCAGATTCACTCAGCCTGTTGGAGGACTGGAATCCGACAGTCACAGGTTGTCCAGCCCGAGTGTAAATAGCCAGGCCCTTAACCCCCACCCGCTAAGCAGGGACTGCCCAGTAGCTGACCCCAACAGTGACCCCAGCCCGCGAAAAGTGAGACCCGTGCCCCGGCCCGCCACCACATGCTGAACCCTACTTCTGAGCCGATCTGTTGGAAGCCCGACGGCATCTTGTCTTAAGAGCTGGAAGAACAGGAGCTGAAGTTAAGGAGAGCAGACTGGGGCCTGGCGGCCAGAGGACGCGGGGACGACGGGGGTCCAGGAGCGAAGTGCGGAGGGCAGGCCTAGTGTGACCAACAGCCACAAGCTAAGGAGCCGGAGAGCAGCAAGGCTCCCGGGGATCTGGAGCCCGGCTTGGGGGAAAAACCCGAGGGTCCCCCCGTAACTCCACGGGCCACGCCCTTCACAGCACCCATTGGCCGCACACTCCCAGAAGACCACGCCCTCTCCTTAAGCCTGAGGTTTAGAGTTTGGCACCAGTTATTGGGTTGACCTGCGAGGCCCGGGTTCCCGCCAGCCTCCTGCTGGGAAGTTTTGAGAAAAATTCCTTGGAGCACTGAAGGCCCCGTCCCCCTTCTGTGAAGACTCCGCCCAGTAGCCAAGGTTTGGGGCTGAAGAGGCGACTTAAAAGTCTGAATCATGGGTTGAGACAGCGGGGTCCGAGCAGAGGAGGGTATGGGCCAGGTATACTCACCCGGGAGATAAGTTATCGCATGACGTGGTATGCGAGCTGGCGCACTGAGTGCGTGAGGAACAATGGCCTAAAGTAACCCATGGCAGTTATTTTTAGATCCCACGTTGAGAGACGCCAAATGTCAGGTCCCGGGTGTCCCGGCCTGTCCCGGGCAGGGGAGGGCAAGGAGATGGAGCCTTAAAGGATCCGCGACACGTTTCCCACGCGGGGGCAGTCCTAAAGGACAGGAAATTCCGTTTCTAGCAATTCGGGCGTCTGGGCTTGGTGGCTTTCCATGCCTCCCTGCTCCCTGCACTGCCTACCTGGGCCTTCTCTTGGTTCCTGGAGGAGGCCGGAAGGACAGGTGGTCACACCAACCACGCCATCAGCCCTGAGGTCCCTGAGCTGCCACCCATGTAGTGGCCCCGTAGATGACTTGGATACGGTCTCTGGAGGCCGTTCCAGGTTTGAATCCTCAGCTAAAGCCTGCATGTCAAGGGAGAAACAGAACACTGCGAGTACAAGAGCACACGTGCGGCTCTGAAAACCGGGCTCAGAAGCGCGGGTCTGTAGTGCCACCTGCAGGTGGAGCGAGAACCCGCCTGCGGATCTGGCCAGGGTAGTCTCTGGCCCACTACCCCTGGCCGTTCTATCTTTCTAAGGCTTCGTTGCATCCAACCCTGGCCTCTCTCTGAAACTCCATATCCGAGTGTTCAGCTACCGCCTGGATGGAGCAGCTCACAAGATCAGAATGTCCAAACATGCTCCTTTTAACTTTCTCATCCCAGTGAATGTTCTTATTAGCCACTCTGTCACTCCTATCAGAATCCTGGAAATCATGCTTGATTCTTTCTCTCGTTCAGCCCCCTTTATCCAGTTAGTTACCAACATTGGTGTTTTGACCTCCTAAATTCATATTCATCTGATTTTCTTCACCTGTCCTGCTGCCAATTTGGTCCAGACCACCATCACCCTGACTGATCTTTCTGCTCCTTCTCTTCTCTTATATGGAAGGCACAGTACAATACAAAAAATTCAACCTTATTGCTCCCACCCCAAAGTCACTGGTTCTTTGTTGCCCCCACCGTCAAGTTCAAACCCCTTTTCAGGGTGAACAAAACCTCCTACCTTTCCTCTCCTGTCTCTTCTTTATCTTCTATCTTCTCCACTCAAGTCTTAGTCAAATACCTAACTACTATGCCCAGAATACACAGTGCTGTTTCATTCTTTGGTGCTATCCTCAGTCTAGGAAAACAGAGGACTCCTATTCATTCTTCAATAAAGTTCACCCTCCTCTGAAACCTTCCTTGGCTTTCCTCCAGAAAGCCATGTATCCCAGTGTCATATATTGTCATCATTTCTCCTCTGTACTTCAACCTTGAGGCCAGAAGTTCACCTTGATTACCTCTGTATCCCCAGCACCCAGCCTAAAGGTAGGCACTCAGTAAATTTTTGTTGAGTGAATGAAATGAGGGTCTGCTCCCAATGGTCAAGAATACAGATTGGGGAGCAAACACAAAGGAGAGAATCGTTTGTTTAATGGTTCCACCTATCTGATTAAGGGGATGTAAATGAAGACCTGAGGTCTAAACAATGAGGAAGACCAATCACTTATGAGCAGAAAGGGGCAGAAGCGATTGAAGGAAGCAGAGAGGGACTGATCAGGAAAGTAAAAGGAGAACCAGGGATGTTGGAATACCGTAAAGGGAGGAAGGTGGGGAGATGGGAAAAGTGGAAAAAGATGCTGAGGAGAAAAAAGGGATTAGGAGGGAGACACAGGCTGGGGGCAGATTAAAAATCAGTATAAGTGGAGTGCAGGGCTGGGGTCTAGCATGCTGGGGTCTGTTCTGCCACTCGGGGCGGGGCATTT
>NW_006442497.1:3209494-3227115 GCF_000325575.1 Pteropus alecto | reverse complement strand
CTCTTCTTATTCAGATGGTTTGTTTCTGATGTTTCTCAGGAACCCTTCTAAGAATTTAAATCTCAGGGAAGCAGAGTCAGGAAAAAAAAGTCAGAGCTAAATATAGGAGACAGAGTAGTTTAAAGAGAGTGGAAAAGTGGTGGGAAAGTAGAAGAGGAGGCAAAAGAGAAATAGAGTTGGGAGGGAGAAAGAAAAATGGCATGGAAAGTAGAGGAAAGATGCTGATTGATAGAGGATTGACAAGGAAAGAGAGAAAGACAATAAGTGGGAACTTTGCATTGGAGTGTGTGCATGTGTGTGTGCATGTGTGTTGATTTTGCATAGTAATCCTTGGCCCTTGTGATCTCAGAACCAATTCTAGCCTGTCTTAAACTCTGCCCTATATCACAGGGAGCTAAACTCTGCAGGCTTTTGTTGCCCAAGCTCCTGTGTTCACTGCCTTCTGGCTGGGTTCAGCTCACAGTAGGTAAGAGATTGGAGGGCAGGAGAAAGCCAGGATATTCCCTTACCTCTACCCACCACCCACCCTTTGCTCCCAGCTCCTACTCTGCAAGCCCTCTTTACTTCCAGCTTCTGGAGGAAAACATTGACTTCTGAACTCCAGCAATATCTCCTCCCTTTGTCCTTTTACTGCATTTTGTCTATAAATTAGGGTCTCAGGTGCAGAGGGTTGAATTAACGACAGTTTTTGGTACATTGTCTTCATTGATCTATGTCATTTTATTTTTGTGTTTAAAACTATTCTCTTTTATTTCCATACCCATTTCTCATTTGTCCTCCTTCAAAAAGCTACCATTCCAATGCCTTTAATGCTCATTTTTTGTTTGTGCTCTTGCAAAATATAAATTGTTTGGTGTGCAAACATTTTAAATTGTGTAAATAGCATCTTGTTATGTTTTCCATTCTGATCTTACTTATTTTCAGTAAGCATTGTTTTAAAAACTCACTCACATTCTGTGATTATCAAATTTGTTGTTGCTTAGTACTCCACAGTACCAGTCATACCACATTTTACTTGCTCACAATCCCATTGATGAACACCCATGTTATCTCCAGTTCCCAACCACAGCAAATAATGTAGCAATGAACATTTATTTTTTACATGCCTACAGCACCTGGTATTCCTAGGTAGTCTCCCATCCGACCCTGCTTAGCTTCTGAGATCAGACGAAATCGGGCACGTTCAGGGTGGCATGGCCATAGACTAGCAATGAACATTTTTATACAAGGTTCATTATGGACTCCTATGAAAATATTTTCGGGAGATATATCTCTGCCTCTGCCTATGTCTGTCTTTATTTATATCTATCACCACAAGTGGAATTGCTGACTCATAGGATATACTTACACCTAATATGACTAAGTACTACCCTCTTGCTGTTAGGTCTCCACTTTCATCAGTGATGTGGAAGGGTTCTACTACAACCACATTCTCTTCAGTCATCATCCACCCAGAGGCAGCATAGTTAAAAGTATGGACTCTGGGCCCAAAATGCCTGAGTTTGAGCCCCAGCTCTGATACTTAATAATTCTGTGCCCTTGGGAAAGTTACCTAAGCTCTTTATGCCTTATTTGCTGCATCTGTAAAATGAGAAGGGAGATTATAATAGTATCTACATCTTAGGGTTTTAATGATGCTGAACAGTGTAATACTCACAGAGTGCTTAGAATAGATTGAACTGAATAAGTTTTTTTTTTCCTATTAGGAACTGTGTGACCGGCGGGGTTCAAAATAGTTTTATTTTTATAAAGTAGGTGCTGAAGAATAGGTTTTTCGTTTGTTTGTTTGTTTGTTTGTTTTTAAAAAACAGCTTTCTCGAGACATAATTGCCAAACAATAAACTGTACATAAAGTGTATGATTTAAGTTTTGACGTAAGTATACACCTGTGAAACCATCCCAATAGTCAAGATAATGAATATATGCATCATACTCCAAAGTTTTCTTGTACCTCTTTGTAATCCCTCCCTTCAGCCCTTCCTTATCCTGAGTTAACCATTGATCTACTTTCTCTTTTTAAAGACTAGTTTGCATTTTCTAGAATTTTTCCGTAAATGGAATCATACAGAATATACTGATTTTCTTTCTGGCTTCTTTCACTGAACAATTACTTTGAGATTCATCTATGTTGTATGTATCAAGAATTTATGCCTTTTTTATTATTGAATATTACTGATTTGATTACCAATAGCAATCAGTCTGATTATCCATTCACCCGTTGATGGACATTTGGATTATTTCCAACATTAGGCTATTACAAATAAAGTTGAAAGGAACATTCAGGTACACCTCTTCGTATGGACATATACTTTCATTTCTTTTCGAAGATACCTAGGAATAGAATGGCTGGATTATATGATAGGTGTATGTATCACTTTTTATGAAACTGCTAAACTATTTTCCAAGGTGGTTGTACCATTTTAGATTTTCATCAGCAGGTATATATGAGTGTTCTAATTCCTCCACACCCTCACCAACATTTTAAGATGGTCAGTTTTTTAAAAAAATTTTAAATTAAATTTGTTGGGGTAGCATTGGTTAAGACATTATATAAATTTCAAGTGTACAACTCTGTAATATGACATCTGTGTACTCCACTGTGTGCTCACCACCCAAAGTCTAGTCTCTTTCTATCACCATATATTTGACTCCCTTTATCTTCTCAGTCTTCCCCCTACTCCCCCTTCCCTTTGGTAACCACCATCCTGTTGTCTGTACCTATTAGTTTGTTCATTTGTTTTATTTGTTCATTTGTTGCTTTTTGTTTTATATCCCACGTATAACTGAAAACATATGGTTCTTATCCTTCATGACTTATTTCACTTAGCATGATAGTCTCAAGATCCACCCATGTTGTCGCAGATGGCAATATTTCAAGATGGTCAATCTTTTAAAATCCAGGGTGGACTATATGAGATTTTAATCAAATACTTGAGAATTGATTTGGATTTCTAATATTTGTCAGTTCAATGTGTGAAAGGTGATATCTTACTGCAGTTCTGTCTGATTACTCATGGTTTGGAGCATTCTTTTAAATACTTGTTAGCACTTCGGCTTTATTCTTTTGTAAATTCCCTCCTCATAGTTTCTGCCTGTTTTCTCCTGAAGTATTTTTCTTGTCGATTTGCAACACTTAAAAAATTATATCTATTCTTTGTCAGATTTGGACATTGTAAATATTTTCTCTCATTCTATCATTTGCCTATTAAATCTTCTTTGGTGAACTTTATCAAATAGAAGTTCTTAATTTTGGAGTAATCAAAATGACATTTTTCCCTTATGAGTGTGATTTAGAAAATTTGCATATGTTCTTTTCCATCTCTGCACCACAAAAATATTTTTATTTTCTTCTAATAACTTTACAGTTTTACTCTTCATATTTAGGTCTTTTTAATCCATCTGGAGGACATCCTTGTTTTAGGTGTTAGGGATCCAATTTATTTTTGTTTTATTAAGCCACATTTACCACATTTATCAAATTCTGATATATACAAATATCTGTCTCTGATCTCATATTCTGCTCCATTGGTGTATCTGTCTGTTCTTGCACTAATACTGCACTGTTATTACAACTACAACTAATACTACAAGTTGCTGTTTTTCCTGATGCTTTGTAGCAGGTTTAAATTTCTAGAAAGGCAAGACCTCTCTTGTTACTCTTCCTTTTCAATGGCAACTTACCATTTGTGGTCTTTTATTGTTCCACACAAATGTGCAGGTTAACTTACTGAGGTCTTTTAATAAATGAATTTTTATTGATATCAAATTATAAATTTTTCTATGGACAACTAATATCTTTGTAATGTTAAGTCACCCCATTTAAGAGTGTGGACTATTTATTCAGGTCATCATCTATGTCCTTTATTAGAATTAAATGTTTTTTTCACTGAGGTTTTATGAATACTTGGTTAATTCCTAGATGCTTCATAATTTTTGTTACTGATGCAAATTGAATGATATTTTTTATTACATTTCCTAATTAGTTATTACTGGTATAGTACAATAATAGTGAATTTTTTTTGTAGGTTGTTCTTGTATACAGCAACCTTGCTGAACATTTTTGCTGCATTTAATCGTCTTTCTGTTGATTTTGTTCACTTCCAAGTAGATGTATCATCTGCAAATCAGTTTTGTGTTGTCCCTTTCAATCTTTGCACTAGTTATTTCTTATACTTGTAGTATTGATCATGACCTCCAGGTCTGCTGATGGGAATCTCAAACAAAAGGGGTAACAGTGAACATCTTTGTTCTTTTTCACATCATAAAAGAAATAAAATTTTTTCATTAAATATAAGAATTTCCTTTCTAATTGTTTTACAGGAGTTGTTATCATAAGTAGGTACTGAACCTTATTAAATGCTTTAAAAAATTACTAATTGAGATAACCATATAATCTTTTTTCTTTAGTCTATTACTGTAGTGAATTACATGGATGGGTTTTCTAATGTCGAGATACTTGTATCCCTGGAATTAACTGTCCCTTTTTGTGATGTATTACTCTTTAAATACAACTTTTCATTTGGTTAAGTAATATTTTATTGAGGATTTTTGCATCTACATTTATAGATGAAATGGGCCTAGGCTACATTTCTTATATTATCCTTAACTGATTTCAGAGGCAAGATTACTAGACTCATAAAATGAGCTGGTCACTTTTTCACTTCTTTACCAGATCTGTATCTCAAATATGTATTTCAGGCTGAACATAGGAGATCATCTGGCCCAGCCTCCTGTTTCCTAAGCAAGCAAAATATTATCACTCCTATTTTACGGATGAGACAATTGAGGCCCAAGAATAAATTTCTAAATGAGGTGGAATTAGAACTTGGAATATTTTGTCTACCTTGGGGCTATGACTTCTTGGTCTGACCAGGAAAATAATAATCAGTGATCATTATAAAAATTATTTTTGAGTAATAATGCATAAGAACAAAATAATATAGCAAGTTTCCAAAGTTCATTTATTTATCAATTTTTCAGAACTCAGAAAACACTTTCCCATAGAAACAAACGAGTTGGTTGAGTTCCCATACCAGGTTGCTTACCTCATCATATCACTCATCATCCCCATTCTGTGTCGTATAACCCCTAATCTGACCCAGTCTACCCAATCTACCAACCAGATATGATCTTTCAAACTCTTCCTTTGTGACCTCTGGACTCAACATCTACCATCATCCTTATATGCCCAGCCTCTTCACTGAACATTCCTTTCCTAGACTGAAACCTAGACTTTACTGAAACCTTGCTGTCTTTGAGGACACATTTCCTTGGCAGCTCTCTTAACAGAGGCTTATTTTGGGTCTTATTTCTTATACCTTAGGGTCTGTACCTGGCAGTATCACTCAATTGTATTGCTGCTTCTAGACCATTATTCTTCCTTTGTCCTTCAAAATCCTCTGCTCTTTTGAAGTTTGTGTCTGGAAATGTATAACTCACTATTTCTAATTGTTGCTAGGGTCTTCCAGCCTGCTCGTTCACCTACATTCACTGAGTACTTTAGTACCTGGCTCATCATCTTCCTCTTTACACCTATGTCCCTATCATCATTGTTGGTGATTTCAAAATCAATCAGGTACTCTATCTAATTGTAGCCTCTCAGTCCTCAGTCTTATTTCCAATGATTTTAATCTTCATCCAATCCCTAGGCTTTGTCAGCTCCAAAAAACAACCTCCTCCAATTTACTGAACTCAAGTCTTCCATCTCTGATGATCATCTCCTAGCCATCCAGCTCATTTACTCATTATTTACTCATGTATTTCGTTCATTCATGGATTCTAATAGTTTTTCACTATCCACCAACTCTTTTTTATGTTTACTTTCTTATTATCCCATTTATATCCATGATCTAACACATAAAACTCTCTCATGCAAATACCTTAAAATCCTTTTTCTCTTTTAAGCAACCAGCCCTGGATAATTTCAACCATCCATCTACTTGCTCCTTGTACCCAACTTTTGATTGTCACACTGGGCTTTGGGGGAGGGTTCTACTGGCATCTAATCAGTAAAATCAAGGATGCTAAATATCCTATCATGCACAAGACCATCGCCCATATCAAAGAATTATCTGGCCCCAAATTTAATAGTGTGAGGTTAAGAGATCTTGCTTTAAATTAATACTATAAGTCCCAAAGGGGCAAGGGACACAGGGTCTTCCTCATCACATTACCCTGTTTTATTGCCTTCATAACATGTAGCATTTTGTTTATGTTTTTATTGACTGTTTCCTTTCCCTAGAATCTAAGTTACATGAGCACAGTGTCCTTATCTGTCTTGTTTACAGCTGTATCCCCAGTGTCAAACATGATGCCTAGTACATTATATAAGCACTCAGAAAATTTTCATTGAATAAGTAGATGAAAATATTGTTAATTTGCAAATTTATTCATTCCTTCATCAAATATTTATTGGTGATAAAACCCAAACACATCTCTGTCCTCTTGGAACTTATAGTACAGTGGAAGACTGACATTGAATAAATAACCACATAAAGTAAATAGTTTCAAATTATGATAAGGGCTTCGAAAGTAAAGTGCAAGTAGTGGTAAGAGCATTTAGCAGGTGATCTGACTCAGTCTGGGGTGGGGTGGTCAGGCCAGGCTTCCAAAGAGAAATGACATTTGACCTAGTAGCTGAAGGATGAGTCAGTTAGCTGAGCAGAGGAAGGTGGGTGGGGGTTAAAGAAGAAGAGCACCCGGGCATAGAGATCAGAATGGGCAAAGGCCCTTTGGTGGGAAGGAACATAGTATGTTTCAGGAACAGAGCAGTCCAGTGTGGCTGAAGCACAGAGTCTGGTAAGCCGTGGTATGGTATCTGCCAAGTCCAGTGTAACAACAGGAGCAAAAGAGTGCCATTGGAAGATAGATATTAAGGACTTCCAACAGGAAGTGATAAGATTTAAGTTTGTTTAAAAAAAAAAAGTCACTTTCAGAGACTAGACTTTAGGACAAGCTGGGAAGCAGGGGGATTGGTTTGGAGGCAATTGCAGTGTCCAGGAAAGAGGTGATGGTGGTTTAACCTGAGGTAGTGGTGTTGAGCTTGAAGGGATGTTGGATATACTTACGTGATGAGAAATATGGAATTTTAGAGCTAGAAAGCACCTGTAAAAAACACACCATTAATCAAAAAGTAGGAAAAGAAAAATGAATAAAAAAGTGTTCATTAAAGTCTGCATTTTATAGAAAAGCAAGTTAAAGAGGCATAAGGGGGCTCTTCAATATGTTTATTGAATAAAAGAAGGAAAGACAGAGAAATGTTTGAGAGGGAGAAACAAAGAAGGGAAATGCGAGAGTTGAGGTAAAAAACAAAAGGAGAACAATGAAATAAGAGAGACAATAAGAAAGGAGTATGGGTCTGAGAGGTGAAAGGTGGGAGAAGAGGAAGATTGGGAGTAAACCGGGTAGGAAGATGCAAAGAAAGACTAATTGGTGATCCTGGAAGATAGGGAAGTTGGAGATAGGGTACAAAGGTAGACTAAGAGAGGGGAATGAAATAGGAAGTGGAAAAGGCAAGAAGGGGGAGATGATAAAAGATAAGGGAAGAATGAGTGAATCGGGGATGCTGGGAAGAGATATCCAGAAAAAAGATGGGGCAATAGTTTGGGGAGAATGAGAGAAGAAACCTGAAGGTGAGGTGGGAGTCTGAGGGCAGACTCAAAGGTCACATTAGAGCCAGATGTGAGGGAGGGCTGAATGGGAGAGCAAATAGGCAGGTCCAGGCTCAGCATCAAAGAAAGAAATGTATGCATGGCTGGGGGGAGTGGAGAGAAGGGAAAGGACAAGTTTGGAAAGAATCCAGGGAGGGAATGAGGGGTGTGGCTAAGGCTCTGACAGATGCCTTTCTCTGCTCCCCACCCTCAGCTGGCTTCTGGTCTCAGTGGTTTCTTTCTTCTGCTACAAGGAGCCTTAATGAGGGAGGGGACAGTGACCGCCGGGAGTTGGAGTACAAAGGGCCCAGGCATTAAGTAATGTGAAGGATATGAATGGGGGGCCAAGAGGATGGGGGCCCATGCCTGGAAGCCGGTGTCCGTTGGAGAGCACGGTACAAGAGCGACCGACAGAGGCGGTGGGGCGGGGAGGTGCGGGAGCCGTGGCTGTGAGAGTGGAGGCTGCTCAAGAGGGAGTTCTGAGGGATTGGAACCAAGGGCCCCTGACGGTGGGATCCGCGAGGATCAAAGACTTAAGAAAAAGGAGAAGAGCAGAGAGTGGGAGTAAAGTAGGGCGGGACAATGAGCGCCTAGGGGGAAAAGGCTGAGCGAAGGTTGGTCAGGGGCGTCCCCCCCCGTCTGGCTCTGCAGCGTCCCTGACGCACCTGTTGAGGAGAGGGAAAGTGGCATCCTGATGCCTGAGCAAAGTCCGGTCCAGAGGGACTGACTGTGAGCATGGGACTTGGGAGAAGCTTCTGCTTCCTCCCCACCTGCAGTCCAAGCCGGGCAAGTAAAGGGGCGTGACCCTGGTGCTCAGGTTTCTTCCTCTTCACCTGGGCTAGGAGGGGTGGGGGCTGGGACTTCCGGCCCAGGTGAATGTCCCTTCGGTGACGTCAGGTCACTCTCCGCCGCCCCTCCGGTCCCGCCCCTCCCCCCGCGCTCCCAGTGCCTGCGGGGACGCGCCCCCGACGCCCTACATATACTCAGGTGCGCCGCACCTGTCCGCTTACACCTGCCCGCACACCGCTGAGGTTTCCCGCACTACCTGTCTCTCGCACCGCAGCCTCGGGCCGACAGCTCAGAGTACTTTGGGGCCTTCCAGCACCCAGGACCGCTCTCATACGGCCCGTCTACCTTTTGTTTGGGTAGGGTCACTAAGAGCACCGGAGGAAACCGCCCGGCCTTCACGGATCTCCTTTGTTGGCCACCAGTCCTCCGGGCGTAGCCTGTTTCCTCTGCTGTAAGACCCTTGACTCGCCAGAGGGTCGATTTGTGTTTACTTCGGGTGATACGAAATTTGGAGTCAGTCGACCAAAACCTTTTTTGACTCTTTGGGCGACTTATAACTCCACTCAAGTTGTCTTTTGTGGGGTTTCCCCTCAAGGTTTGTTTGTTTTGTTGCAGAGGCCCCCGCCCGGCGCCCCCAGTCTTTTCTGAGGGCGGAAATGGCCAATTCGGGCCTGCAGCTGCTGGGCTTTTCCATGGCCTTGCTGGGCTGGGTGGGCCTGGTGGCGTGCACCGCCATTCCGCAGTGGCAGATGAGTTCGTACGCGGGCGACAACATCATCACGGCCCAGGCCATGTACAAGGGGTTGTGGATGGACTGCGTCACGCAGAGCACGGGCATGATGAGCTGCAAGATGTACGACTCGGTGCTCGCCCTGCCGGGTAAGGCCGCGGGGCCGACGGGGCCGACACGCCCAGGGCCGAGGTCATGGGGTTGGGTGCTGGGGCAGAGCCGGACGTCCTTGGTTTCCGGGGAGCCGGCGGGATGAGAAGGGAGCAGAAGCGGCCAGTTTGGGGCGGTAGTGCTGGCCGGAGCGGGCCAGGGTTCCGGTGGCTGCACGTGAGCTCGCACCCCGGCCAGCTGCGCTCTTCTTCTGCCCACAGCTTCTCTGGGAGGCCGGGTCCTGGGCCGGGGTCTCCCCTCCCCCACCGGTCTGAGCAGGCAACAGCCTCCGCTGCTCCCGCCCTTTTCTCAGACAAAAGTTGGCGCGGGACCGAGGCCGCGGGGTCGGACAGAGGGCCGAGGATCCTTGCGCTTCGTCAGAAGTGGGCCGCCGCCTGCGGCCTCTAATCTTATCGGCCGATTAGCCGAAGCCACAAACCCCATGACCTCGATAGTGGGGTCAGAGCTGGGACGCGCCGTCATCTGCGGCCCGCTAGGGTCTCCGGCCGCTACCTCCGCTTTTCTTCGTTGTCTCCTTCCACCCTTCCCCCTACCCGGGGCAGTTTCATCGAAACCCGGGCGCCCCGGGCGGGTCCGAGAGCCGAGAGAGGGCGGGGCGGAGCTGGAAGGCCGCGGACTCGGGAGGGTGCGGGATCCACCCTGCTCCCGCCCGGGACTTGACACCCCGGGGGTGGGGGTGTGTGGGATGGAGGCCGGCGGCGGGGTCCAGCGGCCGCTAGTTAGTGGGCACGGCGGGCAGCTCGAAGGCTGCAGTCGTGCACAGGCCGTCTGCACTTAAAGCAATGACGACAATGTTTGCCCCTTCCCT
Source organism: Pteropus alecto (assembly GCF_000325575.1). NCBI lineage: Eukaryota > Metazoa > Chordata > Mammalia > Chiroptera > Pteropodidae > Pteropus > Pteropus alecto. The sequence continues at coordinate 3,216,968 of NW_006442497.1, read as the reverse complement.
GCAGCGGCCATTCAGGCCACTCGAGCCCTAATGGTGGTATCCCTGGTGCTCGGCTTCCTGGCCATGTTCGTGGCCACAATAGGCATGAAGTGTACACGCTGTGGGGGAGACGACAAAGTGAAGAAGGCCCGTATAGCTATGACTGGAGGCATCATTTTCATTGTGGCAGGTGAGTCACCAGTTTAAGGCGGACTCAAGGGCTCTCTTCTTTCCTATCATGGAGGAGCAAGTGTGGACAAGGTGCTGATTCACGGTATCTGAATCCTCATTCTCTCTCTAGGTCTTGCTGCTTTGATAGCTTGCTCCTGGTATGGCCACAAGATTGTCACAGACTTTTATAACCCTTTGGTCCCCACGAATATTAAGTAAGTATGGCAGCCCTGCTTCCCAAGGGGACATGGGGTCCTGGGGAAGGGAGAGGCAGGCCAGGGTTTTTGACCCCAATCCCCTTTCTCCACAGGTACGAGTTTGGTCCTGCTATCTTCATTGGCTGGGCAGGGTCTGCTCTGGCCCTCCTGGGAGGTGCACTGCTCTCTTGCTCTTGTCCTGGGAGTGAGAGCAAAGCTGGATACCGTGCACCCCGCTCCTACCCTAAGCCCAACTCTGCCAAGGAGTATGTGTGAGCAGGGACCCCCTTGCCCCAGCCTGGCGGTCCATGAGTTCTGACACCTGAAAGGACCTGGGGCAGAGCTCAGCTTGTGGGCAGGGTGTGGAGCAGAAACCTTCAGTCACTCTAGTCCTGCACACCATGTACAGTTCCCTGGGGGGGGTGGGGGGGGGAGGAGACAAAGAGTGGGTGTGCTTTTTGTACAGTAATAAAAAGTATGTTTTGGAAAGTAGGCTTTTTTTCTCCTTCAGGGCCTGCTTTCTTCCTACCCAGACCCCTTTAAGGAGCCTTAAGTATACCTGTTAGCTAAAAATACACTTACTGAGCACCAATAGCATGGCAGTCCATCCCTGTTTCACCATTTCATTGTCATTCAAGTCCCCAAACTGACTACTGACTTAAAAAGACTTAGGTGCTTGGTCATCCTCATTCATGCCCACCCTCCAGTCCCTTCCACTCCCAACTCTTGCTTAAATAGCTACTAGAGTTTCTTTTTTAATAAAAAATACTTTATTAGGCTTAGGGGAGGTGTTTCCCAGTCTCTCACCTTCCCCTTCACCCCCATCTCATTTTTGTCCTGATTAGGTGATACTCCCTGGCTCATGGGTCATAGGGCAGGGCCTCCACAGACAATGGGAACAAAAATGGGGCAGAGACAGGGCTAGGTCAATGGGAACAATAGAAAGATGGTTATGGATCCAAGGTCTCCCCACAACCCTCCAAACACAGTCTAGTTAAATTTAATGGCTAGTCAAATATCTAGGTCATCATCTGGGTCCTCTTGGTCCAGGTCATCATAAACATCTGGTTCGTAAAAGATGTAGCTGGTAGCCTGGCCCAAACCAGGACACAGCAGAGCCTGCTGTCTGAGGAAAGAGAAGGGGAGAATTGGTGCTGGTGAGTAGGATAACAAGGTTACTGTCTGGATACCTTCTATTTGGTGAATGTGATTCTCTTTGTCTTCCATGTTTTCTTGGTTTAAGTCCCTTTCTCTGATCTGGGGTAGTTAGTACTGAAGCACCATTTGGTACTGGAATAGATACTCTTATACAACTGTCCTAATACTCTAAGTTCTAAGCCACTTGAGGGCAAGGATTCTGCCAGTCTTGCTTCATCCACCCACACACTGGAAACAGAACAGGCATCTATTAAATCCTTATTAACCTTCCTCTGCCCTCTCCATCTAGCTTCTTTTCCTCCTAGCACCAATGCCTAAAGATAGGGCCACTCCCCAGGGTCTGGTCTGACTCAGCCTAGGCCCAGATTGCTCCGAGGACAACTCTGGAGCTGAGACCCAAGGCTCAAATGGAGAGAAAAGAGACAAAGGCCCTTTGCCATTGTTGGGGTATGGGTGGATAGAGAACCACTCCCCAGACCTGGCTCCGGAGATGGACTTCAGACCCTATAAAGCCTGAAAGGTTAATCAATAACCTGTTGTCACCCCACCTCTCAGGCTCAGATGCTAGGCTCTACTCAGGAATCTGGGCAGACAGGCCCCAACCTTACTTTTCAGAGCTGAACTGGAATGGCAGGGTCAGGCTATCTTTGGCTTCTTTCTCTTTTTTGGACAGGTGAAGGTTAAAGGTCAAATGAGTTGTGGGATCCACCTGTAGGTACAAAGGATGCTGCCACTCTGCCCCATCCCTGGAATCGCTAACCCCACCCCCAACCTCAGCAGTTTTTATTTTTGGCAGACCCCAACTTGTCCCTCGTTGTGGCCCTGGCACTTTTAGATACCTGGAGTGTGTGAGGATGTGGGTGGGGCTGGGAAGCTAGAGGAGGACCTCCTTGGAGATCCAGACTGAAGTCAGGCAGAATGGAGAACCACTGAGTCTGGGGGGAAAAAAAAGAAGAGTAGTAAAGTTTTTTCCCATCTTACAGAACCAGAGAGAACTAAAAACCTAACACCTCCAGCCCCCAATCACCTATGTAACTGGCTGCTTTCAGCTCTTGCTGTCTACCTCTTCTTACCCCTCCTTCAAACCTCTCTATATGGACTTGTTCCTTCTCTCTCCTAGTAACTACTTTCCTCCTTTTCCATTTCCTGGAAGGCAGTGTTTTTCATTGGTTAAGTTCACAGGGTTCAAGTTTCCTAGGTTGCAAAAATGAGGATAAAATACTCTACCTTACAAGGTTAGCTATGAAGATTAAATGAGGGAAATAATGAAATGATGAAAGCACAGAAAAGTGTTCATCACATCAGCTTTTTTATTGCTCTTTCTCTTTGTCTGACCCCCAACTCTAGTCTCTGGGTGCTTCTCACCTTATGGGTTGGGTGCTGTTGGGGCCTCCGATAGAGGATGTGAGCTGAGGCCTGGCCCGCTGTACCGCTCAGAGTCACCTCTGTCTGAGCAAGGCTGCTCAATGCTCCCACGGGGCCTGGGCCATGAAGCTCTTCATGTAGCAGGCCTAGCACACGTACCTGCTCTACTGGGAAGCTGTCACCTGGGGAGGGACACGAAACGTAGGGCATAAAGGGCAATAGATAACATTCAGGGTGAAAGCCTGGGATCAAATAGTGAGGAGGAAAAGAGACCCACATTCCATCACAGCTGTTAACAATCCTGACTGACTTTGGCCAGTTTTATGACCCTACTTTGAGCCTCTTTCATGTACTTTAATGTACTTTCTTATTTCAACGTAAATCTGATCAAGGAACCACTCTATAATCCTCAGGAGCTACTCATGGCCTTCAAGATGGAATTGACACTTTCATCTTTGGTTCCTGCTTCATCTCTTAGGTACCGAATTAACCTGGAGATTTTAGAACATGCCAAAATCCCAGTCAGTGTCTTTGATCCCTCCCCTTTGGGGAGCTTTTACAGAGTGTCAGGCACTGCACTAAACTCTTTTGCTAAAGTCGGCATTTTTAGGTTGAACGATACAAAATTGTGCATATTTGACATTTGACCATATCTGAACTACAAAAACAGCAATTCCACACTTTTACAAAGGGAACTAAAACACTGAGAGATCAAGTACCTTAATACTAAGCTGGGTATCTGACTCCAAAACCTCTGCCAGTATTCACAGTATACTTCAGGGCTAGTCCTAGTACTGCTGGCCTAGCCAAGTTTGCCTGGGTGACCCCTTTGCTCTCCAAGACAGTTCCTTCCTTAAGGTACTTTGTATACGCTCTTTTATCATGGCCCGTTTCAGAATATCTTGTAGCTGCTTGTTTGTCTGTATCCTTTATGGGACTTTGAGCTCCTGGAAACAAGGACCTGACTAGAGTTAGTCTTTATTTTCTCATTATCTAAAATTTTATCTGGGACGTGGTTCTGTAGTGTAGCAGTTAGCACGTCTGCTTTACACGCACAAGGTCCTGGGTTCACGCCCCAGTGGAGTCACAGTCCATGGTCTACGGCCATGCCACCCCGAACAAGCCCGATGTCTAATCTTGGAAGCTAAGCAGGGTCAGGCCTGGTTAGTACTTGGATGGGAGACCACCTAGGAAGACCAGGTGCTGTAGGCATAAATAATAAAAAAATAAATAAAATTGTATCTGACACACTATATGTGTTTAATATTTGTTGAATGAATGAATGAAATGGATGCGTAAAAAAGAACTTGGAAAAGAAAAAAGTGATTGTTAGGTGGCATTACAGAAAAGTCAAGAACTAGTATTAAGGTTGAAAAGATGGATGAAGGTCCACTTGGACATCCCTGATATGTTTTTTCTTAGCTTGGAAAAGGGCACGTTCTTTGGCAGGGGGAGATGTATGAGGAGATGGGCTTCAGGGGGGAGTCTCACCAGGGCTTGAGTCCTGACGGTTTAGAGCATGCAGTGTCTGGCAGAGTGTGGTGCAGGGAAGGTGAAGCAGCAGCCAGCTAAGTGAATCAAGAGCAACGGTGACAGGACGAGGATCTGTCTTCCTGCACATGGCTCTCAAGACTCCCAGGGGCCCCTCAGGAAAGGCTTCCCCAGTCTTTGACCAGTTGAGGGGGTCTCTGTAGAGGTCATAGTAAACCAGCCTGCAAAAGGAAAATAAAACGCAACATAATACTGTTCTATCCCCCTAATTTTGAAATTCATCCTGTGATCTTTATGGCTGTTTTCTTGATTTTCACTAACATCCTAAAACCAGTGAAAGGTTAATTACTGAGAGGTAGAATATAGTGACTGAAAATACAGACTTTGGCATCAGATAGCCCTGAATTCCAGTCTAGATATGTTACTTGCCCAAGATCACCTAACTGATAAAATTACTTAATCTCTCTGAGTCAGTTTCTTTATTTGTGAAATAGGGATACCAAGTTGATATTTAGCACAGTGCTTCAGACAGATTAAATACTTGATAAATGTTAGCTACCATCACTATCAAATATTTCATGAATGGTGGCTAAAGTGTATCATTCTTTGGATGGATAAAGAGAAAAACATGAGATGAGGTTCCAGTCTGTAGAACAGCTTAGAGAAGGTCAAGAATTAAATCATGTGCTACTAACTACAGATAAAATATCGATTCAGGAAAGGGAGACTGGAGTGGGCTAGAAACCCCAGGAATGCTTCATGTGGCATAACTTGCTTCTCTTGTAAATGCCGTCTTAACATATAGCATCACCTCTATCACAATGGCTGACACAAAAATAGGGCTCAACAGACAGATGTAACCTACTGTTATTAGCCATGCAGCTACCCAGACCAAGAAATAGTCTTTCTTAACCAAGCAACATAGGTGAGTTCAGGGACCTCCTGATCTGGATGCTACCCCACATCAGTCTAAAAGTCTTGGAACTCTACCTACTAAAGTTCTTTTATATTTGTTCCAAACTCTCCATCCCTGCTGCCACTCCCTTAAGTCAGGCCTCTGTCACCTCCTACCATTATTCTCTAAGATTCCTAATAACAAGGATCATGTTTGCTTCATTCACTACTGTATCTCCAGTGCTTAGCACAGCATCTGGTTCACAATTGGTGCTCAGTACATTTCCATCAGAAGTGAACCTGGATTACTGCAATAGTCTTCCTAGTTGGTCTACCTATCTTCCAGCTGCTCGCTGCCAACCCATTCTCCATATCATGGTCACTGAATCTAACAGGAATGTTATCACTCCTCTCCCAATTTTCAAATGACACTCCATTGCCTTTACAATAATATCTAAACTCCTTTTTGTACTCTACTCTGTAAGACCTTTTACTATCTGGTATCTTTTTATCTGTCTGATCTCAGGAAGCTCTTCCACCTTCCAGGAAGCTCTTCTGCCTTCCTATACTTCCCTAACTTTGCATATGCTGTTCTCTGCTTGTAGGACAAGTCCCTCAGTAGCTTGCAGTTAACCGTTGATACAAGTTTGGAATCCATGTCTGAATTAAGCATAACCAGATTCCAAATAACTCAAAACACAACATATTTATTCCTCTTCTCCAGTACAGCTGCTAGTGCTAAACTGAACTGTTGGCCTTTTAATACCCTCTCTCTCTCTCTTAACTTCTGTAGTCTCTGCTTTGATTCTCCAGATACTAACCATTCCTTATCATTCCTCTTACTGATTCCCGCCTCCTGAAAGATGCATATCCATTAATTCAACGAATAAGTAGCTGCTACTACATGTCAGGTTCTGCGCTTGTTGCTGTAAGAGTTCCTTAGCAATAGAGGTTCCACATTCAATTAACTCTCTTCCAAGTTGTACTTACTGGCTGTTGATACTGGCGTCAAAACCTTCACGAAACTCTTCCTCGCTCACTTCACACCCCAGGATGTGGACCTGCTCCCCACTGAAGCACATGAGGCAGAGTGTCAAAGAGTGGGGCCCGACTTCCTTCCCGGGTAGGACGGGGAGACGCTGCAGAATACTCACCACAATACAGATTTCTTGATAAGTGCCTTCAAGAGACTACGCCCCTCCCACTGCACAGAGTCTGAGGAGAGCGAGGGACGGATAAACAGCGTGAGAACACTAACTTTTCTGCCTACACGAACCTGTCGAACCACCATCCCGAGCCTGTGACCCATGGTCCTTCCTTCCCATTTCAGTCTCTTGAGCCCGACTCCGAAGCCCTTGTGCTTGTGACCCTTACCCCGAAGCAGCAACAGGCCGCCAACAGCCAACAGCGACTCCAACATCTCCTACTGGCGTCTGGTTCCTTCTCCGACGCCCTCTGATAGCGTCACGGCCCGCTGTCCCGCCCCCTGCAGGTGAAAGGGGCGGGACATCCATTATTCCTCCCACTACTAAAACCTGGCAGTCTGGAATGAGAGGTGATTAATGTTCAATATTCCCAGGGGTGCTCACGCGGACGGGCCCCTCCCGACCCCTGGCGCAAAGATGTACGGACGACGCTCCTCTCTACATTTTTATCGAGACTAGGGCGGGAAGCGCGGTTTGCGAGGGGAGGGGGAAGTGGCTGCACGAGCCCGTCTGACGGCCGGAACTCGGGGGCAAGTGATGTCACTCCGTCACGTTCACCCTATTCCAGGCGGGGCCTGCTTCGCCCTAGGCCCCGCCCCACCGCCACCTTCCGCGCGTGCGCGGTACTGTGGCCTTGTTCGGGGCACACTCCGCTTTCTTTAGCCCCACCCGCAGAGACCGAGTAGCGGGGGAACATTACTCCCGGTGAAGCGAATACACGTCACCACCGGAAGCAGTGTCAGAGGGGAAGAGGAGGGGGGAAGAAGGGAGGAGGGATCCCCTGGGGCGGTAAAATGGCGCCTGTCAGAGTGGGAAACCCAGCTGCAGAGACTGCAGCTCCAATCCTCAGCGGCTAAGACGCCCCCGACCTCGGGGAGGGGGAGGCCGCTCTGGTTCAGCCATCCGCGCCCTTCGGCTCCCCCTCCCCCAACCCCTCTTTCCGCGTTCCTTCGCACGGCCGGCTCATTCGCCGCCGCCGCCGCAGCCCTTCGCGCGCCTTTGCCCCCCGCCCTC
>NW_006442497.1:3199786-3209395 GCF_000325575.1 Pteropus alecto | reverse complement strand
TCCCCCACTGCCCCTTCCCCCAATTCTCCATCCCCTTCCCTCTTGGTCTCGGAGGACCCCGTCCAAGCCCGACCTATCTCGGCCCGCAACCCCCGCGAGACCGTCGGTGCCACTCCCTGCCCATGTGGGCCCCTTCGGTCTGCCCACGCCTGTACCCCAGCTCCCGGTTCGGCTGGGCTTTCCCCTCGCCGGGGGTGGCTTTCTGAGCCGCCCGCTTGGTGCCCCTCTCTGCAGCCTCTCCTGCCACTCGGGGCCCCCGTTCCCCCTCCCCTGCCCCCGGGGGGCTGGCGGAGTTGGGCCGCGGGGGCCCCGGGGCCGGCGGTGCCGGGGTCATCGGGATGATGCGGACGCAGTGTCTGCTGGGGTTACGCACGTTCGTGGCCTTCGCCGCCAAGCTTTGGAGCTTCTTCATTTATCTTTTGCGGAGGCAGATCCGCACGGTGAGCCTGGAGGGGCGCTGGTGGTGGTGGTGGGGACGTCTGTCAGCGGCGTTCACGGGTTTTTGGAAAGTGTCGGGCCTCAGGGCCTAGAAACAGTCCTGGCGGCGACTTCTTCCCCTAGAGAACTAGGGCACCTTTAACTGGGCATGGGATGGGATCGGGAGGAGGGAGACCCTTGTAGTAGAACCAAGATTGGGTGGGGTGACCTAGACAGAGACAGGATTTTGCAACTCTTGGGGGCTAGGGTGGTGGGTGGGGCGCTCTGAAGAAAGCCGAAGTTGTTACTAAAGAAACCGAGAGAAGGGGAACACCTGTTTGATGGCAGCAGATCTACTGATGTGGGCTTGTGAAAGACTGATGTTAGTCCCTCCATGTGTATTTGGTCTTATAAAAGGGGAGAGACAGGCCTATGTGTCAAGATGAGGGTCAGTGGGAGGGCATATGTGACAGACAAGGATGGGAACTTGGGAAAAGCCCTGAGTGTGAAGGAGAAACTCCTGCGGTTTGCATTAAGGGAACTCTTCCAAAAAGGCCCTAAAAACTTAATACTGTGAGTGTGGGTATCTGGATTTATTGAGACCCTGTGACTAAGATGCTTTTATGTTGGGCTTCTTTAGTTGTGGAAGGGAGCACATCAAAGTTTGGGTGGCCCTATCAGAGGAAGATGTTTGTAAGTTGTAGGCTTGAATCTGAGGGCACGCTCCTTTCTCCAGGACATCCTAGCATTCATTATGAGGGATACTGTAGTCAGTGAAGACTATGTGCATGTACTCAAGTATCTCTGGGTTTCCTCCCGTATAACTTTTTTCCAAGGTCAAGGCTCCTTAAGGCTAACATCGTTTAATGAATGGTCTCTTGTATTCTCATCATCACTGGGGAGAATCCTCTGAAGGAGTGTAGGGAGAATTCAGTGAGCTAGGTGCAGAGGTTCTCAGGTCTGTACTCTTTGGCATACCTCAGTAAAACTTGAAAAAATAAAACCAGGTAGGGGTTGCCTAGGTCAAGGAATTTCCAGAAAGCGCTGGGTGGTAGTGGTGGTGGACTTAATGACTTGGGAGAATGGGCCTGGCCTTTTACCATTCCACTTCTTCCACTTCATGATTTAGGGTAAGGATTGTTCTGGGTGGTCATGGTTGTAGTTAGGGCTCTTTACCTGAGATAAGAGTTAGGAGCCAAGAAGAATTTGAGGTCAGAGATGCTGAGATGTGTGTGGGGCTGTCTCCTGGGATTTTTACTTGTTAGCGTCCATCCTCTATCTGGCCTTGCTCCGAGCATCCCACCTTCTCCCTCCAGCACATCACTTTTCTGTTCTGGGTCCAGGGAATAGTGCTCCAGCCCATCCAGAGGCTCGTTGCTCTCCTCTGGATGGCACTGACCCTACAGCCTTTTGTCTTCTCTTCCTTTCCAATCTGGTTTCTCCCCCAACCCCACCCTTTCTGGCAGATGCTTGAAGCATTCCCTACATGCCCAGCATGTGCAACCCGAGATAGCAGGGCAGGACACCAGAGCTGTTGCAGCCCTCATCCTGGCCCAGGGAGAAAAAAAGGGCAGGTGCCTTGGAATTAGGGGGAGAGGGCCCTTTGGTTTGCTAGGGGAAGCCTGGTTCTGATGAGGCTCAGAGCTTAGGGATGGACTGAAGAGCATTTGTCTGTGCCTTAGAAGAAAAGACTAGAAGAGGGAATTGGCAGGCTTTGCATGGCGGAGATCCGAGTGTTAGAAATAGGAGCCTCTAGAGAAGGCTTGGAGAAGCTGAAAGGCTGAGGTGGTGATGTCCTTGTCCCTTCTTAACCTCCACAGCCCTTACTTCACTCTGGCCTTCCCCACACCCTATCAGTCGGCGTGATGGGTGGGGCTTTCCAGTGTTCTCTGTCTTGCCCTGGGTACCAGGAAAAGGAAGCTGTTCAGAGGGCTGAAGTTCTTTGCAACTTGTGACTTGGATCTTAGAGACAGGAATGGACAGGTGGCTGGTTAAAATAGGCCTGATGGCCCCCAGCCAGAGGAACTTAGGTGACCTGACAACCCTTGGATTCCCTCATCCTCTATTCCCTTTAGGGACCCAAGGACCTTCCTTCTTGACTCCTAGTCAGTGTCCACTAAGGAATCTGAGGCTCTCAGTTACCAGCGGGATGGGAGTGGGGAGGGCTGTGCACTTCATTCAGTATAGCAGGATAATATCATAGTTAAGAGAGTAGGTTCTTGCATCAGACTGCGTGAGTGAAATCCTAGATTCACCACTTCATCGATTCTAATATTTCCTGACCACCCCTGTTACAGTGTTCTAGGAATACAGCCGTGATGGAGACAAGACTCACGCTCTCATAGAGTTTTCATTCAAATTGAGGGGACAAACAACTAAATAATTTCTAGCTGTGTGGCCTTAGGCAAAGTATTTAACCTCTTTAATCCTCAGTTTCTTTATTCTTAAAAACAAATATTATTATTATTGTTGTTTTGTTGTTGTTTGGAGAAATAAAATAATCCTAAGTCACTTACATTGTGCCCAACATATGGTAAATGTACAACATGTGCTACCTATTGTTCCTGAGGAAGATTTTCTTGCCAGGTGTTTTATTCTCTCTCTTGTTCTTAGGTAATTCAGTACCAAACTGTTCGATATGATATCCTTCCTTTATCTCCTGTGTCCCGGAATCGACTAGGTGAGTATGCTGGCTGGGAAGACTCTTTTAAGTTGAAATAGGGTTCAGGGTCTGACCTGGAGGTTGGTTGGTGTTATCCCTTCGTTGTGGTTTAGGCCAGGTGAAGAGGAAGATACTGGTGCTGGATCTGGATGAGACACTTATTCACTCCCATCATGATGGGGTCCTGAGGCCCACAGTCCGGCCTGGAACACCTCCTGACTTCATTCTCAAGGTGTGTGGGGGTGGAATGGTTATGTCTATCATTCTGCTTAGACTGGGACTCCCTTTCTCAATCTCAGAATGTGTCATCCCCAAACTCATCCCCTGGCATCCCTGGAGGGAAGCAGGCAGTGGGAAGGTGGGGAATGTCCTTTAGGCCTTCTTGTAGTTCTCAGGACTTCCCCAGTTTTTTTAGAGGTGGTAATAGACAAACATCCCGTCCGATTTTTTGTACATAAGAGACCCCATGTGGATTTCTTCTTAGAAGTGGTGAGTTTGTGAAAGCCAAAAGGAGCTCTGTGATGAAGGAATGGTTTTTAGGCTCTGAGATTTTAGAGGATTTGGAGGAAGTAAGGGGTGAGGAGATATGGGTAAGTGCAATTTTTGAGAGGGGAGGTTGTGGAATATTTGGAGAATGGCTTTTCATGATTTGGGTTCATTTGTTTTGCCGATACAATTCTATTCTTCCACAAGCTTCTTGCTCTTTTGTTCTTGCATTTCTGAATCTTAAGGGTATATGGTGTCTAAAACTCCTGAGTTTGGGGGCGTTCAGAATTTTGTGTCCTCAGACACATTTGATATTGCTGAAAGTCCTGAAGGACAAGGCTGGAATCCTAGTGAATGGGAACTATATATCTAAACAAATGATCACCTTTTCTGATACTTCTCTCTCCCCCTACCTATTTCAGGTGAGCCAGTGGTACGAGCTGGTAGTGTTCACAGCAAGCATGGAGATTTATGGCTCTGCTGTGGCAGATAAACTGGACAACAGCAGAAGCATTCTCAAGAGGAGATACTACAGACAGGTAAGGGGCTAGAATCTAAGTCTAAGAGTGAAGCTCAGGAGGCAGGCTACCAGGGAGTGATTTTAGTTTGAGGCAATTGCCCTGGAATGGGAACTTCTGGGCTTGTAGGGGAGGTATACTGCACAATCCCTTTTGTGGGAGTTGGCTGCTCATGGTGTTGGGATTGGGGAGACAGTCACAGAGGGGTGAGTCTCCTTTTGATGCCCAGCATACCCTGCCTTCCAGCACTGCACTTTGGAATTGGGCAGCTACATCAAGGACCTCTCTGTGGTCCACAGTGACCTCTCCAGCATTGTGATCCTGGATAACTCCCCAGGGGCTTATAGGAGCCATCCAGGTATGGGGGAAGGTGGTGAGTCTGGCATGACCAGGAAGTGGTTCTGAGGAGGTATTTTGAATACATAGAGCTGGGATGCTTTCATTTACTGTAGGTCAGGATGCAAGCTGTTTCTCTTTTAACTGAGACCTTCCCTCCCCCACATGTCCATTTCATAAATCAGATTTCTCATAGCAGATTTGCTCCAGCTGATACAATGGCAATAAATTTGACTAGAAGCCTCACACTAGTATGAGATACAGTGATTGACAATTTTATTTTGGAAGTTAAATCAGGAAGGTTTTTATCTAAGTTACTGAGTTTTGGTGGGGGATGGTGATGAGGTATATATTTTAATGATCCCTACTCCCAAAGAAAAGAAAAAAATACCCTGTCTCTCTTGAATCCTTTCTTATATGCATTTTTTCACTCAACCTAGATAATGCCATCCCTATCAAATCCTGGTTCAGTGACCCCAGTGACACTGCCCTTCTCAACCTGCTTCCCATGCTGGATGCCCTCAGGTAAGGGAAGCTAGACACTTAGATTTCTGAGGATCAAGGAGGAGGTGGGGGAATCCCAAGGGAGAATAAAAGTTTGTCCTGTTTTACTTATTTATTTCTCTTCCCTTAAGAATTTGGCATTTGAACCCATGTCTTCTTACACTAAAAGGTCATTACTTTTAGCCACTGGGTTTTGGGCAAACTGAACATCATGTGAAAATGGTGATCATTTCTGCCCTACGACTCTAGTGAGGCTGCCTCACACTAGTGTTGTGGGGCTATCAACTATGAGGACTCTACCAATGCAAGTTATTGTCATCCCAGGTTCACCGCTGATGTTCGTTCTGTGCTGAGCCGAAACCTTCACCAACATAGGCTCTGGTGACAGCTGCTCCCCCTCCACCTGAGTTGGGGTGGGGGGGAAAGGGAGGGTGAGCCCTTGGGATGCAGTCTGATGCCCTGTCCAATGGTGAGGACTGCCTGGGCAGGGTCTGCCCCTCCCTCCCCTCTCTGCCCTGGGAGCCCTGCACTCCATATGGAGTCTGGATGGACACATGGGCCAGACTCTGAAGCAGCCTCACTCTAACTTCGTGTTTGAACTCCCTGGAAACCCCAGACTGGGACATAAGCGGAGGCTTAAGAGAGCCGAAACAGTGTCTGTGGTGGAGAGACAGGACTGGCCAGTGAGAAAGACGTTCGGTAATCTGGGAGGCTGAGAGAGAAGCCAAGCCAGCTTTGTTGTGATTTGATTTTTTAAAAACTCTTGTACAAAACTGATCTAATTCTTCACTCCAAGGGCTGGGCTGTGGGTGGGATACTGGGATTTGGGCCACTGGATTTTCCCCAAACTTGTCCCCCCATTTTCCTTTTTTTCCCAGATTCCATCAGACCTGTAACCAGCTTCCTCTTTTTTTTTTTCCCTCTCTTAAACCATGCATTATAACTTTGAAACCAAAGCTGCCCTAGGTCCTTCTCTGGGGTTCTGGGAAATAAGGGAGGGATCTTTGTTCACATCCATCTTGTCCCCTAGATAGACGGGAGAGACTGCTATTTGGCCCGTGGGGTAGGAGGATAAGATGGTGTTGGCTTGTTAGGGATGGACTAGTGAACATCGACGTCACATGCTTTGGCATGAAGGGTCTTAGTGACAGAGTGGGCGACCCTGCGGATAGTGAAAGTATAGCTACATGTCCTGAGGGAACTTGAGCTTGAGAGCAGTAGGGCACATAAGTATGATAGAAGGAACCTGTATGCCAGAAAAGACAAATAGCTGGAGAAACGCCGGGCTGGGGGGTACCCACATAGTCAAGCTAGGCCGGCGCTGCCCCGCGGCGGCCAGGCCAACGTTCCTCCGAGCTCCAGCTGCGGCGAGCTCCACCTTCCCGAAGCCGGCTCTATTTCCTCGCATCTGCCACGTGACGATCCGCCCTTCTCTGAGATCACATGATTTCTTTGACGAAAATAATTGTATTCTTCCGCGCTGACATAGTCCCTAACCTTTCGGACCTTTACAGTCCTTATTGGTCCACTCATACCTGGTACCCAAGCGTTCTGTGCGTCTGTCCAAACATATATTTAGTTTCTGCCCTCCTTTATTGCCGAAGACCACCTCTTCCGCTTGGGCACTACTTTGTTTTGGTGTCAACGGCCGCCTTCAGCGTACCAACACGTTTTGTGAATAGCTACCTTTGTAATTATCTTCAATTTTTATTTTGTACGTTATGTCTGAAAAGAGTTTTTAGAGAACTGAGGGTCATTATGATTACTATCTCCTAGCTTCTTTTCACCCCCAGCTTCGTGGGGGAAAGTCGAAAAATGAGTTTTCGGTTATTTTCGACAGTACCAAAAGCCAACTACATTTGCTACGATTCCTGCGTAGCCCACAAGTTGATTCCAAAGCAATTACGCTGATGGCGTGGCGGGGTGGTGGCGGTCAGGGAGGCTGCGCTAGTGGAGTAATGTAGCAGGAGGGGCGGCCCTTGATGGGCGAGGGCGGGGTTGGTGAATACGGAAGTGGCGCAAGTCCTGGGATCGCTCCGCTGAATCCGCCCGCGCGTCGCTGTCGTCGCCGCTGCCCCAAGTCCCGGCCCCCCCTCCCCCCCGGGTTCCCTCAGCCCAGCCCGGTCCAACCTGGTTCCCGGGAGGATGAAGTTCGTATATAAAGAGGAGCATCCGTTCGAGAAGCGCCGCTCTGAGGGCGAGAAGATCCGAAAGAAATACCCGGACCGGGTCCCGGTAAGGACAGCGGCCAGGGCAGAGGGTGTGGGGCGCTGGCGCTGGCGCTGACTCCGACGCGACAGCCTGAGCTTGGGTCCGGGACAGGCAGCATGGGCATCTGGCTGCCGGCTGTGGCGGGGTTGAGAACAAGCCTGAAACTGCTGTCTCGGGGACCGGAGGTGAAAGGAGTGGGGTAGCAGTGGTAGCTGGGGTGAGGGAGTGTAGGTGGGAGAGCTAGACCTTGTGATTCGGGAGGCTGTAGGGAGTTTGACAGTCTGAGTGTCACATGGTCTCCACCCCTCCCCCCCTCCCCCCTCCCCCCCGAGCCTGCTAGCTAGGTTTTTGAGATTGAAGCTATAGTCGACCTAGACAAGTCATCTCCGTGGAATTAAGATAGTTTATTGTGACGCCCCTAATTCAGGCATCTGGATATTTAGGTGAGTTGAGTCAATGGGGTCAGAGTCTTTGCTCAGGGCTGCACCGAGTGTTTGGAGACAAAGAGAAATGAGTCTGGGGTAGGTGGGGTGCTGGAAATATTGTCTCTTAAATTCCTGACAGGTGGAGCTGTGGGGCTGTACACCTAATGTCTCCTGATTTTAATATTCCCTTTATCAGGTGATAGTAGAAAAGGCTCCCAAAGCTCGAATAGGAGATCTGGACAAAAAGAAATACCTGGTGCCTTCTGATCTCACAGGTGGGAACCTGAATCACTACCTAGGTTTGCTTCCTGGGGTGGGAGAGCAATCTCTGTGGGAGGAGGCTCCACACAGCAGCTCTTCTTTTGAGAGCATTTGTGGTATCTGTGAATTTATCACCCCTTGTATTTTGGGCAGTTGGTCAGTTCTACTTCTTGATCCGGAAGCGAATTCATCTTCGAGCTGAGGATGCCCTGTTTTTCTTTGTCAACAATGTCATTCCACCCACCAGTGCCACGATGGGTCAGCTCTACCAGGTACGGTGACTGGGAAGTAGTGAAGGCTTTGGAGAGGAGTTGGAACAGCTTGAGGGGAAGAAAGTTTTAGGTCAGTAGTTCTTGGAGTAGCTGGCTTGCTTAGCTCTCAATTTTATCTTTGGCCTTAATATTTTTGATAGTCCTGGTTTTTAGAGAGGGTAGTGGTAGTAAAGAGAAGGGAAGGAACAGTGAGCTGGAGCTACGGTTCTGACTCAGACCCTTTCTAAGGTGACAGAGAACGATTTGAGATCTTTTTTGCCCAGAGCTGCTGCTAGGGATAATCCTGCTAGGTTGCTAGGGCCTGGAGCAAGTGAGGAAGACAATCGGGCCACTAGTTTTGGGGAAGTCTTCAAAAAGAATGATTTTTGAAGAATGTGTTTGGGTAGCAGGTGGTAAGTAACTAAAACCAGGGCCTGAGCACCATCATTTTCTGTTTTCATTCCAGGAACACCATGAAGAAGACTTCTTTCTATACATTGCATACAGTGATGAAAGTGTCTATGGTCTGTGAAGCTGCTGCCCCTTCAGTGGGGGGTCCCATTCTGCAAAGAAAGAGGTGGCCCCCCTTCCTTGCCCTCTTCCTTCTTCAGGCTCAAACACCACCGCCCTTCAGGACCTGCACTTCCTAATGTTTGAGGCTCTTCACCAGACCCTTGTAGCAGGAGTGTTAATGGGGAAGATGGCCTTTAGTACCTCTCCTTTTTCCTTTCTCCCCCTTTCTCTACCACCTTTCCCATTCTGCTTTAGACTTGATTGTCAATCTCTGTCTCATCCAGTGATTGTTTTGGTTTCTGTTCCCTTTCTCACTGCCCAAGGGGCTCAGAACCCCAACAATCATTTCCTTTCACTACCTTTTTTTGGGGGTAGATGGAAGGGACTGAAATTGGGGAGGGAGGAAGGTTGGAAGTACATCAATAAAGAGGAAACCACCAAGCTGAACTGGATTTTGCTTTGTGTTCCTATCCTCCCCCTTTTGTTTAGTTGTCAGTGGTGGGGAAAGAGGTTGGAGGGATAGTAATATATTGGTTTATTATGTTGATGTTGTTTTTCCTTTTGCATAAAAAGGGTGCTTTTGTTATGATAGATGGGTTACTCTGAGTATTGTTTCTTGAAACTTTAGTTTTATATACGTGTGTATTGGGTCCTTATGTAAAGAATAACAATGTGGGTTCGTGTGGAGAAAGTATGAAAGTACCTGCTTTATAAACATCCAAGCTTATTACAACCTTTTGGATTAAGGAAGAGGTGTTCGTGTGTGGAGGCTGGTAAAAGGACTGTCCTTAGTTGCATGTCACTTGGCTAGTGGAATGGAATCCAAGGGAGGGAGAAGACTGGGAGGAGGGAACCATTAGCACCAGGATAACTTCATCTCCCAGCAACCACTTCGGCCGGAAGTGGGGAGATCTCCCTGGGGAGAAAGACGCTGTAGAATGAGGCAGTATGGTGGCCGAGAGTTCTAATACCGCTTTCTCCTCCTTTCTTAGTCCCTCTAAGCCTACATTTCCCAGGAGCCTGCG
>NW_006442497.1:3198447-3199761 GCF_000325575.1 Pteropus alecto | reverse complement strand
CTCCCCGCCACTCCCCGGGGGAGGGGAGCGGTTTAGTGCGCCTGCGCCAATCCATGGCTTGCTGGGAACTGAAGTTTCAAATGTTTATGCAGTCCCTTTTCCGCTCTCCCCAGACGGACTACAAGCCCCTTGATGCACTGCGCGTCGGCGCCCGCGAAGGGAGGAGGGAGAGGGGAGGAGGAGGGAGCAGGCGGCCGGCGGCGCGGGGGGGAGGGGGCCCGGTCCGGGAGTGCGGGAGGCAGTGGTAGAGGGAGGTGGCGGCAGCGGCTAGCGGATTCAAGTCTCAGCCGGGCCGAGGCAGACACCTCTGTGGAGCGAAGCAGTAGAAGCAGCGAACATCAGAGGCGGCACCGGGATCCCCGGCTCAGGGGAGGGGGGCGCCGGACCGGGAGGAGGGAAGGGGGCGATGCTGGAAGCCATGGCGGAGCCCAGTCCCGAAGGTGAGCTCTCGACCGGCACAGAGCGCGGAGACGGCGGGGGGTGGGAGAGGAATCAATTGATAAACTTGGAGGTCGAGCCACGGATCCCAGCAAGGGAGCGCCGAGAGGGGGTTGGGGGTCTTCCCCTGGAGGTCGGAGAGCGACGAGTTGAGAGATCTTGGAGAAAGAGAGGGTTGGGAGACTGGGCTGGGGGTAGTCGGAGATCCGACGCTGTGTGTGTGTGGGGGTGGGGTGGGGGAGTGGGAGCTGGAAACACAGAGCTCGGGGGGTTAGGGGCCGAAAGGGCCTCCGGCAGGTTGGGGCCCTGAAACTGGGAGGCTGGGGAAATCTGGGGGTCGGAGAGTTGTTGAGGAGGGAGGAGGTAGAAGAGAACTGAGTGAGGAGCCCGGTAGTTCGCCGAGGTGGAGCAGTTTGTATCGGGGAGCTCTCCGGTAGTTGCCGCCGGAGATTGTTGGAGGGGTGGGCAGATAGTTGTGGGAGAGGAGAGTGTCTGGGTATTGTCTGTGGTAGAGGGACCTGTACCGGAGGTAGTTGTGGGGAAGAGAGCCGGGAAGCGAGGAGAGCTGGGTAGTTGTAGGGGCGGTGGGGCGAGGTGGGGGTTAAGACCAGCGAGTTGTGGGGTGGGGGTGGGGGAGTTGGTCGGCAAGGGTTAGAGCCTGGGAGTTGTGGAGGGTGAGGAGGCGGCGGCGGCAGCAGTAGGGGGGGTTGCCGTGGAATAAGAAGCTGGTTGGGGGGCTAGAGTTTAGGGGTCTGTAACCTAGTGACTTGGTGAATACGGGGGCAGAAGTAGGGTGGCTGCCGGAGAGAGCTCAGAACTGGGCCCGGGGGGCCCGGCGGGGAGCCCGAGAAGCTCGCGACGGGGAGGGGCCAAAGC
>NW_006442497.1:3190836-3198362 GCF_000325575.1 Pteropus alecto | reverse complement strand
CTGGTCTATTCGGGACGCGAACTGGCGTTGGATGTGTGAGCCTGTGTGTTTAGGGTGGGGGGTGAGGGGCGCGCCGGGCCTCGTGCTCGCGTAGAAGGGGCCGGAGGGCGGGGAGCCGTTCAGCTTGGTCATCCTGAACCCTGGGGGCTGGCGGGCGGCTTGTGCGGTTTCGGAGGGCCAGGGGTTGTAGAGCGCGGCTAGGCTGGAACTCGGGGCCGTGGGCGCGTGTGAAGGACAGCGGCAGGAGGCACCCGGGCTCCGGCCGGGGAGCGGTATGGCGGGGTGCGGCGCTAAGAGATCCGAGTAGACGAGTCTAAAGAAACCGTGAGGCGGGGGGTGGGGCGCCAGGCCTCGGGTGGGGGGAAGGGGAGCGCTATAGCGAGGCTTGAGAGGGCGCCGCGCCCAGGCTCCGCCCCTCGCGAGGCGGAAGGGGGAGCAGGGGCGGGTCCAGCATAGCTGGGGGCCTGCTGGCCTGCCTGAAAGACATGGGAAAGCAGGGGTTTCGCTTGAGATCGCCAATGTATAGAGGTGGGGTTTTACACAGACTCTTTCCTAAGTGCCTTGACTCAGCTTTTATTGCTTTCACAGATCCACCTCCGACCCTTAAGCCAGAGACTCAGGTGAGGTTTTCCTTATCTTTGCAGCCTAGTGTTAGTGTCTTACCCCTCTTCCCAGTCTTCTCTCCCTCTCCCACCTTTTCCAGATTCCTCACTCCTGGGACTGCGCCTTTGGGAATGCCCCTCTTAAACTACACGTGATAAAAATTTCCTTCCTTTCAGCCACCAGAGAAACGTCGGAGAACAATTGAAGATTTCAACAAATTCTGCAGTTTTGTCTTGGCCTATGCTGGTTACATCCCCCCTAGCAAAGAGGTAGGGACAGGAGATGAACAGATTTGAGAGTGGGGCCTAGGACTATAGAGGGGGCTACTGAGCAAATGGGATTGTGTTACTTTTTAGGAGAAGCCTACCAGAAATTATAGGTAAGACTAGGGCAGTTAGAAACTGCCTCTAGTAGGAAAACTAATATCTGGGATGAGAGTCGGGTTATCAGAGATAGGTGGCTTGAACAGCCATGAATAGTCTTGGGGTGCTGTTAATGGAAGGTGCTTTTGGATAAATTTTAAGGTGAAAATGGTAACGACTGAGACTATACAGAAAGGAAGCTAAAGAAATGCTCTTGTTGAGAATACAATGTTGCAAAGGCAGTGGGTATTTGGGAGATGGCTCGAATTTAAGGGCAGAAGTAACATGGAGGTGCTTAAGAAGAATTGCTGGTGGGAATTGGGGTGGGGATAAACTTTCCGAACACAGTGAGATTTGTGGTTTTGGCAGGATATTTTGGGATAGATTAGTCCCTGGTTTTTTAGCTGGGTTTGTAGAGAAACTGAGATGACTTTGGGTCCTCTGCTAATCTTAGTCTTATCTGCCTTTTAAGGAAAGTGACTGGCCAGCCTCTGGCTCCAGCTCTCCATTGCGAGGTGAGAGTGCAGCAGACAGTGATGGCTGGGACTCGGCCCCGTCAGATCTCCGAACTATCCAGACCTTTGTTAAGAAAGCAAAGTCATCTAAGAGACGGGCGGCTCAAGCAGGTCCCACCCAGCCAGGACCTCCAAGGTCCACTTTCTCTCGTCTGCAGGCCCCTGACAGTGCCACCCTGCTTGAGAAGATGAAGCTCAAGGACTCTCTCTTTGATCTAGATGGGCCCAAAATGGCATCTCCACTGTCCCCCTCATCTCTGACACATGCCTCCCGGCCCCCTGCTGCTCTCACCCCAGTGCCCCTTTCTCAGGGGGACCTCTCCCAGCCTCCTCGAAAGAAGGACCGAAAGAACCGAAAGTTGGGGCCAGGAGGGGGAGCTGGCTTTGGGGTGCTTCGAAGGCCTCGGCCAGCCCCTGGGGATGGGGAAAAGAGATCTCGAATCAAGAAGAGCAAAAAGCGGAAGTTGAAAAAGTCAGAGCGGGGTGATAGACTCCCACCTCCTGGGCCTCCCCAGGCACCCCCCAGTGATACAGACTCTGAAGAGGAGGAGGAGGAGGAGGAAGAGGAGGAGGAGGAGGAAGAGGAAGAAGAAGAAGAGGAAGAAGAGGAGGAGGAGGAGGAAGAGATGGTAGCGATGGTAGGAGGTGAAGCCCCAACTGCAGTGCTCCCAACACACCCTGAGGCTCCTAGGCCCCCTGCTACAGTGCACCCTGAAGGAGCTCCTCCCACTGATAGTGAAAGCAAGGAGGTGGGCAGCACTGAAACAAGCCAAGATGGAGATGCCAGCTCCAGTGAAGGGGAGATGCGGGTCATGGATGAAGACATCATGGTAGAATCAGGTGAGAAGTTTAGGGCTGACCAGGGGAAGCTGGGATGATGGGCATGGGGCTGTCGTGGATCCAAGAGCTTAGAACACCAAACCTTCTTTTCCCCCAGGTGATGATTCATGGGACCTGATCACGTGTTATTGTCGAAAGCCCTTTGCAGGGCGGCCCATGATTGAGTGCAGCCTGTGTGGAACATGGATCCATCTCTCCTGTGCTAAGATTAAGAAGACCAATGTCCCTGATTTCTTTTACTGCCAGAAATGCAAGGAACTGCGGCCAGAGGCCCGGCGGTTAGGAGGTCCACCTCCCAAATCTGGAGAGCCCTGATATCACCATCTCTAGGCTGGAACTTCCAAATGACAAGACTTGGGAACTGAGCTTCAGGGTCCTCAGCCTATCCCCTGAAGCTTGGATATTGTCCCACCTCCAGGCAGGAATTCCCAAGGGAGACTGGTTTGGCAATGTGTTCCTATCCTAGTCTCCTTTACCACCGTATGGACTTAAACTCAGACCCATTATATTTGGGGGTGGGAAGCTGTCTGGGTCCCTAGACACTTAATCTCTGTCCCTTGGACCTGCCACCCTTCACTTTCTGGGCCAGGGTTGGAATTGGGATGGGATGGGACAGTTGTCTATAAAACTCTAGTGTAAATATAGCACTCCCTCCTCTTCTATCTCCCCATTTATTCTACACCAGTTGTATTTTTAATTTTGGACTTCCCCTTTTGGGCATGGCAGCTCAGAGGTGGATTACCAACCAGCCTGGCTAAGGGAGGAAGGAAAGCAGGTGACCATTCTCTCACCTCTTTTGTTTTTAATAATATTGGCCGGCTGTTTGTACAGGAAGCCTTCGTGTTGTAAATAAAGCAGAGTAGGCTCTTTTGTGTTTATAGCCCTCACTGTGCTGCTTGGGAGGGTGGTTTCAGAATAAATGGCAGAAGACCGCTGAAGGTGGGCCTGAAACCCAACTCGATGTAAAGCTCAAGCTGAAAATGACCTGGCTCTGTGCCTTTCCCCACCAGCCCTGTCTCTAGGAACCCCACAACCCCACCCTTAACTACACTCACGTGCGCTTAAGCGGGTTAGAGTTGCTTGGTGCGCCCCACCTGAGTGGGATTTAGCGGGGTGGGGGTCGGTTGCCTATCCCATGAGGGCACAGGTCAGTTTAGCTAGGATAGTTGGGTGACGCCGGTGGAGACACATTTGGGGGCGGGGCCGTTGAGGATTGGGAAACCGTTGCTGGAGATGGTCACGTGTGGGTGGTTTCAGGCCGTCACGTGACCTAAAAGTCATGTGATCGAGACGCTAGGATCCGGGTGGGTCGACTTGGGCCACGTGATGTGGGGGAGGTGGGCGGGACCTTGGAGGTTGTTGGCGGCGGCGGCCGAGTCCGCGGCTTTCGGTCGCGCCTCACGGCCCGACACCCCGCCGACACCCTGCAGATCCTCCACGGATCCTCCACGGATCCCCCACGGATCCCCGCCTTCTTCTTGTACCATTCTTGCACTGGGGTTGGTCTGTCCGCACTCTCGTGTCGGTTTGCAGGTTTGCGCAGGCGCGGCGGGGACGATTAGCCCCTTTGGGTGGGCGGTGGAGCCCGAGAGCGCGCAGGCGAGACCATGGCGGGCAGCGGCGCGGGGGTCAGTGGTGTCGGAGAGACGAAGGTGATTTACCATCTGGACGAAGAAGAGACTCCCTACTTGGTGAAGATCCCTGTCCCTGCCGAGCGCATCACCCTTGGCGATTTTAAGAGCGTACTGCAGCGACCCGCGGGCGCTAAGTACTTTTTCAAGTCTATGGATCAGGATTTCGGGTGAGCGCAAGGCCTAGACTGCGACTGATGGGGGCTGTGCTGGAGTTGATTGGGTAATAATTAAGGAGCACAGGTCTAGTCTAAGCCATACTGGGGTCATCTGGGCTACGGTGGAGCAGATTGTACTATGCCAGGGTAGACTGGATATCCCTGGACGGACAAGGTTATAGTTGGAAAGATTGAGGCGCACAGAGCTAGCCGGGAGAGGACACACTGAGCTATACTAACCCAGATTAGAGAAGATTATGCTATACTGGAATAGAGTTGGGCGTACTGGTTCATTTGGGGTCACTTTGGACTGTAGTGAGGTAGATTGCTCTGTCCTCTGGTAGTGTAGTACATTCTTAATAGTCCTGTAGCACACAGGGATATTGTTGGTTACTGTGGAATCTCCTGATGTAGATGGAGCTATATTGGTGCAACTTGGGATGTTCTGGGCTATGTTAGGGCAGCCAGGATTATTCTAGGATATTCTAGTTTGTACTAATGCAAAGAATGCTGTATTGCGATGTTTTAGGCAGTTCTGGAGTAGATCAGGCTATGCTGGAGAACTTGGGCCATTCTGGTCTCTACTGAGTTGTGCTGGTTAATCTTAGTTTGTATTGGGGCCTAGTTTTTATTGGGACACTCAGTAGAGGGCAGACAGGGCTTTGGAGTGTGTGATAGTACAGACAGCTGTATGAGTATATTCTTGTCTATATTGGTGCAGACAGCTGCATTTGGGGACATTCTAGACTGCTGGAATAGATTAGGCTATCTTGGGGGTAATTTGGGACATTCTGGGCTGGACTGGGACTTTAAAGGATGCAGAGTAAGCCCTTTGGTGTTTATTGCCTTTGGGACTGAATCTTCTGAGTCCTCAATCTCAGCTCTTGAAGGCAAGCTGGATTAGGCTGGGATAGCCTGGGTTTTAGGAGAGCTGGGCTCTATCTAGAAAGATTGTTCATGGTTGAGAAAGTGGGACTGCCTTGGAAGTTACGTTGGATATAAATCAAGGTTCTTCTATTTGTCAGCAGTGTTAATTGGGCAATTTTTAAAACTTTCGTGTCTTGATTTCATCTGTGAAATGGAGATAATCAGAGTAAAATGCCTAGACAGGTGCATGCCTAGTACAGGTGCATGGTGTATGTTAAATTCTTGGTCAGTGATAATTGTCAGTATTGAGTCTGACTTGTCAATAAACTAGGTTATGATGATACAGAATGGAATAACTTGTCAGGCCAGGCTCTGCTGAGATGGTATTATGTTATGAAGAATACTGCATTATGCTGAGACAGATTGGTAGTGACTGAGCTGTATTGTGACATTGAAAGCAAATGTATTAAATTGGTATATATCTAGGCTTCTAGAACCATATTAGGCTAAAAGGTTATTCAGAAAGGATGTCCTATTTAGGGGTGAAGATGTGTGTATGTGATAGAGTTTCTGTTCAGGGCAGAGAGCCTCGTAGTTCATATCTATATTCTTTTAGTCAACAAGTATTCATTGATTACCAAGTGTCACGTACTTTGCTGTGTGGCCAGAACATGGTGTTGAACAGAATAGGCATTAATGTTTTCATGTGGTGGTTGATAAGAAGGGGCCCTGGGGAGAGATCTGTGGAGCCATACCTGCAAGTAGTCCAGTGAAGTCCAATTCATTGCAAGGAACTCATGGGAGAGGTGATCCCCCAGTGCTAGGCAGAACAGATTGTATGATGCAGAGTTTTGTGCCAGGTGAGGCACAGGGGAGTGGGAAGCCAGGCCTCACCTCCCTTTGGGAGCTCTCAGCAGAGTGAGGAAGTACCATTTTTTGGTCTAATGAGTATTTTTACTTAGGCAAAGATAGCACACTTAGATAGCTCTTTGGAAGTGAGTGAGAGAAAACTAAGGAAAGCATAAGAGTAGAGACTTAGATGAGGATCAAAGACTTTTTTAGGGAGGGTGTGTGAGGAACAGGGTTGAAATTGAGATTGAGAGGAGGCTGCCAGCAAGGCTTCTAAAGTTAGATATTTTGGGCAACCAGAGTAACCTTAGGGGATGGCCTTTGAAATTGGACTGAGAGTTTGAATCAGATTCAAGGAGATCTTTGGAGCAGCATTGAGCACCCTGCAGGTGAGCTGGGGAGTAAAGGAGAAATGAAGAAAGGGAATCGAGTTTGGCAATTTCTTAGGTGTAAGAATGAAGTATTTTAGTGTGAGAGAGCACTTGGACAAGCTAAGAGAGAGTCAGCATCCTTGAGCTAGATGAAATTAGGAAAAATTTTGAATGGGGATGGTAGTCGGGGAAGCTGGTCCAGTCTCACTGACTTTCATCCCTCTCTCGGCAGGGTGGTGAAGGAAGAAATTTCAGATGACAATGCCCGCCTTCCCTGCTTCAACGGAAGGGTGGTTTCCTGGGTAAGGAGCCCTGATTTTGAGGGCTCTGTCCCTCCTGCATTGCCAGGCTCCTCCAAGCCTAAGTCTGGCCTTATAGCTCAACCCCTGCTTAGTCGTTGGAGGCCCTGGCTCTTGGCTTCCCTACCTGTTTGGAAAGCGAGCTGGAGTCCCTCAGCCTTCTTCTGGAGCCCTCTAATGCTTGTTAATGCTGTTTTGTGTTTTACTCCAGGCTCTCTCAACCTTGTGCCCTTTTCTAATCCTTTCCCTTACTCCTATCTCATATACCTTACTTCCCAATAGAGCCGTTTTTGTTTTTGTTTTTGTTTTTTAATCACTTACACCCTTTAGCTCGTGTCATCAGATAACTCCCAGCCTGAGATGACTCCCTCAGCTCAGGAACCTCGGACAGAACTGGCACCTCCACCCCCACCATTACCCCCTTTGCCACCAGAGAGGACCAGTGGCATTGGGGACTCTAGACCTCCATCCTTCCAGTGAGTCCTTGGGATTCTTGAGTCCATAGGAGGGAGGTGAGGAGGGAATCCACGCCCCTTGGGAGGGGAAGCCAAAGCTTTGGAGCCCTGTCCCACTGACTCAGATTGGCAACTATCTTTGCCCATCTAGCCCTAATGTGTCGAGCAGCCGGGAAAATCTGGAGCCTGAGACAGAAACAGAGTCAGTAGTGTCTCTGAGGCGGGAGCGGCCTCGCAGAAGAGACAGCAGTGAGCATGGCGGTGAGGGGGCCAGGCGCTGAGACTGGGTAGACTGGAGTTGGGAAGGGGTTGGCTAAGACCCAAGTCTTCTGAGGGTAAGGTGCATGAAGCCTGGTTCCTGAAGTTCTTATTCATACTTAGCTGGGGGCCACAGGCCCAGCGGCCCCTCTAGGCTGGAGCGCCACCTGGCTGGGTACGAGAGCTCCTCAACCCTCATGACTAGCGAGCTGGAGAGCACTAGCCTAGGGGACTCAGATGAGGATGATACCATGAGCAGGTATGGCTCCACAGATATCTCCTCAGGGCACCAGCCCCTTCTTTTGAGCCAATCCTCTC
>NW_006442497.1:3183685-3190451 GCF_000325575.1 Pteropus alecto | reverse complement strand
CAGCAGCTCCACGGAGCAGAGCAGTGCCTCCCGTCTCCTCAAGCGTCACCGGCGGCGGAGGAAACAGCGGCCACCCCGTCTGGAGAGGGTAAGGGGTTCTCATGGGATAACTGGACCTTAGAGAAATTAGAGGCCTGGGCCTTGATTTAGGGGATACAAGGGCACAGACAGGATCCCAGGGTTCGTCCCTGGTTGTTGAAGGCAGTCTAGCTCCTTCCCCTTTTTCTGTCACAGACCTCATCCTTCAGCAGTGTCACTGATTCCACCATGTCTCTCAACATCATCACAGTCACACTCAACATGGGTATGGAGGGAGCCTGGGGCTGGGGGACCTGGTCTCTAGGGCTTGGGGGTCATGTGGCTTGGGCTTCCCCTCATCACATGGACTCCCTCCACAGAGAAGTACAACTTCCTGGGCATCTCCATTGTGGGCCAAAGCAATGAGCGGGGAGATGGGGGCATCTACATCGGCTCCATCATGAAGGGTGGGGCCGTGGCGGCCGATGGGCGCATTGAGCCGGGGGACATGCTTTTGCAGGTATGCTGGGAAAGGGTCACTGGTACTGACTTGGGCAGGAGCTCTCAGCCTCTCCTATCCTGTTTCTGACCCACTTCCCCTCATTTCCAGGTGAATGACATGAACTTTGAGAACATGAGCAATGATGATGCTGTGCGGGTGCTGAGAGACATTGTGCACAAGCCAGGGTGAGCCTCTCAGCTGGTCTCAAGTCCTCAGTCCTCTTGTCTTTGCTTTTTCACCTTTCATTTTATAATTTTTAGGAAGTACTGAAACAACAGTCATCTAAAAAGTACATAAAATTAAAAAAATGCATAATGTAATGAGTAATTCTAGAGTAAATGGGTGTCCTTAACACTACTGCCTAGATCATGAAATAGAAGTTTGTTGATATCTCAAAAGTTCTCCCTAGTGTCCCTTCCAGCAACTATCCTCTTCATTGCCTCTAGGGTAATTATTCACCTGATTCTTTGGTCATCACTATGATAAAAATCTTTGCTTCACTTGGTAGTTTTACCACCCATGTGTGTATCTTTGAACAACACAGTTTAGTTTTACCTGTTTGGGGCCTTTCTGTGAATGGACTGTACAGTGAGTACTCTCTTGTCTGACTCAGCAGTATGTTTTTAAGAGTTACCCATATTGGTGAGTCACCAACATTGTTGAGCCTTCCACCCTCACCTTTTTGGGCCCTGCCATGTTTGCTTGCTCTTCTCTTTCTCTTTCTGTCCCTCAACCCATTCTCATTCCAGGCCTCCACTCTCCTGAGGCCTCTACCCTCACCCCTGCTTGACTGGCCTTCTCTCTTCCCCACAGCCCCATCGTGCTGACTGTGGCCAAGTGCTGGGATCCCTCTCCCCAGGCTTATTTCACTCTCCCCCGAAGTGAGTGATGCTCAGAGGGCCTGCAGCTGAGAGGAGAGAGAGCTGGGAGCTGGGGCTGGGCCCCTAGGCTATGGGGGAATTGGTGGAGGAAGTTCAGGTCTGCATCAGGGAGGGACAGGGCTGGCTCTCTGGGACTAGGAAGTGATCGTCTTGATGGTCTTCTCTGTCCCAGATGAGCCCATCCAGCCAATTGACCCCGCTGCCTGGGTCTCACATTCTGCTGCACTGACTGGCACCTTCCCAGCCTATCCAGGCTCCTCCTCCATGAGCACCATTACATCTGGGTCCTCTTTACCTGATGGTGAGCCCCCAGGCCCGCCTCCTTCCACCCCTCCTCTGAAGGCTTCTCAGCAGTGTTGTGATCCCACCATTCCTGGGGACTAGGCTCTGCCTTTGATTCCCTGCTTCTTCTCTGTCAGGTTGTGAGGGCCGGGGTCTCTCCATCCATACAGACATGGCATCTGTGACTAAAGCCATGGCAGCTCCAGAGTCTGGACTGGAAGTTCGGGACCGTATGTGGCTCAAGATCACCATTCCTAATGCCTTTCTTGGTATGGCTGGGCCCTGGGAAGGTAGCTTGGAAGGGGGAGGAGGAAGAGTAGTCCAAAGCTGGAATGGCCCGAACAGGGGTGAGGCAAGAGTCAGAGAGGAGAGCCTGAGTCCTTTTTCTTTTCTGGGTGATTCCAGGCTCGGATGTGGTTGACTGGCTCTACCATCATGTGGAGGGCTTTCCTGAGCGGCGGGAGGCCCGCAAGTATGCCAGTGGACTGCTTAAGGCAGGCCTTATCCGACACACAGTAAACAAGATCACCTTCTCTGAGCAGTGCTATTACGTCTTCGGAGACCTCAGTGGTGGCTGTGAGAGTTGTGAGTGCCCCTCTCCAAATTCAGACATTGCCCAGAAACCAGCCAGTGCCACTGTGGACTGTTGAGCAGTATGTGTCCTGTAGTAGGCCCTGCACTGGCTGATGACAATTAGCAGGGGCTAACATCCACCCATGTTCTGCTGGACAAGCTGTGCACTATGCACAGGACAACGTCTGTTGGGAAGAGGGGTACCTCTTTCTGAATCTCATGAAAGCATATGAGACTTACGGTGGCCCGGGCTGACTTCCTGCCCTGATAGCAGTGGCAGGTGGGAAATTTCCTGTTAGAGACCCTCGTTTTAACCCCCATAAAGGGTAGTTCTGGGGAAATGGTTCCTAGGTCCTCTTCATTTAATGTCTTTATGTCCTGGCTTCTTAAAACAGTGATTCTTAGTTTTTCTCTTACTTTCAAGATTTAGTCAACCTGTCTCTGAATGATAATGATGGTTCCAGTGGGGCTTCGGATCAGGACACCTTGGCTCCTCTGCCTGGGGCCACCCCCTGGCCCCTGCTGCCCACCTTCTCCTACCAGTACCCAGCCCCGCACCCATACAGCCCCCAGCCTCCACCCTACCATGAACTCTCATCCTATACCTATGGTGGAGGCAGTGCTAGCAGCCAGCACAGTGAAGGTAAGTAACTGCCAGAGAGAGGGGTAAGGGGCAAGAGAAAACCAGGGAGGAGAGGTAGTTGCAGGGGCTAGGGAGGTTGAGGGACCTTGGGCTGGGGTTCAGTTGCCCCTCTCCTCTCCCCCAACAGGGAGCCGGAGCAGTGGGTCCACACGAAGCGATGGGGGGGCAGGGCGCACAGGGAGGCCTGAGGAGCGGGCCCCTGAGTCCAAGTCCGGCAGTGGCAGTGAGTCCGAGCCCTCCAGCCGCGGGGGCAGCCTTCGGCGAGGCGGGGATCCTAGTGGCACTGGCGATGGGGGCCCTCCCCTTTCCAGGAGCTCATCAGGGGGTGCTCCCAGTCACCGAGCCCACCCAGGGCTCCATCCCTATGGTCCACCCCCTGGTATGGCCCTCCCCTATAACCCCATGATGGTGGTCATGATGCCCCCACCTCCCCCAGCTGCCCCTCCAGCAGTGCAACCCCCAGGGGCCCCTCCCATCAGAGACCTGGGCTCAGTGCCCCCAGAGCTGACAGCCAGCCGCCAAAGCTTCCACATGGCCATGGGCAACCCTAGTGAGTTCTTTGTGGATGTTATGTAGAGCCATGTTAGATCTCCACCCTTGGCCTATTCAGTCAGTTCTTGGTGCTCCTGTCCTGTGATTGGGTGTCTTGTCAATCACTTGCTCATTACTCTTCCAGTGGTGCCTGGGCTTAGCTTGTCATGTGGGCTGCTGCCTACTGTGAGGTTGTTGCCGCTATGACTCTTAACCAGCAGTGCCTGGTTCCTCCCCTTTCCCTCGGGGGTCTTCAAGGGACCTTTGGTTATTTTTAGCTTTATTATTTTTTGTAAGCCTTTTGGGGGGTTAAAGTAGACTTTCTTACATTTTTTTGGACTATTTTTTAGTAGGCATTTCCTCTTTTATATGAAGAATACCTGCCCCCCGGACCCCTTCTTTTAACCCCGAAATGTGACCTCCTATTCCATTTGCCCAGTCAGCTGTTCTGCTATCCTGGCGGGGTGGGGTGGGGTTGGCCACACTTGGCAGCAAAGGAAGCTGGGGTATTTAGTATTTGAGGGCTGTGTAGCTGCTTTTGTTACTCTATTTATTTTAGTCACTTGTATAAAACACCAAATAAAGCAATAGGGGCAAACTCCCCACGCCTCTGGCTCCTTTCTTTGGGAGGGAGGCAGGCACTGAGGGAAAGGACTGAGACACAGTAGCAAAGCACGACTTGTTAGACTTTATTTGTGAGGCAGTGAGTACTCCCTCTGAGAGCAGGCACAGTCCTGGGGTGAAGCCCCTTCAAGGCAGTACCAGGGCCCACAGGAAAGGGGCCTGGGCTTTGGCTTGAGATTGAGAGAAGGCACATTCCTGGCCAGGCCCTGGCTGGGAATATTCAGAAGCCGAGGGGGTTGCTAGTGACCATACCACCCTGCTCCACCAAGGCCTTGGAGATGCTTTTGAAGTTACGGAAGAGCTCCTGCTGCTGGGGGTCAGACTGCAGTGCAGCCATGTTCTCCCGAATCCGGGCTGCAGCCTAGAGAGAGGGAAGGAGAGGTTCAGGCCTATGTCTTGAGCCCCCTACCTGCCCATGGCAATCCCAGATCTCACCTCAATACACCAGCTGTCACAGAGCATTTTCTCATGCTGGGCTGTGAGGTGGCCCTCATTCAGGGATCTTGAGGCCCTGGTGGGAAGCAGGAGAAAATAAATACGGGCTGTGACCCTAGGAACCCCCTGCGGCTCAGGCTTCCCACACTGTCTCCTCACCTGGAAAGAACCACCACCATGGCATAGAGGTCAATGGCACTGTCTGCCAGACGCTGCAGCACAAACTGTTCATCTGTCAGGTAGATGGGGTGGGGTAGGGAGGGTATTAGTTGGAGGGAGAGGAAAAAGAGGGGATGGTAAGGGTATAGAGCTTACTCACTGACAATCTCTTTCTTGTATTTTATCAGCTTGGCCTCCACTGTGGTGGCAAACTGCTCCAGAGCTTGCACTGCCTGAAGAAATGAGGAAGGCACCCAGGGCTCAGAAGGGGGCCCAGCCCCATCAGCTCTTGACATAGGCTATCCCCCACCACTCTTGACTACTTTACCAGTTTACCACTCCGACTCAACTCCGGGTGGATGACGCCACTGAGACTCAGGCCACTGCCCAGCCCTGCCCGCCTTAGAGGAAGGAGGTGATTGGTTAGTTGCCATATACCACCCCATTCTGCCCTGCCTTACCCTGGCCCCTAAGCTTACCGCCTCAGCTGTTTGCTTGCCTCTCCTAACAGAAGGCCGGCATTCTCCAAAGGATTCTTTAGAGCATTGCCAAGCCCAGAGAGTTCCTTTCCTTTGTCCTGTGGGGGAAGAGGGTCTAAGAGTCAAGACTCCTTGTCTCACCCCTGGTCCCCCTCCAGTTCTCCCCCCTCTTTACCTTACAGCCCTGCAGAGCCACAAACAGCCGGAGAATGTCATTCGTCCCCTCAAAGATCCGGAAGATACGAACATCTCGGAGCACACGCTCTACTCCAGGCTCCTAGGATAGTGAAAGACAGATCATATGCCCCTGCTGAGATGTGCTTGTCTACGCCTCCTGGCCCAACTGCAGCTACTCCAGGCAGAAAACTCCTATACCTTCATGAAGCCCATGCCCCCCATGACTTGGATGCACTCATCTGTCACCTTCCAGGCTGCCTCCTAGGGACAAAGAAACATATAAGATTGGTATTAGAGCCAAGCTCCCAAACTGGGCTCTCCCTCCCCGCAGGCCTGGGACCTCACCGAGCCAAAGATTTTGCTGATGGCAGCCTCTATCTGGAAGTCCGTGGATCCCTGGTCCATGTTGCCACTCACCATGTAAGCCATGGACTGAGGTTGCATGGTTGGGATGTGGGAAAGAAAAGAGCTGCATCAGACTTGGCCCGATCACCCAAATCTCCAAGACCAGATTTACCCCAGCTCCCTGTGGTCCTTGACTTCTAACTCCATATGTCAGGCATGTTGAAATATTTGGTCCCCCAAGCCAGTTTATCAGGGGCTTCCAGAAATCTGACTTCTTGAAAAGGGTGAAGACGTAAGGATAGGTGTGGGGGGTAAAATAAATTTCAGGTACCACTAGAAGCACCTCAGCAGAACAGCATGGCTCTTCTTCTGCAGCGGCTGAGCTAACTATGCCTCCCCGCATCCCCTAGGGCATTGGTGTAAAGCTGGAGACCCACTGCCCCAGGTGCTGCTGGGGGTTGTAGTCTGACCCGACCGGGAAGACAACCACAGGGCTCTTGGGAGAAGATTGTGGGAGGATCCTTACCTCAGTCACATACTGCAGCATAGCCATCCGGGCCAGCTTCTCCTGGATTAGCCCAAAGTTGTGAATTTTCTCCCCAAACTGGATACGATTAGCAGCATGATCCACCTGCAGAAGGACATATGTCCCATTGTGGTTCTCTAGTCCTCCCAGGATGGAGGCTGGGCTGAGCCACAACCAAGAGGAGTTCAGTCTAGGCTGGACAGAGACCTAAGCTATCAGGTTTGGAACAGCTGGTGTGGGAGGGGTCTCTGGTAGAGAGAGTGCCTGCAAGGGAACGGACACATGAGAAGGGGGATAATGTGACTCATTCAAGATAGCTAGAGACTCAAGCAGGGTACTCACCGCCTTAGCAATGATGGCCTTCATGGTGCCTGCAAGGGCTGCAACCATGCCAAACCTTCCATTGTTGAGAATATGCATGGCAACCTTGAAGCCGCCTCCCACCTCACCCAGCACATTCTCTGATGGCACCCGTACTCCATCAAAGTACACCTCTGCTGTGTTTGAGGCCTTGATGCCCATCTTCTTCTCGGGGGGCCCACTGTGACGGACAAAGAAGCAGAGGCGTGTTCAAGTTATAGGGAAAATTGC
>NW_006442497.1:3177086-3183656 GCF_000325575.1 Pteropus alecto | reverse complement strand
AAGAGAAACTACAACTCCCAGCCCGCAAAGGGGTGTAGGCAACAGTTCCCTGCATGCCCAGAGGGCTGAGGCCTGGCCCTCCTGCTGCCATGTAGTGGGCTCATTGGTCATTGAAGCTAAAGCTTTAGATCAGTTACATATGTATTACAAAGGGAACATGCTGTCCAGCATGTTAGCTTTTGCATACATCCCCAGTGACCTGTAACAGCCATCTACTCTGGAGCTCAGTACTGTCCCGCACCCTGGCTCAACCTCTTCCTTCCCAAACCCACTCACTGGGTAACACCTCCAAAGCTCCTCTCTACCACAAAAGCTGTGATCTTCTCCTTTGTGGCTCCTGTGGCTGCGTCTGTAACTGGTGTCTTGGCAAAGACTGTGAAGATATCTGCCACTCCCCCATTACTGTGGAAAAATGAGGGTAGTCAGCGTGGAGGACAGAGTGGTGGGGCCTGGAAATGGGCAGAGGCGGAGAGGAGGGGAGAAATAGGAAGATTGCCTGATCCAAATCTTGCTTCCATTGAGAGTGTAATATTTTCCACAGGGGCTGGGCACAGCTGAGCTTCGGATGGAGGCTGCATCTGACCCACTTGAGGGCTCAGTTAGACAGAAAGCTGCTATAGTTTCCCCTGTTTGGCAGAGAACTCTTTTTATACTGGGCCCTCATTGGGCATGGCCCCTCAGTGCCCCACCCCTCAGCACCATAGTTACTCAACACCTTTGGCAATATTCAGTTTCTTCCCATTTCCCTTCTGGCCTGTTTGTGATACCTTCCCAGAATCTCCCCCAACCAACATGCCCAACTATGTGGTGATCTAAGTAGCACTGGCTTAATTTGTGCCAAGCCCGAGACACCCCCAATCCCTGGGGCTCCTAGGCCTGCCTCACCTGATGCCAGTTTGGGGAGGTATTTTTCTCTCTGTGCCTTCGTGCCAAAGAGCAGGATGCCTTTGAAACCGATGCTTTGATGGGCCCCCAGGGTGATGCCCACACCAAGGTCATGCATGCCCACGATCTCCACCAAGCGGGCATACTGGAGGGGAAGCAGGCATCTGGAGCTGTAACTGGCTGCATGTGGGCCTGCCCTTAGCAGGAAAGGTGGGCAACAGGGCAGGGCTTGACCAGGGCATCCCCACAAAATGAGGAAGTAGGGCCATGGCAGAGGACACTGGCTCATGTCCAACCAGGCCTTGGTGGGAGGGAGTCTTTCTACCCCATGTCAAGCATTCTCTACCTTAGAGATTTATTAGGATTTGGGGACCTGGGTGAGGTCCATGGCCCTAGGGGACTGTATGTAGTTTGGTGTTTGGAAGAAGTGTGTACCCATTGGGAGAATCAACATCCCACAGGCCCCCAGGGCAGAGGCTTAACAGAGACCTTGGCCTCAGGGGTGATGGAGCTGAACCCATCAAACTGGAGTAGACCAGGATATTGGGAAGTGACTGAGGGGCTCCCTCACCTGCGTGTTGCAAAGGCCAACACCACCCAGTTCACTGGGCACTTGCAGACCAAAGGCCCCCAGCTCCTTGAGGCCCTGTATAGTGGTCTCTTCCACCTGCTCCATCATGTCATTCTTGGCAGAATCGTTCACCTCCTGGGGAAGGCACAAGGTCCTACATACAGGCTCCTTTTGAGTTCCTTGACATCTCTCCCATCCCATCAGAAATCAAACTATTTCCCAGCCCAAGTCATTCCTCACCTCAAAGAACCGGGATACAGGCCCCACCAGCTCTTTGAGAAACTGTGTCTGCTCCTCGTTAAGCACTGCAGGTTAGCAGAGACCAGCAGGTCAGACCAGGCAGTTGGAAACCTGTGCTGTCCCTGCCCAGCTGTGACTACCCCTTTCCTCACCGGAGGGGTACGGAAACACCTGATCAATGGTGAGTTGGCCCTTGAACATCCCCACAGCAAAGGACCTGGATTCCTGCACGGGGAGAAAGGTGTTTCAGGGAGCCTGCTGGAGTGAGTCTGCCCCCGGCTTAACCTCTGCCGGACTCAGAGGCCACATACCGCATTGGCCTGTGTTTCCCTCCTCGAAGACTCATAGGAGAGAGAATCTGACTTGTCCAGAACCGCCTGGGGAAAAGGATAGTTAGCGCGGCAGAGAAAGAGTTGCCGAAGTGCCAAGTTGAGCAGAGGCGAAGAGCTAGGTGCCAGAAGAACGTATCCGGTGACCTTTCCCCTAGTTTAAAGGCCGGGGCACCTTGGCCTGCCCTTTCCCCTGCTGTCGGTGCCAGGCTGGTTAGCAAATGACTGGCACCAGGAGGGAGACTCCTGTCCGCGGCAGGGAGGGGAAAGCGGAGGCGGACGCCCACCCTGAACCCCCACTCCCGCTTCCAAACCTGCCGTTACTTACCTGAGTGGCCCCACTGGCATATAGTCGTCCGGCAGGGCATGGTCGGGGCGGTCCCAACAGAGCACAGGGCCGCGAGCTGAGAGAAATGGGAGTTCAGTCCGGGGCTGGGCCATAGAGAGGCCCACTACCCAGTCCCTTCAGGGATATACAAACCTTCCGTCCCCGAATCTCAGTAGCTGCCGTCCCACGCTAGGAGCCTTCCTCGCCGCCTGCATGTCAGAACCAATCCAGTTGTCACAGACCTGAGCTGTGATCTAACGCTTTGGTTCTGTCAGCCAAAAAGTCTGGGTACCCGCACCGTGACTCATCCTCCACAATGCAACTGGCGGCGGGCGGTGCTTCCGGCATCCGGGGCATGCTGGGAGCTATAGTTCTGGAGCGCCCCTTAGCTCTGCATTCTGGTTGACTTAAGGAGATCTCCAAACGTCCCGATATCTCCAAACGTCCCTTGTCTCCCCCAAACTCCTTCATCCCTCCTGTTCCAACTAGAGTGTAGCCTTCAGAAGGGGTGATGGGATAGGCTGGGACTGAAGAGAAACGAGTTTAGGCAACTACAATCTGAGAGATGGAGAGTGGTCTGAAAGGAGGACTTCCAGCTGAAGTTAGAAAAGAGAGGTGGGAAGAGAGAAGTGTAAGATAGA
This sequence comes from Pteropus alecto, assembly GCF_000325575.1. Classification (NCBI taxonomy): domain Eukaryota; kingdom Metazoa; phylum Chordata; class Mammalia; order Chiroptera; family Pteropodidae; genus Pteropus; species Pteropus alecto. Next base: position 3,180,662 of record NW_006442497.1, on the reverse strand, counting down.
TGCCAAAGGCAGAGGCGACTCTTTGGGGTCCCTCAAAATCAGTCTCCACAAAAGGGAGGGAAATGGTGTGGTGGGGGACTCAAGCTGGGGTGGAATGTCCCAAGCATATTCTCCTAAGGCCTAGGGAGTGTCACTAACAATGGAACATCTAAATTTTCCTAGTAGGAAGGCTCTCCTCTTCTTTCCCCCTTATGACATCTGAGAACTTACTCAACATCTATCTTTCTGTCCTCTGTTCTTTCCTGAGACCATGTGCTCAGGCTAGACCTCTAGGCCTCTAGGCAAATGGAGTCTTCCCAGGACCCAGAGAAACTATAGGAATTCTCATGTTTCTATCCTCTCCCACACTTCTCTAGCCCTGGGGCAAAAAGTCTCAGGTAATTTCTGCTATTCCCACTGGGGACAGGCCCAGGAGGAGAGAGAGTGCTAGGCTCAATTACTTTTTTTTTTGAGCTATTGGAGCCTTATTAGGTGTGATCTCCTTCTCCAATCCCTTAGGAAAGTGTAGCTACGTTATGCCTGTCCTTTGGGCCAGGTTATGTGGAGCAAGGTGGTGGTAGTGGTACCTGGGGAAGAATGAGATATTGGGTCAGTTCAGAGAATGACTACTTCACCTAACAGCTAGAATTGGGTGGGGGAGAAGGCAGCTTAGCTCCAATACTGGAGGATTAGGGAGATTAAAGTCGGAGAAGAGAGAGATGTCTGAGAGACCAAGAGGTGAAAAACAGGTGTCCTTGTGGAGGAGAGGCCTAAGGGTGGAATGGGGAGCTGTGACTCTGGAGAGCCTTCTCCTTGAACCTTTCCATAGACCCTGGGGTGAAATGGCAAAGGGTGGAAAGAGGACGTGAGTGCTTTGAGCTGTTTTTCTTTGTTGTCCCAATCCACCTACCCTCATTTGCATTTCATCAGCTCCCAGGTCAGCCCTCTGGCTCCTGGCTCCCCCACTATTGCGATGGGCACCCCCTCTCCTCACGGTGCTACACAGTGACCTCTTCCAGGCCTTGCTGGGTAAGTAGCCCCAATTTTCTGAAGGGCAGTGGTGGAAAAGGCTGGCCTGGGCCTGTGAGGGCAATTTACTGAACTTGAGGACTGGTTGGGAGCCTGGAGATCATTTGGTCCAAGCAAGAGCCTCATGCAGGGGTCATCCCCAACAATGTCCCTCCTCAGTGTCCACCAGCCTTGGCTGGGGGAGCTTCTCCCTTACCAGACAGAAAAAGGTGAGACGATGGTGGCCAGGGAGGCAGTGGGTGGAAGAGGGTAACTTAGCACTGTTCTTGTGACAGATATCCTGGACTATTATGAGGCTTCCATCTCAGAGAGTGAGGTAAGGGGGTGAGAGTGGGGTCCTGACTTCCTGAGGGAATGGGCAGGGCTAGAGGAGTGAGCAAAGTACTACTGATAATTGAACTGAGAGACTTGGAGACCCTGGGGATAAAATCCTGAGTCAGGGGCACAGAGAATGCACTTTCCTGTCCTTTAGCCCCTTCTCCCTCTTGCTCCCCCCTTTTCTTTGCCTGCCCCAATTTCTGGCACTAAAGAGTCCAAGAAGTCTTTTTTGACTTCCTCCTGTGGATCTTGAGGGAGAACTAAGCCCCTGGGATTCCCTCCTGCCTGCCCCTCCCTCATCACTAGCCCTGCCGTGGCCTCTTTTCAGTATTTAGATAACCATGGTGGTCTCAGCCCATCTAGGGATGCTTCCTCCTACAAGAAATGAAATCCATCCTCATCATGTTTACTGTCATTGCTGGTGGCTGGCCAGTTCTCCATGTTTGCCTTACGGCCTCTCTGCTTCTGCTTCCATCTCCTTTCCCATTATCCGGGTTCCTGCCAGCACTGAAGGAGTTAACTCTGCCAAGGCACCCCCCATTCTCGCTCCTTGCTCCCTCCCTCCCTCCCCCTGCTTCCTCTCTCCTCCTCTCTCCCCTTCCCTCCTCGGCTCCACGGCTCCCTCGGCCGCTGCCACCTCCAACCCCCCCTCAACTCCTCCGTACGGTCCCTAGCCCCTGGCTGGTAGGCAAGACACCCCCCCCACCCAGGGGATCCCTGAAATCCAGTCCCCTCCTCCACCTCAGCTCATGCCCCAGCCCCTGAACTCCGGGGCTGCTAGCCCCCGGTGCCCCCGCCCCTCTTGAGAACCGGGGTGTGCTCCCCAAGCCCCCTCCCCTCCATTGGGGACCCCCTTTTAGGGCCCCCTTCCCCTCCCTCCCACGCTCCTCTACCCTTCCTTTCTCCAAACCCCCCATTCCCCTCTCACCCCTCCCCCCATCCTGGCCCCCCCTGCAAAAGTGGGGTGCGGAGGGGGGAGGGGTGAGAACCCAAGGAGGGGAGGAACGAAACTCTGATGAAGTCAGAGCCCCTTACCCGCCGCCGCGGCCAGGCCCCCCAACATGGACTGTCTCTGTATAGTGACAACCAAGGTAAGCATTATGGGGCTGCTCTAAACTGGGGGAAGGGTCTGAGTTTGCCGGGAGAGGTTAGGCATACCTAATCAGGGGCTGAGAGCCCTTGAGTGAGCGCATCAGAAGATGTATTGGGGGTCCTAATTTAGTTTTGGGGTTCACGCTTGAGAAAATGCTGGGTTTGGCCACAGGTGCCCCCTGAAGTGATCCCTTTGTACCTGTAGAGAAATGAAAAATTGGGGGTATACTGTGGTTTGGTGGGTCTGGTGGGTTTTGGGGTTAACCAGTGATGTTTGAGGGGGACTTATTTAAGGAGAAACGTGGTTCACATGGGACTCGTGTATGTTAGAAGGTGGGCTATGTGGGGGATCCTCTTTCCTCCTGGGGAACAAGCTGGCTTTAAAGTGCCTTGTCCTATGTCAGGGGGCTTCTGGCATGGGGGTTGAAGGTTATTGGTTGTGAGTGCCTGACTGGTCTGGGGATGTCAGCAGGTGGTAAGGGGTGGGCCTTCAGGCTATAGAATCATCGTCTCCTGGTAGAAACATTTGGGGGTGCTCTCTCAATTTGAGGGAACTGTCAAGTTAGGGTTCAATCATATGGAATGGGCAGAGTTGAGAGTTGTCAGAGGGCTGGGGCCTGACATAGGATCACCTGAGGGAATGGACCAGGTGAGGTTAGGATCTGGGGTACTCCCATGGGAGGCAGAAGGTTGCAGCAGCTGAGGTTGCCAGCTCTTGAAGAGGATGATAGGTTTTGGAAGAGAGGGGATTTGAGGAGGGGGACCAGGTGGGTGGTGCAAAATTTGGGGGTGGCCCAGAAGATGCCCAATATCCTCATCTCCTCCCACACTGGAGAAAGAAGGAGAAGAGCCGATGGAGGGGAATGTTCCTGTTATCCCTGACACTTGGGATTAAGGTGGGGGAGGACACCTGGATTTAAGGTGACTTGGGTGAAAAAGAGTAGGAGGAGGGCAGGGCTGACAGCAGTGAGGATCTGTACCAGGGTGTCTGTGGTCGGAGCCTGGAAAGGGCAGGTGATATTGGATGGGGAGCACAAGCAAGCTCCTGGTAGATGCAGAATACCTAGGTCTTGGCTGTGAGACTCTGGGACTGGAAATCTGGATGCCTGGTGTGTGGAGGGAGGCTTGGGCGGGTGGCAGGCAGCTGGGGGTTGGGGG
>NW_006442497.1:3173666-3176951 GCF_000325575.1 Pteropus alecto | reverse complement strand
GGAAGTGGGGGCCGGGGAGGCGGGGTCTGGGTGAGTCACAGGCTGGGGAGGGGGTTATATTTAGTGGGAACTGCTGTTTCTTGGGGAGGAAGCTGAGGACACACATGTTCCCTGCCACAAACTCACTAATGTGTGTACACATGCATCGTGCATGTGTGAGCATGGATGGAAGAGATTGGGGGCTGAGGCCCTTTAGGTCTGGAGTTCCCACCCCCTCTCCAGGGCTATCTGCTCATTGCCCTTTCTGTGAGCGTTCTCCCACGCTTCTTTCCCCCATCCCCTGTAGTTTCAATAGATTTGAGGGGCCTCAATTTCTCTGGCCTGCTCTCCTTTAATGTCCTCTGGTCCTCTGCTCCTCCTGTCTCCTGCCCTTAGCCTGTCCCTTAGCCTTAGGCTCCCTGGCTGTGGTCCCGTGTATAGGTGTATTTAGAAAGCCAGTTGGAATGTGTGGGCTCAGCTTCCAACACGTGAACACATATGTGAGCGAGGGTGAAGGGCTTGCCTGCACTAGCAGCTATTCTGGGAGGGGTGCGCTTATTCATCTCCCAGGCTTCTACTCCTTCGATGGAGCCTAAGGTTGAGTATCTCTTAAGGAAGGAGCCTTGCTCAGAGAAGATCATGCATTTGGGGTTTTACAGAGGCGTGGAGACCCAGGGTTGCCACATTCCTTGGTGGGAAAACTTGTCAGTCTCCGGATGGCAGGGACTCCAACTCCCATAAGGCCCTGAGGCACAAGACCCCTCAGTGTTAGAGGATTGCTGCCTGTAGGGCTGTTGGGAGTTGTAGTTCATCTCTATCCAGGGCGGCAGAGGGTAGCCCTGGAGAAGCCAGCAGGGGGCAAACGGCTCTTGTCCCCCCCCAAAATGCTGGGTGGTGTAGGGAGTGCTCAGGCTTTGCGGTCGTAGAGCTTCCCAGCTCCGTCTGAGAGTCCTCCATCTTTCATTGCCTATATTTAGACTCCTGCCGCAGTAATTTAAGGAACATTTATTGAATGCCTACTTTGTGCCCTGTGTTTTGTGCTAACTTTGCCTTTGTAGCTATCACTGGCTCTTATTCTGTGCCTCTATCTCTGCCGGTGTCTCTCGATCTCTGAGCATCTTTCTCCCACTCCGCCCCCGTCCCTCCCCCTTCTCCCTGAGCTGCTGCCGCCGTTGCCATGGTAACCGGCGACGACTGAAGTTGCGTGGCGGACTTGAGGGCCGGGCGAGGGTGGCGGAGGGTGGAGCAGAACTCGTGGGGGAGGGGCAAAGTGGGTAAAGACTTGGGGTATTTGGCCAGAGCCCGAGAGGCGAAGCAGTTAAACCCTCCGGGTGGTCCTTATTGGGCAAAGCTAAGGTGACGGGGGCGGGGCAGTTTGGCTAACTGCCTCATCATTGGCCGACAAGGGGCGTGGAGGGACAGTGTGGGCGAGGCCGGGGGGCGGGGGAGCAAATGGGCGGGAAGTGGACGGAGGCGTGGTCTTCTGGAGGCAGTTGGGCGGGATCTGGCTTACTCTCTCTAGGGAGGCGGGCGACAGCCCGCGGAAAGGGGCGGGACCTTAGGACTGACTGAAGTGAGGGCGGGGCTGACCCGGCAGGGGCGGGGCGTGGCGTGATCCCATGTGCCGAAAAGAGACAGGGTTTGAGGAGCTTGTTGTCTAAGTAACTGCTAGGCGTGGGGGACTTTGGAAAGGAGAATCCAGGAGTTTGGCGATCTGACGTCTCAATTTTCCTAAGATGGAGGCCTGTTCAGATTTCATCAGAGCACCTCCTACCTCAGCTCTATGTTCCTGGGAGACGGTTGCTAGGCGACAGCGAAGTCCTTGATTGCTGCGTCGCCAGGCAACGGGGAAACGGAAAATGGAGGGAAAAAGGAAATGGGCTGGGGTGGGGGAGGGTCTTAGTGGGTCACAGCGCCCACTGGTGGAGAACAGTGCATTTTTTATTTTATAAGTAATTTTGAGTCCAGCCCCTTCCGCACTGGCTCCCTCTGAAGATATAAGCATTCTACCCAGATAGGAAATTAGGGCATTGGGGGTCATCTTGGGGACCCATCTAATAGGCTCCAGTCAATAGGAAAGAGGGTGCATAGGCGAAATTGTAGGGAAGTCTGTCCTTTCTGCCTGTGTGGGCGTTTTAGAGAAGCCAGAGAAGAAGATTTGAGAAGACTGCTTACTGGGCTTTAAGAGTTGGAAAGGTGGGCGTTCAATGGGAGAATATTTGGAAGAGATACTTTCAAGTCCAGTTGTGAGACAGTGGAAGCCTCTGAAGAGACTCGAGGCCGTCTGTTTGGGGTGTTCTGGAAAATTTGTGGGTCACTGCAAATTACAGGCCAGATCTTAATTTGGTGAATATTTTTTAAGGCTTCAGTGTGGGGCAGATAGATATATTTGGGAGCAATCTTCCAACACAATTGGAATTCAGAATCGTGGAGGGGATGTTGAGAGGCAGGGGAAGCAGCCAGAAAAGGGAGTAATGTATGAAACAGTAAAGTAAAGGAATAGGAAAATATCTTTTAATTTAAGGATTTGGGAATAAATTGAAGAGGTTGCAATTTATTTTGGAGGATCGACTTTTTGGTATATTAAGTATTCCTTGAAATTGAGGTCTGGTGGTATTGGGGGCTGATATATTAGAAAGTCAGGAGTATTTCATTAGATTCAGAGATTTGGACAGGGGACCTCAAACGAATTTGAGGACATTTGATGTTTATATTAGAACAAGGGTAATATTTGCACTGATTTCAAGGTCTCTGTTAGTGGATCGGGAATAGATACGACTTTAAAAGGGATGATTTAGGGGATAGATTAATTTGAGGGCACGACAAAGATCTGTGGCCCTTAAACTCTTGAGAAGCATTATCTGGCTATCGGGCTGGACTGCTGGTTAGAATAGATGTCTTGGCATCTGAGGGGATGCTGTCCACATTAATCTTTGGGGAGATTGGAGAAGGGGCTTGTGGGAGACAGTTTAAATCTTTTAGGGGTCCTTCTGAAGTGGGAGAGACGTGCTGCTTCCTTTCCTGCACCCTGAGAGTCCAGTAGTGATGAGCGGTCCGGTGAGGAATAGTTAAGAGCCTGATGGTTTCAGGAATAGTTACGGGCCTGATGATTTTAGGGGTGAGAGACTAGGTGGAATAAGTGGTCCCTGAGAACCGGAGCGATAAATTGGTAAATTTTAGGATTGTCTCTATTTGTAGACGGGTCAGAATAGTAGACCAGAGGAAACACGGAAGTTGATGGCTAAGAGGGTCTGCCCTCACCCCACCTCCCATCGTGACGCTCTCCCGCACTGCGCAGGCGCTGTA
>NW_006442497.1:3158563-3173438 GCF_000325575.1 Pteropus alecto | reverse complement strand
CCCCTCCCCTCAGTCCCCCTCCCATTCTCCATGTCGGCTCGGAACAGATTCGCCTCCATGTGTCTCTGCGTGGTACGTGCCGCGGTACGGGCTCCGGCCCTGCTCCCCTCTCCCCAGACTCCCCAAATCTCAGGGCGCAAGCTTCAAGTGCTGTCACTGTTCCTTCCACTTGGCGCGGGGTCTCTGGGTTGCAGTGTCTGGTGGACAGATGCAGTGGGTCGCCCCTCCTATCATCATCCACTTTCACTCACACCCCTCTATTTTGGGGATTCAAGCCTCAGTTCCAGGTCATTCTGAGCAGCTAGTGCACCAGTTAGGAGGGCGCCAAGGGGGAAGGAACAACAGTGACCCCCTAGGCCTTTTACTTGTCTTATTCCCTAAAATATTGGGCATTCAGACTTGGTCCCAATAGCATCTGAGCTGTTGGCAGGTTCGGGCCCTGAGTCCTAGTAGGGTAAAAGAGGGGATCCTCCTTTCCTGCTTGTCCTTCTTTAGCTGTCTTGTCATCTGTGACTGAGAGGTGCTGACCCTGATTCCCACCTCCCAGTATGCAATTTCCGAATTATGCTCCCCTCCATCTCTTCAGAAAATTTTCCTTTTATTTCTCCCTTTACTACATGTAGTTCAAAAATTTCCAAGGGCTGAACATAGGCCCTAACCTCCGTCAGCCACATTCTGGGAACTTTGTACCCTTTCCTCATTCCCTAATTGTCACATTGTCTCCCACTCTGGAGGAGCCTTTTCCTCAGTCCTGGATCACCCCCTCCGTGGGCAGGTGGGGCAAGGAGAGGTGTCTGCAGTCTCATTGTGATAAAAAAAATTACCTTTTTTCCCTCCAGAATAAACAATGAATTGTCTCTTCCTATGCCTCCATTTATGTGCACCCTGACATTTCATCATCATTCAGGAATTTTCTCTGTGAGGCGGGGGTGAAGATGGAGGAGAATTAGGCTCAAACCTCTCCCAGACTCTAAAACTTGAAGCTGCAACCCTTGGCCCCACCTCATTTATCATGCAGGGAATTGGGGGGCCTTGTGAAATGAGAGAGAACTGCCTCCTCCCTTTCTTCCTGGACCCTCCAGTTCTGGGTAAATGTCACTCGGCTCTTGCGCTGTCAAGGCCAAAGAGCACCTTTTCATGGTGTGGAATGAACAATCTCTTGCAGTTCATCAAATTCTGTTATCTAAGATGGCTCAGCCTTTGAGGAGGACTATTTAGCTTATACTCCCCCCTCCTTTTCCTTCTCTGCTTTTTGTGCCCATGGTATTGAAACCTGGAGCTCAGGATTCTCTCTCCAGGTCTGTGGACCAGGAAAAGAAATGTATCTTCACAAGCCCATATTTTCCTGCTTAAAGGCTCTTCAAATGTTTCGAGGTACTTCCCGATGTTAGTTGTCTCTCTGTCCTGGGTTTGAGAATCTTCATGTTGCCAGCACCATTTCCCTCCTCCTATTCTCTTACTGTATCCTGAGTTATAGCCAAAGTTGAGTTACATTCTCAACCTTGGTTCATCATCCTCAGAAATTTCAGAATCATACTCTAGTATCAGGAATTCACCTCGATAAGCTTCCTCCAGTTGGATCTTGCCCTCCAAATGTTGGAGTACTCTCGGCTTCTTAGACACTTTTTTGAGAGGGAAATTCTGCCTTCTCTTTTGATCTATGTATACCGAGGAGTGTACTCTGTCTTCTCCAGTCTCTGAGGGAGCCCTGCATATGTTCCCTGAGCCTGGAGTTTGGGAGGGTCTGCTTCTGTGGGGGCTGGCTCCTGAGGAGAGGAACAATGCGAGAGCAGAGGCTGATGTGGAGGACCCAGGCAGGATTGCTGCCCTTCACTGCTGTCTCCACCTGCCCTTTCTTCTCTCTCTCTCTCTCTCTCTCTCTCTCTCTGGCTCTCAGTTAATCTTGTTTACTGGTGTTCCTATTAAGCTAACACAGGAGGCCCTTGAGATGGCAGGTGGTTATTTGAGAAGGGAGTCAGGGGTCATGTTGGGTCTTTCACTCTAAAAGGCCGGAGGGAGACCAGGATTTTACTCTGAGGCTCAACACTCCACCCTCTTCCCCAGTCAGGGAACCTTGAACCTGGCACCCATTCCTGGCCCCCTCCTGAGCCCAACTGCCTCTGTCCTCCCCCTTCCTCCCTCATCCCCTTCTAGTACATCCGATTAGCTGCCTGGGCTGTGAGAATTTGTAGGGGTGGGGCCGGACTCTTGGGGCCCCTCTGCTGACTACTTGGGAACCAGTGGGGGCCTTTGGAGGAAAAGCTGGCTAGGTTTAGCTTTGTCCTGCCTGGGGAGCTGATGCCAAATACCTGCTAATTGAAGGGCCTGACTGTGGTCCCTGCCTCGGGCATGCAAGGTGCTGGAGAGCCAGTCTCATGGGGTAGAGGCTGTAGTGGGGCCACTGAGGCAATGAGAGCGAGGTGGCAATGGGATGGAATGGGTAGGAAGAGCAGTAACTGTAGCTTGGAGGAAGGAGCTTACAACATGGGGAGTGGGATTAAATAAGTATCGAGGGAAGTGGGATGAAGATGATGAGAGAAGCAAAGAATTTGGGGATGGATATGGAGAATGTGGGTATCACTGTCAGAGGGGCTGGAGCTCTGAAGGGATGGAGAGACTTAACTGAAGGCCTGGGAAAGGGGTGAAGAAACAGAGGCCAGGGGAGGGAGTGTGCTGGGTAGAAAGCTGGGGTCCTAGGATCTGAGGAAGAGTTGGGGGATAGGGCAGGGATTTGGGAAGAGATGAGAGATGCCTAAGCCTTGGCAGGAGAGGGGGCTGTGGAGAGGGTGGAGAGAGGGGAACCAATGGGCTGGAGAAGAGGGAGGGGGAGGAGCTGGTCAGGCCCCAAGGCCTTTCGCACTGCACTGGCTGCGGGGAGAGGAGGCAGGCAGCCCAGGAGCCCGAGGCACTGGGTTGGCCCCAGTGACACTTCCATCCCCGTCCTCAGAAATACCGCTATCAAGATGAAGACACGCCCCCTCTGGAGCACAGCCCGGCCCACCTCCCCAACCAGGTAAACGCCCCCGAGTTGGTGCACGTGGCGGAGAGGAACTTGTCCCACCTCGAGGCCGTCCACGGGGTCGTGGGCCACACCCACCTCTCCCCCCTCAAGGTAGGAGACTCAGGCTGCCCCTTCCCCAGTGTGGCCCTCGGAGCCTCGGAACTACGACCACCCCAAGGGCCGGTAGGGAGAGAGCCGTAGGTGGTGGGAGGCTGGGACTGGGGGTCTGGGTCTTGGGCTCCTGGGGCCTGGGGAAGGGGGTTTTTTGGGGGCTAGAAATACCTTGTTCTCACAGAGAAGAAACAGGCCAGGCAAAAGTGGGAGTGTGTGTAGAGCTTAAAGCCAGGGTGTGTGTGTGTGTGTCTGTTGTCTGTGTCTTCATGTCTTTGCACACATGTGTTGACATGTGTGCATCCCCCAGGATGCTCACCAAGCCCAGGGCCTCTTCATTCCTTCACACTTTCCACCTCTGTGTTCATTTTCTATGTCCAGAGCTCTATTCAGAGGTCTTGCTGCTCTTGTTTGCTCTTGTCCCTTCCCTGCCTCCTCCCCCCACTTCTGGCCCCTGGGCCTAGCTCTCCCTGTCCCCCTAGTCTCCAGCTCTTTCCATCTGTGTGGCCTAAGACTTCTAGTTGTGGGGCTTTTCTGCTTCTGTCCCCTGCCCCAGCCTTTGCTCTGCTCCTGTGCTCCTTCCCCTCCTCGCTGCCTTTCCCTCCCTGCTGGCTGGCTGGTTCTTGATGCTGTCTCTCTCTTCCTCCCACGCGCTCTCCTCCCTCTCCTTGATCCCCAGCTCAGGTCCTCTGTGGCCTAATCAGTACTATTCCTTGGCCAGCCAGCTCCCCCCCTCCCCCTTATCCCCTTCACTGTTCATCACTTCTCTCCTTTCCTCCCATGCCTCCCCTCTCTCATCCTCTTGGGCTCTCGCTTCCACCCAGATATTTTTTATGTACCCCATCTGTCCCATTATTATTTACCACCACTTGTTTCCCCTTCTGCTTTGTGCTCACATCAGACTTTCCTTCTTCAGTCCTGGGGAGGCCTTGTTTCTGAGACTTCACATTCTCTAGTCTACTTTTCATCTTCTACTTCGGTCTTCTCTTCTGGGGGCACATGATGGGGAGGAAAATGGAGAACACCAGGCAAACTGTGAGATTGAGGGTAACACTGTGGGGTCAGGGCTGGGGTTCCAGTATCCTGTGGGATGCCCTGGGAAGCGGGAGGTTGCTGACAGTTCATTAAGAAGATGGTGAAGAAGTTTCTGAGTGTAGGGATGAGGAAGCAGGGACTGGACTGCAGTGGGTTCTGGGGTGAGGAGGAGGTGGCTGACAGGAGAGGAGTTGGAGAGAGAAAGACCATACTCTGGCTTGTAGCAAAATGGAGAGACAACAGAAGGGTAAGAGATCCCGGGGCAGGGGACATACTGAGATGAGACTGTGAAATCAAGGCAGCTCATTGAGAGGAAAGAAAGTAAGGCCCTGGAGATGGGGAGATGGTACAGAGTATTCCTAAGAAACTTGGGGGACTGCAAAGAATGAAGGAAAGAAGACTGTAGATGGGGCCATTTAGTTCCTGGGGAGGAGGAGGAAGATGAGAGAAGGGACGCTTGAGAGGTGGTAGTTAGTACAGTGCTAGGGAGCTGGAGTCAGAGCTCAGGTAGTGGAAGGAGAGCGTGCTAGAGGCCTAAGCATGGAGGGAGGGCTCAGGACAAGGCCTGAGCTGGTGGACAGGAGAAATCCCAATTTTCAGAGGAGATGGGGAGTGGGTTGAAAATGAAGGATTGTGATTTGGGGATAGAATCTTGAGGGTTTGAACATGAGGTAAGGGCTGGAGTGGTGCTGATCTCTCTGGGGAATCAGAAATTGAGATGGAGGATAAGGGCAGGAGAGTAGTAAGGGATGGGGCTGGAGGGTGGGATAGGGACAGGGAAGCAGACGGAGAATGGTGGTTGGGGTTGGAAGATGTAAATTGAAAGGTGGAACAGTGATGTAGATGGAAGATGTGGGATGACGTAGAGAGGGATGAGAAGCAAAGAAGATTGTCCTGGATGAAGGATGGGGCCCGAGGAGGAGGATTCTAGGATGTGGATGGGAATTGACCACAGCCTCTGGAATGAAAGATGGACATGTGGATGAGATTTTGGTGTCAGTGACTACTGGTTGCACAACAGCATTTGAAGGCTCAGAGGATGGTGTTAATAGGTTTATGGGTTTGAAATTTATCATACAGCTTGAAATTGGTAATGTGTAGTACTGAGAAACAGCAGGAGAGAGCAGAGACCCCTTTGGAGGGGGAGAAGGAGGAGTCTGGGGAATCGTGAAGACTGCTTCCCTCTTGGTAGGCTCTAAATAAATATTTGTTTAAGGAGGCCATAGGTTGGGGATCCTGGAAGGAAGCTCTTGGCAGCCTCTCCCCGTTACCATGGAGATGTGGTTTTCGTTGCCCTGGCAATTGGGGAAGCCCCTAAGACCAGCCTAAAGCTGGCCCCGCCCCAAAGTCTAGAGACCTTGCTGCTTCGAGGCAACGTCAGGGGCCTGGGCACGCCCCACTTTAACCCTTTCGTGAATGAAGTGGGGAAAGGAATAGATGAGAGGATAGGACCCGGATGTCTTTCACCACTCCCCCTCCTGACGTCCTTTGCACTGCGTAGGGTGAGGGGCGTAGGGAAGGAAGGAAGGGTGGTTATTAAGGATGCACTGCGCCCATCAACCTCTTCAGCCTGGACTTCTCTCGGCTTGGCTAACGAGGGGGTGGGGCCCAGGGCAGGAGAGGCAGGGCTACTAGATCCCTTCTGACTTGGGGAGTCTGGTTACCCCTAGGCCACGCTCCACCCACCTCCTGTTGTCCTGACGACAGGGCCTCCAGGAGGTGGGTCTCCCCAGGCCTTGGCTGGGCTTAGATACTGTTGCTAGGCAACAGGGTCCCTAGAGGAAGGGGTGGATTGGATGGCTGGTGGGCGACAGGGAGGGAGGGGCCTGCATCTGGGGGAACCCTGGATTCTCAGGGCCCAGGGTTTAGAGCAAATGTGTGTGAAGATGAGGGGCAAAGCTGAGGGAGAGTTATGAAGGTGCATGTGGGTGGATAGGGAGAGGGATGGCGGCAAAAACGGGGGACAGGATCCGGTGGACATAAACCCTGGGGTGTATGTGTAGCACATAAGGCATGCAACACCATGTGGTGTTACATCCGGTGAGAGGTTGCCCCCTCAGCCTGTCCTGCCCCCCACTCTTTACCATCTGTTGCTCCCCCATCTGGCTGTCTAACTTCCAGCTTCAGACACCTCCTTCCACATTCAGGGGCCCCTGGCTGGGCAGAGTTAGGTTCACGCACATGTGCGCGTGTGCGTGCGTGCGTGTGCGCGTGTGTGTGTAATACAGGTTGAGGCTGGGTTCTTGAGGGACTCTTAGGGGTAGCAGAGCAGGCTTGGTTAAGAGGTCGAAGGTAGCCAGCCTGGTAAGACTCTTGGTTACCGACTCCTTCTTGAGCCAAGGCTCAGGAAGCTTTTCATCTCTTTTTTTCCTCTCACAGGCCAATTCTCCCCCTGTGATTGTCAACACAGACACCCTAGAAGCCCCGGGATATGTGAGTTGTTTATATTTTGGAGGCATTGCAGAAAGAGGGAGAAAGGGAGAACCTGAGTCCCAGCAGTAGGGGAGGGGTAGGTTCTCAGGTGGGAATGTCTATCTCACTGTTTCTGTTTCTGGTCTGTGCTGGAGTTGCAGGTGAATGGGACCGAGGGGGAAATGGAATACGAGGAGATCACATTGGAAAGGGTGAGCAAGCTCCTCCAACTGAGGTCCCCTTTGTTCCCTGTCTGTGCTTTTCTCTTTGCCCCTGTTTTCCAGGTGGCCATCCTATTAATCCTATCCCTTTCTTCTCTGGTCACAGATCCCCAATTCATTCTCCTCCCTACTCACCTTGCCAAGAGTGGGCAGTGAGGAGAGCTGACCCTTTTCCCCTCCTTCTTCCCAGGGTAACTCGGGTCTGGGCTTCAGCATCGCAGGTGGCACCGATAACCCGCACATTGGTGACGACCCGTCCATTTTCATCACCAAGATCATTCCCGGAGGGGCTGCGGCCCAGGATGGCCGCCTCAGGTGGGAAGAGGAGACAGGGGTTAGGATGCCAGTTCCCTTGAATGGAAGGGCCAGGGCGGCAGGAAGCTCCTGGCTCAGGCCTGCCTTGCTGCCCTCAGGGTCAACGATAGCATCTTGTTTGTAAATGAAGTGGATGTTCGGGAGGTGACCCACTCAGCTGCGGTGGAGGCTCTCAAGGAGGCAGGCTCAATAGTCCGCCTCTATGTCATGCGCCGGAAACCCCCGGCTGAGAAACTCATGGAGATCAAGCTCATCAAGGGGCCTAAAGGTAGTGATGCATTATGTTGCCACCCTCATGTTAACTGTCCCCTGCCCAAGGCCTGTTTCTCAGGCACCTGGGCACCCACCTCTGCCCTTTGCTCTATCCAGGTCTTGGCTTCAGCATCGCAGGGGGGGTAGGGAACCCACATCCCTGGAGATAATAGCATCTATGTAACCAAGATTATTGAAGGGGGTGCCGCCCATAAGGATGGGAGGTTGCAGATTGGAGACAAGATTCTGGCGGTGAGGACCCTTATCACTTTTCTAGCCTACACTTGGGTCTCACTTACTGGCCCTGAGCAGACCCAGGCTGCCTTATCAGCTCACCCCCAGTGCCTCTGTCTTGAGGCTGTTTCTGGCTCCGTCTGAGCTCTGCTTCCCTTGACCCCAGGTCAACAGTGTGGGGCTGGAGGACGTCATGCATGAGGATGCTGTGGCAGCCCTGAAGAACACGTATGATGTTGTCTACCTAAAGGTGGCCAAGCCCAGCAATGCCTACCTGAGTGACAGCTATGCTCCCCCAGACATCACAACCTGTGAGAGCCCTCCAAATCCCAAAGCTCCCCATGATCCATCCCAGTTACCTCCAAGACATCCCCAGTGACTGTTCCTCTTTAGATGCTCCTTGTGAAATAGCTACAACTTCTGCCACTTCCTGTGGTTGAAGAGTAGATGGATAATTGATTACTATAGAAAAACTAGAAATTATTATCCTCAGTCTCTCCCCCAGAAGGCACAAAGCTTGGTAGGTTTTATGGCTAATTTTATCAAATCCTGAAGGAATGGATTATTCTTATGCTCTCTCTGAGTATAGGAAAATATAAAAAGTTTTACATTTCATTTTATAAGGACAGTTCAAATGATCACAAAGATAACATAAAAAAAAAGTATAGGCCAGTTTTGCTTCTGAATAGAAATGTAAATGCTCATAATAACATAGCAAATCAGACACAACAGCATATTAGGGGAGTAACATTTCACAAAATAGGGTTTGTTTCAGAAAACTATAGGTAGTTCCATATTAGAAAACCTCTTCATTTGATTCATTGTAGGAGAAGGTTGAGGAAGAAAAACTGTAAGTTCATTTCAAATAGATGTGGGAAAGACATTTGATGAAATTCAACATCTATTTTCAGATATAAAAACTTCATAAACTAGGAACAGAGGCATTTTCCTTAATGTGATGAAGAGTAGTTATCAGAAACCAACAACGGACATTTTCTTTTCTTTTTTTTTTTTTTTCGGACATTTTCTAATGATAAAATCCTAGCAATGTGTCCATTCAGTTAGGAACTAGGCAAGGATGCCCCTTATTACTGCTGTTATTCTACATTGCTTTAGAGCAGGTTTTCTCAATGTTGATATTGTTGACATATTTGGACTCTATAGTTCTTTGTTGTGGGGGGTTGTTGTGTGCTTTGTAGGATGTTTAATAGCATCTCTGGCCTCTATCTGATGACAGTGGTACCCCTCTCTACCAGTCAGAACAACCAGAAATGTAAATGTCTATAAATATTGCCAAATGTACTCTCAGAGGGAAAATTCCCCTGCTTAAGAATCACTGCTTTAGAGATTTCAGGTAGTTGTAGTGAGGCAGGGAGAATAAATAGATGTTACATTTGAAAAGGCAGAAACAAGCTTGTCATTACTTATAAATATTATTGTCTATCATTTAGATTAAAATCTAAATGAATTAACTGAAAAACTTAGAAATAAATGGAAGGTTAACAATGTGGCCATATGTAAGAAAAATAATATTAGTAACTTCCCAGCAATAAAAAAATATAATAGGTAAAAAGATTCCTTTCACCATAGAAAAAAACTCTATAACATTCTTAGAAATATGAACTTGACAAGAAGTCCGTAAGATTTATATGAAGAAAATGAGGAAACCGAAGGACACAAAAAACTGGAAGAAATGGAGAATCACGCCATCTTTCTGGATGGAAAAACTTAGTATGCTAAAGATCTCAATCCTGTCCAAATGAATTTGTACATTTTATTCAATTCTAATCAGAGTTTAATGCTCCCACCCCCTAAGGTTTCCCTGGAAACTTAGCAGGTTGGTTCTAAAGTTCAATTGGAAAAATACATTTGGGAGAATATCTAAGAAATTTTTGGGAAAGGATAATGAAGCATGACTACCCCTATGAAATAGGAAATTGTACTATGAAGCTATATTAAAGTCACTTGATAGTATTTCTAAGTACTGTGACCTACCAGAAGGAACCTTAGCTCCTTGGAGAAAGGGCCGATTCCAAATTTTGGGCAAGAAATGTATAAGATGAGCTCATAACATCTTTTGTACTAGAAAGGAAGGAATATATCTAAGGCCGCTAGGGTCATGTCAAAGACACAGGAGCCAAATAAAAGGAGCTTCTCATGGCCATTCAACCAAAACTCATTAAATGTGTTCAAATCTATGAGATCATAATGGTACTTCAAAATAATAGGTACCTTTGGAGGATGCTAGGGAACTTGTTCATTCTGAAAACTGGCAAGTAAAGGGAACGAGTCAAGCATTTATTCTCTTTTTCCTATACAAACTGCACTTTGAGTAACCAAATAATTGATGTGGGAAAGTTCTTTTTTATATAGAATTCCTACTAATAAATATTCCTTTCTCTAAACAAACAAACAAACAAACAAACAAATAAATAAATAAGTAGAACATCACTATTTTGCTCCCCGCCCAGTGAAGTATCAGAACCAGGCAGTAATCACCAATAGCTGCTAAAACTTAGGTGAAAGAGTGACAACACCTGAGCCAACCAATTAGTCTTACTAACAGAAAGACAGCTACACATTGTTGTACCCTGTTGTGATGCAGTAGAAAGTACATAGCACCATCAATGTAGTATTCTTGCCAAAAAATCGAACTCGAATCTGACTAAGTCTCTAGTATGGATTATCAGTTCACAGGAGATACAGAGCAGGGGCACATGTTAACACCACAGAGATGCAAGCAGTGATTTCCCTATTAGAATTTCTCTAATAGAAATGTGGAAAATTCTGTTAGACAAATGACCTCAGTTTTTCAAATGGATGGACAAAATAAAAAAAAAGATGAAGTGGAAATTTATAGATTGAGATTTGAGAGATGCTGCAACCAAATGAAAATGCTAAAAACCTGGTATTAATATTCCCCTTGACTTCATCATCTAGCATATCTAGGACATGAAATCTCATTCATTTTCCCCTAGGATAACCAACCCCTGATGTCACCTGTGAATTCCTGCTCCCGACATTGCTGTGATCTGACACCCCCCACTTTACCACCCACCCTAGTATCTCTGGCAAAATAATTTCCCTTCACCCAAGTTTGGCTTTTCTGGTTCCCTAGGGAGAAAGTGGGATAGTGAGTTCTAGCACCTTCCATCCATTTCCATGTCACACTTTCTCTCATATCTTCCCTCAGCGTATTCCCAGCACCTGGACAACGAGATCAGTCACAGCAGCTACCTGGGCACTGACTACCCCACAGCCATGACCCCCACTTCCCCTCGGCGCTACTCCCCAGTAGCCAAGGACCTGCTGGGGGAGGAAGACATTCCCCGAGAACCAAGGAGGATTGTCATCCATCGAGGATCCACGGGCCTGGGCTTCAACATCGTAGGGGGCGAGGATGGTGAAGGCATCTTCATCTCCTTTATCCTGGCTGGGGGCCCTGCAGACCTCAGTGGGGAGCTGCGGAAGGGGGACCAGATCCTCTCGGTGAGAGAAGGCCAGCCTGTGCCCACACCACCCCCACCCCTCTGGGCAAGGCCCAGGGCTCTTGGGCAGGAACTTGGGTAGGCTGGAGCCTGGTCCTTTTCTCCCAGCGACTCAGCCTTTCATCTTTCTTGTAGGTCAATGGTGTTGACCTCCGCAATGCCAGCCATGAGCAGGCTGCCATTGCCCTGAAGAATGCAGGTCAGACAGTCACGATTATCGCTCAGTATAAACCAGAAGGTACCAGGCCTGAAGCTCCCCGTCTCATGGGCTAAGATATCCTCAGAAAGCTGTATCCTCAGTTCTGATTTCAGTGGGGACAGAGGGAGGGTGGTAGTAAGATGGATCCAGAGCTCAGGAACTTTGTCCTTCCTCAGAATATAGCCGATTCGAGGCCAAGATCCATGACCTTCGGGAACAGCTCATGAACAGCAGCCTGGGCTCAGGGACTGCCTCCCTGCGGAGCAACCCCAAAAGGGGTTTTTACATCAGGTCAGATGCTTCCTGTGTTGGGGACCTCTTCGTTCTGTGACTTCCACCCTCAGCCCCCAGCCACCACTTCCCCCTAAACCCTGCCTGGCTCCCACTCCCCATCCAGGCCTGACATTCAGCTGGTATTCAGAGGCTCAGCTGCACAGGTTAGCATTTTGAAATACTCCATATCAGTTGGAAAATAGCCTTAGCCTCAAGTATCCTTACTACCTTCCAGCCCCTGGTCACCCTGATACTTCCTCTAGGACCTCCCAGCTGCCCCACAATTTGTTAATTCAAAAGTTAATGCCTGGCAGAGCAGGGGGCCCCTAAGTTATTCAGAATATTGCCCCAGCCTGCACATTCCTCTGGGATGGCGTAGCCCAAGAAAGGTAGACCACAGCTCTCTCACGTCATCCTTTTTTCCTCTAGTGGCATTTTGATTCCTTCTCAGGGCTCCTCCCATTGGCTTCTCTTTCTCGTACTTCCCAGGGGTAGGCACTGTGTCTTATACTTCTCTTCCTCTGGGCTCCTGTCCTCTCAAATGGCCCAGTCTGCTGCTCCACTCTGCACCTGTCTCTCAGAGCTGTCAGCTCTGGCCTGGCCTCTTCCCAGAGGTCGATACATGCAGTTCTGGCCATCTGCTTTCTGGACATGTCCACTGAGATGTCCCACAGGCACCTCACATTCAACACATCCCAAACTGAGCTCATCTTTCTCCTGTGTACTTGTGCTCTCTGTCTTGCTGAATCAGTGTTTTCTCTCTTGCTGAATGGCATTACTATCCATCTGCCCAGACACCTGGCTCAAAGCCCTTTCCTCCCTGCTGGGGTCTACTTGGCTCCCAGGGTTGGTCAGTTCTGACTCCCAGATGATGCTGGATGACCCTGACATTTCTTCCTGTCTCACTCCTCTGCTCTTCATCTTTGCTGCCAGTGGTCATTCTTCCCCTTGTCCTGACCCCAGGGGTAAGGGCTTATTGACAGGGATTTGATACTGATAAGGGTAACCAGAGGTAACCAGAGTCCGCAAAAAGTGATCTCTTTTTTTAGGAATTTGAGCAGATTCCAGGTTACCCCTGTGACCGTGATGAGCATGCATGTTGCAGACTGCTTTCTTGGGAAGATGGTGTTCTAGATCTTATCTTAGAAATTGTACTGAATCAATAGCTGGTCTGATCACTTACACAGCGTAGACTGGATGACAATTAATAGTTGTGGCAATTATGTGTAATAGTAGAGCTTTTGGTTCCCAGACAGTTCTTGGGTTCCTCGGAATCCGTGGCACCTGTGGGAGTGCCATCAGCAGCTGTGCTTTGCTATAGACCCCTGGCCCCGAACCTCTGGGCTGGGTCTCAGGGTGGCTGGAGTCCTCAGCCAGGCTCTGACTTATGGCCACCTGCCTTCCAGGGCCTTGTTTGACTACGACAAGACCAAGGACTGTGGCTTCCTGAGCCAGGCCCTGAGCTTCCGCTTTGGGGATGTGCTGCATGTAATCGATGCCAGTGATGAGGAGTGGTGGCAGGCGCGGCGGGTCCACTCTGACAGCGAGACCGATGACATTGGCTTTATTCCCAGCAAACGGCGGTGAGGCTCCCAGGGCTTTCAGCCTTCTTGTCACAGGCACTAAAGCCCCCCAGATCCTCATGGGGGGCAGCCAATAGGGGGTGGGTCTGCCCTCTGACTTCTTGGGAGTCTGTCTGCTGGTCATCCTGAGCACTATGATTCCCATGAGCCTTTGGGGCAGACATGTCATTTAAGAGCACAGGGGCCCAGGGATTGCTGGGAGGTGGGGGTATCAGTTGGTCTAGCAGGTAGGGGCTATGAGACCCCTCCCTAGGCATTTCTCTATACCCTCCCCCTCTATATTTCTTACAGGGTTGAGCGAAGGGAGTGGTCAAGGTTAAAGGCCAAGGTAAGTAGAAGAGGGGATGAGCTTGGGCAAAAGGGTGGAGGACTCACTTAACCAATCACATGGCCCACACTTTTTTCCTAGGATTGGGGCTCCAGCTCTGGATCACAGGGTAAGTAGGGTCAGTTTGGGAAGACCTGAGGTGAGAGGAGCCCTGAGCTTCTCTTGATATCTTCAGGAAGGCTACGTGGGGCCTTAAGTCCCCTGTCTCAGAGCCCCTTGCAGACGCACTACCTCTTACTAGGTCGGGAAGACTCGGTTCTGAGTTATGAGACGGTGACTCAGATGGAAGGTGAGCCCTGCCCCCTGCCTTGGCTCAGCCCTTCCTGCTCCTTAGCTCTCTTCTCTGCTTGAGCTGGCTCTCTTTCCTCAGTGCACTATGCTCGCCCCATCATCATCCTCGGGCCCACCAAGGACCGTGCCAATGATGATCTTCTCTCTGAGTTCCCCGACAAGTTTGGATCCTGTGTTCCCCGTGAGTGCTAAGGCCTAGGATGGAGAAGGGAGGTGGGGACAGGGCCCATGGGGGCCATAAGCAGAGCCACTTTTGGGCATTGGGGTGCAGGAGGACACTGGGATTCTTGGAAAAGGGGTGCTTCTCAGCCGTTCTCATGTTCCATAGTTGTCATTCGAGGCCAGAGACTTGGAGGACCTAGAGGGTGCTGGGAGGGTGGTTCTGTCCCTCTCAGTCTTGGTCTCCCCAGCAGTCCCTTCCGCTGTAGAACCAGCTGAGCACTCTGGGGAGGGGGCTGACATAGGCAGCTTTTGTGCTAGAGGGATGGTGGTTAGATCTTTAGGGGGTGGGGTGACTTCCTGGCAGATACAACACGGCCCAAGAGAGAGTATGAGATAGATGGCCGGGATTACCACTTTGTGTCGTCCCGGGAGAAAATGGAGAAGGACATTCAGGCGCACAAGTTCATTGAGGCTGGCCAGTACAACAGCCACCTATATGGAACCAGCGTCCAGTCTGTGCGAGAGGTGGCAGAGCAGGTAGGACCCAGCGGGCACCCTGTCCTCTTCCTCCTCCCCTCTCCCCACCCCATGGCCTTCCTCCAGCTCTCTCTAACTCTCTTTCTCTCTGTCTCTTTCCCCACTGGGTCTCGACTCCGTTCCTCCACCTACTTCTCCTCTTGGGTAACTCTGTCTGACTGCCTGCTCTCTTGTGCCCTGCTCCCCCTGCCTGCCTCCCTCCCTTGCTTCCTGACCCCAAACTCCGCATGGCCATCTGGCCCTTCTCTACTCTCCTTCCCCCCTCCTTACCCCATTTCTCCTCTCTTCCTGTGGCCTTGCCCTTGGTGGCTTGGCCTCCACCACCGCGGGCTCTCTCGTCTGCCTGACTCCCCTCACTTGTTCCTGGGGTCTCTACTCCCCTCTCCCACTCCTCTGCTACCTCCTTTTCCATGCTGTCCCCTCCACCCTGCCC